>NC_080174.1:36634061-36934061 GCF_950295315.1 Erinaceus europaeus
GTTTCAGTTCGTGGCACCACCATAAGCCAGAACAAAGCAATGTTCTGGTTTAAAAAATAAGAAAAGTGGTGTACTGCACCAAAGTACTCTAGGGCAGGGGGGAGTGTTCAGGTCCTGGAACATGAAGGCGAAGGATGACCCAGGTGGGGGGCTAGAGTGTTATATGGAAATCTGAGAAATGTTACACAAGTACCAACTACTGTATTTTACTGTTGACTGTAAACTATTAATCCCCCAATAATGGAAAAAAATAAGAAAAAGTGTGTGTGTGGGACCCTGTATTGTGCTAATAGCTGCACACCTATAAATTTTACTGTAGAACATTAAGTGCATTTAAAAATATATCAAATAATAAGAATTCTTTAATACCATAAAACGTCCAGTCAATTGTTTCATCAATGCAGTAATTCTGTTTTATTTGGCCTTTTTAACAGTTTGTTTGAGTCCATCTCTATTTAAAGTCTATACTGGTTGATGTGTTATATAAGATCCCTTTAATCTGTAAGTAAACTCTCCATCCATCCCCTCTTCTTTTATTATACAGGTTGTCTCATTAATATGTTGTTGCATAACAAAATTCAGCAGCATAAAAACGATAAACATTATATCACAGTTTCTGTGCGGTAGGAATCTGGGCAAGACTTAGCTTGACTTCTGCTCCAGGGGCTCGCACAAGGCTGCAATCAGGAAGTCAAACAGCACTGCAGTCATCTCAGGGTGTAACTAGGGAAGAACTGGCTTCAAAATTTCTTGTTGGCAGGATTCATGTCTTTGTGGGCTATTGAACTGAAGACCTAACCTCCTTTTTGATTGGTGAATGGAGACTATCTTTAGTTTTTTGCCACGGGGCCTTTTCCAGCCAAGTGATAGCAAGAAAGGAGTTCAGCCCTCTATAAATTAGGCTCAAAGTTACATCTACAACTCTTGCCATATTCTCTCCATCAGAATTGAGTCTAATTAGTTAGGTTCAGCCCATACTCAAGGAAGCATGCATAAGAACATGGATGCTATGCTGTGGTCCAGGAGGTGGTACAGTGCATAAAGCAGTGGATTCTCAACCATGAGGTCCCAAGTCAGCCAAGATTGTTGCATACCATGTGCAAAGCTCCACGTGAAGTTTTTTGGAAAATATAGATGCTAGCATGATGCTGACCAGACTTCCCTGGACAGACGACCCCACCAATGTGTCCTGGAGCTCTGCTTCCCCAGAGCCCCACCCCATTAGTGAAAGAGAAAGGCAGGCTGGAAGTATGGGTCAACCTGTCAACGCCCATGTTCAGCGGGGAAGCAATTACACAAGTCAGACCTTCCACCTTCTGCATCCCAGAATGACCTTGGGTCCGTACTTCCAGAGTGATAAAGAATAGGAAAGCTATCAGGGGAGGGGATGGGATATGGAGATCTGGTGGTGGGAATTGTGTCTTATCCTATGGTTTTATTAATGTCTCCTTTTTTAAATAAATAAAAAATTAATTAATTAAAGAAAGCTTTAAAAGACAGCTTAGGTCTTCTGTACTTTCAGGAATAATATGATAAAACTATAGTGCAAAATAGAGTAGACATTGCTTAAGTAGACATAAAGATGTAAGAATATAAGGCTTATATTTTGGGAGCAGAGTCCAGAGAAGCGTAGCATATTAGATCTTAAAGGATCCTTAAGGATTGTCAGTTTAACATTCTTTACCATTTGGGGAACACAGAACTACATCGTTAGAGAAGTTCAAGAAACCTTGCTAAGATGGAGGGAATCAAATGAAATTAGAAAGACAGGTTTGTTTTTTTTAATTTTCTTTCTTTTTTCCCTTCCTCCTCCAACAATATGTGTTTTTCAACTGCCAAGGACAGGAGGATTTGAGTTGAAAGCAGTAGTCTAGCACCACAGAACAGAATACAGCACTAAAACTTTCTAGTACAACTCATCACCTGAACTGGCCAAAGGTAGGCTACATAGCTGCTTTGAGTACCTGTAATATAGCCATAACCATAATCATATTTTATGGTGTACAAAGTACTGCATTGCTTTTTGATCCTTACAGTCTTGTAGTCGAGACATAATGTCACTTCTCATTTTACAAATGAGGAAATTTTATCTCAGAGAATTACAGTAATTTTACAAGGTTCACAGAACTAGTAAGTTGCAGAGACAAGATTAGGACTAAGGAATTCACTGCTCTTTGTACTGCTGAGAATATGTGAGAATGAGTAGTTTTTGTTTTTTTGTACGTAAGACATTGACTTGAGATTTGTTGACAAGCTTGATCTGCTAAAAGACTGAGATAGAGAGAGTCATAGCTACAAGAAGGAACTTGAACTGCAGTGGGGAAGTGAGATGCAGTGACTCTGGCGAGGTGTCTATTTCTTCTGACTCATTATCCTCCCTCTCCTTTCAGACACTGCTGGTTGTACTTCTAGTCCCACCTCTCTTAATTCTTTAAAATTATTTTTGCTAGTACTAGGTTAAGTTGATTTCTCAAGGCTCCTTTCCCAAGGGCGTCCTGGTGCATGTAAACAGGAAAGGAGAAACTAAATGAAAGCATGGGCCATGGATGTGACTCAGCAGTAGAGCTTTTGACTTGCATCATGTGTGAGGTTCTGAGTTCAACCCCTGGCACCACATGAGAGAAGAAAGACAAAATGAGGAATAATTCTTATTGTTATTTAATATTTGTGTATTTTATTATTTATTATTTTTTATTTAGGATGGAGACAAATTGAGAGGGAAGGAAGAGATAGAGAGGGAGAGAGACAGGTACCTACAACACTGCTTTACTGTTCATGAAGCTTCCCCTCTGCTGGTGGGAACTGGGCTTGAACTATGATCCTTGTACATTGTAACATGGACGCTCAACCAGGTGCACCACCAAGGCGAGGAATTATGTGGATGGGGTAGAGGAATGCTTTGGTGTCCCCCACCAATGTGAAACCCTGGCTTTGAACCTCCACACTGCATTAAAAAATGTGCAAGGTATAAGTCTTAAACTGGTCATGAGAAGAAAACTGAGCGAACACTTGTGGAGTGTATCATAAGATAGGCCTTACATATGTAGCTACTTATTGTATATTTTCATATAATTCTTGAAGCAGCTTTTGAAGTAGAGATGTTATATATGATCTCTATATACACCTGAAAAAACTATGGGATGCTCTCACTCTCAGGCAGAAGTTGAAAAACAAGATCAGAAGAAAAAACACAAGTAGAACCTGAACTGGAGTTGGTATATTGCACCAAAGTAAAAGACTCTGGGGTGGGTCGGGGGGAGAGTACAGGTCCTGGAAAAGGATGACAGAGGACCTAGTGGGGATTGTATTAACAATACACATAACGTGGAAAACTGAAGAATGTTATGCATATACAAACTATTGTATTTACTGTCAACTGTTAAACATTAATCCCCCAATAAAGAAATTTAAAATTTGGTTAAGTTTAATCACCTGAACTGTTAATGTGACTGAATTACTGTGGGAACCCAGATTCCCTGACTTCTAGACCATGTGCCCTTTCCATTATAGCAGTAGTTTGTTGCCAGGGCAGCAGGCAGGGTGGGAAGGGAGTGCGGAGTAGAGACAAAGGGAAGTTCTGTTGAGGATATAAAATGAAAAGACACCTCGTACAGAGGGTAGAAATAACACTGACACCCTCCCTCCTCATGTGTCTGGCAACTAAAATAGCAAAAAGCCTTTTAAACTTGGTTGCTCAAGTATGTAAGCCAGTATTCTGTTCTTGATAGCATCAAGGTAAAGTATATAGGACATTTTTGTTTTCCATGATGATAAGGGAGCTGAGATGTATGTAAACCTATAGAGCTTCTTGATATTATGGGTGTTCAGCTGTCAGTCTAAGGGAAGTAGCTGGGTATAAGGGTAAAAAGGTTTGAAATCTTTGTGTTAGTTGCAGCTGCTGTGCTGCTGTGACTTAAAGCTCAGGCTTGAAGCTGTGCTAGGACAGTGCGTCCATTAAAACTGACAAAGCGGGCGGAGGGTAGATAGCATCATGGTTATGCAAACAGACTCTCATGCCTGAGGCTCCAACATCCCAGGTTCAGTCCCCCGAACCACCATAAGCCAGAACCGAACAGTGTTCTGGTAAAAACAAACAAAAAAAACCCAAACAAACAAAACTGACAAAGCAACTTTTCCTCAATACCACCTTCTCTAATTGGTCACTTTCACTTTGAAATAGCCAGATGATCAGTAGGGCAGTTTCCTCTTCACTCCTCACCCCCTAGATAGAAAGAGGCAGACGGGTGAGACCTTTCTTTTCATAGTATTCTCAAATTCCATTCCAAGAGATTCACTTTCTAACAAAATCCCAAAACCTAGATATAGACCAGGTCCTGTAAGATAGAGCATATGTTCACATGTATCCATAAATTAGGGCAAAATATATACCTGAAAGCAAAAATACACAATAGTCTGTAGTGAGTCAGTATAACGTTCCTAATGAAACAGTATCTAATTAGATTTAGATACCCTCCTCACCTACTTCCTATTACAGTTCTCTCACTCACTCCAAAGCTAACCTCATCAAAGCAAGGACTGCAAAAGCTGAATAAGGGCAAGAGACTGACATGACTCTTTAGTCACTATCAGGTCATCCCATCAGCTGGGCCCTATTCGGGGAGTCCGGAGATTCCCGAACAGACATGATGGGCCTAGACCTCGAATAAATCCCTCTCTCCATTGTTACTGGTCCTTCCTATCAGGAACAACACAATAGACCCCTTTGTGGGCCTCCATAGGACCTTGCCCTCAACTTGGATCAACAATGGTAGAGAATGTTCCATCCTCTGAAAAGGAGGCTAGACAATATACTCTATGCTACACCTGAGAAAGATGGGTCCTGATATTGGGGCAACTTGGAATGTTCCTACTCATGACCACAGAATGTGAGCTCAGATCTACAGGGACGCAGAAGAACATAGGCTCCTAAGTTGAATATGGGCCCCAGATCAGATCAAACTGATGGGGATTACGGTCAACAGTATTTATACATCTTTCCCATATTTGGGAACTGCTCTTTTCCCTGATCCAGCTTTCTGGTCCTTCTGCCATCCATGACATCACCATCCCAGACAATAACTTGGATTCACCTGCATATCAGATTTCAGGCTCAAGTAAAAAAAAAAAAAAAAAAAGAAAGAAAGAAACACTAGTATAGCCACATGCTCTTTGAATATAACTAAATTATACCTACTAGCTATCTACAAAGTGGAGAATCCCCCAACTCTTCATCTGTACTATTCCTGCACTATTCATGATTGATCAACATTTTGTTTGGCTTTGTATGTTAATTCTCTTTTCAGCCACCAGGTTCCAGATGCTAGCATGATGCCAACCAGACTTCCCTGGATAGACAACCCCACCAGTGTGTCCTGGAGCTCCAATTCCCCACAGCCCTTTCCCACTAGGGAAAGAGAGAGGCAGACTGGGAGTATGGATCAACCTGTCAACGCCCATGTTCATCGGGGAAGCAATTACAGAAGCCAGACCTTCCACCTTTTGCATCCCACAATGACCCTGGGTCCATGCTCCCAGAGGGTTAAAGAATAGGAAAGCTATCAGGGGAGGGGATGGGATACAGAGTTCTGGTGGTGGGAATTGTGTGGTTGTACCCCTCTTATCCTATGGTTTAGTCAATGTTTCCTTTTTATAAATAAAAAATTAAATTAAAAAAAAAAAGAGGCAGAGAGAAAGATACCACAGCATCAAAAGTTTTCTTCAGAGTGTTGGAGGCCAGGCTTGAATCTGGGTCATGCCCATGGCAAAACAAGTACACTATCCAAGTGAGCTATTTTGCTGGCCCAGTAGCCAGACTTTACTAAAAAGCTGTTTATATTTACTGCATTATTCCACTCACTCATTCTACTTCCATCTGACTTCTACTCCTATCATTTTAGTGTTAACACCTAGATTACTGTTGTCCTCCATGAAGTTGTTAAGACATTTTGTCTTAAATTTCCTCAGCAAAACTGATATTATTGGCCATACCTCCTCCCTTTCTAAAGATAGACATGCAGAGAGAGAGACAGAGACCAGGGGGTACCACCAGTTAAGCGCACATGGCACAAAGCACAAGGACCCGCAGAAGAATCCCAGTTTGAGCCCCCAGCTCCCCCCTTGCAGGGGGGTCACTTCAGAAGTGGTGAAGCAGGTCTGCAGGTGTCTATCTTTCTCTCCTCCTCTCTTCATTTCTCTCTGTCCCTATCCAATGACAATGACATCCATAACAACAACAATAATAATAACTGCAACAATGATAAAACAAGGGCAACAAAAGGGAAAAAAAAAAGCCTCCAGTAGCAGCGGGTTCATGGTGCAGGCACCGAGCTCCAGCAATAACCCTGGAGGAAAAAAAGAGAGGGGGAGGGAGAGAGAGACAGACCACAGCTACAAAGCTTCCTTCAATGTAATAGGTGTGGCCTTGAACATGGCAAAGCAGTACACTATCCAGATGAGCTATATTACCAGCCGTTGGCCACCTCTTCTGGAATGTTCTCCTCTCTTGCCTCTAGTGGTATGACACTCTTATTCTTTCTCCTGCTTTTGTTACTGTAGGCTCATCCTCCACTCTATAGCTACTAAATGTTTTACTCTTCCAGCTCCTCCCTTCCCATAGTAGACATTCTCTGTGAGTGATCTCATTGACTCCTAGAGCTTTAGTAAACACACAAATATGCACATGAGTCATACACTTATGTCTCTAGGCCAGATTGCTCCCCTGTGCTATAGCGAGACTCTCTTCTAGGCACCTGGGATAGAGTGATGACTACAGACATGGCAGAGGTGGGGATTAAGAGACTATCGAAACACAGAAACTATGAATCCGGTAGTTGAGAGCTGCTCTGAAGGATCAGATCTTTATAGAGGTGGCAGAACTAAAATGGACCCTTCAGTGACCAAAAGGAACAAGCTGTATAAAGAGGAGAGGCAGCAACTAGTGTGAATACCATAAGGTGGAAATGAATGCATTATGTGCAAGAAACAGGACCTGAAGAGAAGGTCAGATAGGTAGGTAGGAACCTTTTAAAACTTTTTATGCTGCCACCAGGTTATTGCTGGAGCTCAGTGCCTGCATGACTCTACTGCGCCCAGAGGTGCACCCCTACCTTCAGCTTAAAGATAGAAAGTGAAGTGAAATAAAATGAAAAACAACACAGAGCCACTTCATTTGTCCTGAAAGGGCTCCCCCACCCCTCTCCCCATCCCCGTCCCTTGGAGGCACTTCCACATGGTGATCGATCTTGAGCTTGAGCAGGGATCGTCATACATGGTAATGTGGAGGCTCCATCAAGTGAACTGCCTGAGAGCCTCCAAGATTTTTATTTTTTAATTGCCATCATATTACCACTGGGACTTGGTTCCTGCATGACAAATCTATTTTTCCCAGCAGCCATTTTGTTCCATATATATGTAACTTGAGAGGAAAGGGGGGCGATAAAGAGGGAGAGAGAAGAAGACACTTGTGGCTGGGTGGTGGTTACCTGGTTGAGTGCACATGTTACAATGCTCAAGGACCCAGGTTTGAGCCCCAGTACCCACCTGCAGGGGGAAAGCTTTGTGAGTAGTGAAGCAGGGCTGCAGGTATCTCTCTGTCTCTCTCCCTCCCCCTGCTTCTCAATTTCTGGCTGTCTCCATCCAATAAATAAATAAAGATAAAAAAAGAAAAAGAGACACCTGCAACACTGCTTCACTCGTGAAGCTTCCCCCTGTAGGTGGGGATGGAGGGGCTTGAAGCCAGGTTGTTTTGTATGGTAATGTGTGCACTACCACTGCCTGGCTTCTGGCTCCCAAGATTTGTTTTTATGAGAGAGGGAGAAAAAGAGTGACCAGAGCACTATACAGCTTTGTAGCTCTAGTTTATGGCAGTACTGGGGATTGAATTTGGAGCCTCAGGCAAGCAAGCCCTGTGATCTAATGCTGAGCTATCTCCCCACCCTGTTTGTAAGTTTTTTATTCTTTGCTTAGAATTTTTTATTAGTGATTTAATATTGATTTACAAAATTATAAAATAGCAAAATTATAATTTACAAAATTACAAAATATTTTATAAAATAAAATTATAAAACCCATACCTTTCTCACCACCAGAGTTGTGTCCCCATCCCCTCCACTGGAAAGTGCAGTAGTTCTCCCAAGGTCACAAATATGGGTTGACTATATATATATATATATATATATATATATATATATATATATATATATATTTTTTTTTTTAATTTTTTAAATATTTATTTTATTTATTTATTCCCTTTTGTTGCCCTTGTTGTTTTATTGTTGTAGTTATTATTGTTGTTGTTGTTGGATAGGACAGAGAGAAATGGAGAGAGGGAGGGGAAGACAGAGAGGAGGAGAGAAAGATAGACACCTGCAGACCTGCTTCACCGCCTGTGAAGCGACTCCCCTGCAGGTGGGGAGCCGGGGTTCGAACCGGGATCCTTATGCCGGTCCTTGTGCTTTGCGCCACCTGCGCTTAGCCCGCTGCACTACAGCCCGACTCCCATAACTATATATTTATAAACACTTGTGCCCCCTCCCTTTTTTTCCTATGGTCCTGCCTTTCCTTTCTAAGTCATACCTACTACTGCTGCGTTTCCTTCCTTCCTTCCTTCCTTCCTTCCTTCCTTCCTTCCTTCCTTCCTTCCTCCCTCCCTCCCTCCCTCCCTCCCTCCCTCCCTCCCTCCCTTCCTCCCTTCCTCCCTTCCTTCCTTCCTCCCTTCCTCCCTTCCTCCCTTCCTCTTCTCTTTCCGAATCCTGATGGAATTGGAGTTCAAACCTCTGATTATATCCCCCTAACATTTACTCCTCTGGTACTGTTTTTTTTTTTTTTTTTCCTCTAGGGTTATCACTGGGGCTCAGTGCCTGCACTACAACCCACTGCTCCTGGAGGCTTTTTTTCCCTTTTTTTGCCCTTGTTATTGTTGTTATTGCTGTCATTGTTGTTGAGTAGGACAGAGAGAAATCAAGAGAGGGAAGGAAGACGGGGAGAAAAAGATAGACACCTGCAGACCTGCTTCACCACTTGTGAAGCGACCTCTCCCTGCAGGTGGGAAACCAGGGGCTCAAATAGGGATCCTTCCGTGGGTCCATGTGCTTGGTGCCATGTGCACTTAATCCGCTGCACTACTGCCCAACTCCCTGTTGGTTTGTTTTTTAACTTTTTACCTGTTGTCCATACTGAAGCCAAAGTGATCTCTGAAATGTACCCATTTAGTTCCTAGTTAACATTTAAATGATCTTTATAGCTCAGTGACCCAAACCTATCGTTTGGCCTCCCAGGACCACCATGGAGGGCCATGTCTCACAGTCTCCTTTTAACTCATTTGCCTACTTGTTCAGTGTTCTTGCCACTAGTGGAAGCTTCCATAGATTTCCCTCTGTGGTTCAGTTTCTAGTAACTGTATTCCATATAATTTATATTTAATGTTAATAGTATTTAATAATAAGAAATGGTGTGTGTGTGTGTAACCAGGGCCTGGTGCATTCATGAATTTACTGTTCTGGGCCATTTTTTCATTTAGTGGGGAGAAGAGGGGCGGGGTGTGGATGAGGACACATCACAGTGCAGGAACTTCTGTTGTTACAGGACCTTCTATGTGATGCTAGGGCTCAAACAGAGACCACATGGTAGCAGTGCAGGCACCCTACCTAATGAGCTCGTTACATGAATTATGAGGTGATATAGAGGAAATTCCATGAAGACAGGTCAGTTTCTGCTTACTGTTTTACCTCCATTGCTTACCCAGAACATGGTGTCCTATAGACACTACAGTCAGTAATGGGCTATGTGAAAAAGTAAATAAGCCATAAGCTTTAATGAAGTTGGTGATGTTATCTTTTTTGGATAGAGTCAGCCAGAAATTGAAAGGGATGGGAGAGGGAGAGGGGGAGAGAGACAGACACCTGCAGCCCTGTTTCACCACTCACAAAGCTTTCCCTCTATAGGTAGGGATCAAGGGCTTGAACCTGGGTCCTTGCACATGGTAATTCATACATTTAACAAGGAGCACTACCACCAGCCCCAGGACTGAGATTCTTAAGGAGGGTAGATCTGAGAACTAATTCCTTCAGAAAGGTTGGGTGAGTGGAGAAAAAAACGAATTTTAGGACAAAAATCCTAGATGAGAACCTGCTTATCAGCTACCATCTATCTGTTAGTGACTTTGAACTTTTATTCCTTCCTCATTTATAAATTAAACATGATGTTTGCCTGATAGGGTCACCACAAAAATTAAATTGAGTAATAAAAGTACTTCTGGTTCCTTTTTCCTTTGGTAATTAACATAACTTGTTGTTTACATTTGCCATGTGGTTCCTAGATATCCTAATCCTAGACTCCTAGAGGCTAAGGAAGTTGATTCAGCCAACTTTTTTTGAGCAGGTGAATAACTGACAATTTTAGAGAAGTAGTTCTGTTGCTAAACTCCACAAACAAAGGCTAATTACAAGAAAGCCTAGTCTCAATTGTTGACTACTTGTTAGGAAAGGAGACAGCATTCATGGCTTTGAGGATTTGCTTTGAAATAGCTATACTAATTCCTAATTGCAAGCTAGTCTTATCAATTGTTTATTTTTACCGGAGCATCAATCGACTCTGGCTTGTGGTGGTGCTGGGGTTTGAACCTCAGACCTCCAAGCCTTGAGCATTAAAATCTTTGCATAACTGCTGTGCTAGCTCTCAGATCCTCAGTTTATTAGTGGCTCCATAATGCTTGAAAGTTCCTAGCCTCTTTTTAAAAAATTTTTAAAAACTATCTTTGTTTTATTTATTGGATAGAAACAGCCAAAAATTGAGAGGAAAAGGGGGTAGTGAGAAAGAGATAACTGCAGTACTGCTTTACACTTGCAAAGCTTTCATCTTGCAGGTAGGGACCGGGGGCTTGAACTTAGGTCCTTGCACACATTGTAGTATGTGCATTCAACCAGGTGTGCCACCACCTGGCCACACCTCTTTTTAAATTTTTTATTTATAAAATAGAAATATTGACAAGACCATAGGATAAGAGGGGTACAAGTCCACACAATTCCCACCACCAGAACTCCATATCCCATCCCCTCCCCTGATAGCTTTCCTATTCTTTATCCTTCTGGGAGCATGGATCCAAGGTCATTATGGGGTACAGAAGGTGGAAGGTCATTGCTTCCCCGCTGAACATGGGCATTGGCAGGTCGATCCATACTCCCAGCCTGCCTCTCTCTTTCCCTAGTGGGGCAGGGCCCAGGGGAAGTGGGGCTCCAGGACACGTGGTGGGGTTGTCTGCCCAGGGAAGTCCGGCTGGCATCATGGTAGCATCTGGAACCTTGTGACTGAAGAAGAGTTAAGATATAAAGCAGAATGAACTGTTGACTAATCATGAACCTAAAGGCAAGAATATTGCAGATGAAGATTTGGGGGTCTTTGTTTTGGAAAAAGCTAGTAGGTCTATTTTAGGTATATTCCAAGGGGCCCATGACCCTGAGCCTGACATCTAATATGCAGGTGACATAAGTTATTGTCTGGGGGGATGGTGTCATAGTTGGAATAAGGACCAGAAATCTGGATCAGGGAAAAGAGTAGCTCCCATATATGGGAAAATATATAAATATTGTTAACTGCAAACTCCATCGATTTGATCTGGGGCCTATAGTCAGCACAGGAGCCTATGTAACCTCTGCATTCCTGTAGGTCTGATCTCATATTCTATAGTTCTGGCTAGCAACATTGCAGGCCTCACTAATTTCAGGACCCATCTTTCTTGGGTGGTGAGTAGAGTATTTTGTCCAACCTACCCTTGTTTATCTATATTGAGAGGGCAGGGTCCTATAGGGGCCCACAGAGTGGTCCATGATAGAGATTTTGTTCATGATAGAGATGACTAGTGACAGTGGCGAGAAGGATCTGCTAGAGGTCTAGGCCCATCATGTCTGTGTAGGAATCCAAGGACTCCCTTGACTAGGGCCCCAGGTGATGGGGTGGCCTGGTAGTGACTAAAGAGTCATCATTAAAGTATGTCAGTCTCTTGCCCTTACTCAGCTTTTGTAGCCCCTACTTTGTCTGACAAGGTTAGCTTTGGAGTGATTGAGGGACGTGCAATAGGACGTAGGTGAGGAGAGGGTATCTAGGTCTAAGTAGAAACTATTTGTTTAGGTACTTTATGGTGTCTTTTTTGGTCTTTCTGTTTGCTACATTTATTGACTCACTGCAAACTATTGCGCACTTTTGCTTTAAGGTATATGTTTTCCCCCAACTTCTGGATATATGTACACATGCACCATCTCATGGACCCTATATCTAGGGTCTATATTTAGGTTTTGATGTTTGTTAAGAAGTGCACCACCCGAAATGGAATTAAGGAGTAATGAAGCTGAAAGGTTGACTTTCCGCACCTGAGTCTCTGGACACAGTCTAAAGTGAAGCATGCTAAGGTGGTACTGGTTGCATTGATTAGGTTGGGATCAGCAGATGCAGTATCAGTTGGTATGAACTGGGAGAAGCCTGTAGGAAAGTGAGTCCCACCCTAAAGGTTTCAGGACTGGGAGAAATATGGGCTTTATAGAGAAAGGGGTCTTATGTATGCTCTTGGTTCTAGCTAGGTAAAGTTTCTTTGGTAAAAGAAAAAAAAAAAAAAAGAGGGAGAATGTGTGGGGGAGGAGAAGAAGAAAAAGCTCTTTCCCATGGGGTCAGGTGTTCTAGTCTGCTTGCTCATCTGTCACATGGGGAATAAGGTTAACTTCCATGGTTTACAATTTACATGGTTAAAAAGTTATCTTGGGATAATCAGGAACAAAAAGACATGATTTCAGATCCCATTCATAAAAGGTATTGAAACCTGTATTTCACAGTTTAAGGATTAATGACTACAACCTGGGAAGTGGCACCATGGCTAAAGTACCAGCTCTCAAGCATGAGGTTCCTAATTCCATCTCCAGCATCACATGTGCCAGGGTGATGCTCTAATTGTTCCCTCTCCATCATAAATCAGTCTTATAAAAAAAAAAAGAATTAATGGGGGCTGGGCAGTAGTGCATCTGGTTGTGTACACCTAGTTGAATTCCCAAGGACCTGGGTTCAAGCCACTGGTCCCCACCTTTGGTGGGGAAGCTTCACAAGTGTTGAAGCAGTGCTGCACATCTCTCTCCCTACCTCCTCCTTTCTGCCTCAATTTGTTTAATCCCTGCCCCAAATAATGGAAAGACCCCTTTTTTTATTAATTTATTTTCTTTAAAAATTTGAATAACTGGGCCAGGGAAATAATTCATTTGGAAACTGTGCTGCTTTGTCATGCATGACCTAGGTTTGAGCCTAGCCTCTATCACACAGAAGAACACTTTGGAGTCTTTCTTAGTCTTTCTTTCCCTCCCTCCTCCTTCACCTCTCTGTCTGTCTGTCTATCTATCTATCTATATTTATATATATATCTATCTACATATATATATATATATATACACACACACACACACACACACACGTGTGTGTGTGTGTGTGTGTGTGTGTGTGTGTATCTTTTAAAAAATCAGCCTGGATGACCAAAAAATTTAATAATTGTGAAATTGAGAATCGTCTAGTGAAGCAAATGAATTGGCTTTGGGACTTATTATACCTAATTTCTTCAAGGGCAGATGACATTACCATGGACAAGGATATCATACAAGTTGTCATTGGAAAGGATTGTAGATAAAATTTCATTTTACTATTTTGTTCCATTTAAAACTCTTGAGACCCAGAGAGCATAAAAGACTGCCTGAAGTCCAACAGTATGTTAGTGATAGAATTCCCATCCAAGATGAATATGGGATGATCTCACTCATAGAAGTTGAAAAATAAAACACAAGATAGAACTTGGACTGGGTTTGGTGTATTACACCAAAGTAAAGGACTCTGGGGTGGTGGGGGGAGGGTTCAAGTCCTAGAACATGATGGCAGAGGACCTAGAGGGAGTTGAATTGTTATGTAGAAAACTGGGAAATGTTACTCTTGTACAAACTACTGTATTTTACTGTTGACTGTAAACCGTTAATCCCCCCCGAAAAAAAATTACCATCCAAGGTTCCCCCTGCCTCCAAATGCAGTGCTGTGGAATGACTCCAGAGTCTTGCACTTGGTGACACAACCACTGAACTTCCCTCTCAGCTCATTCCTTTTTCCTCTTTGAGAGAGGAGAGAGACACTACAGCACTGCTTCACCATCCTTGGAGCTCCCTCACTTTTGTCCATGGTGCTCCTCCTACATGGTATTGAGGTTCAAACTCAAGGCCTCACTCAAAGCCAAGTCATGTGCTGTGTCTGCTGAGCCATCTCCCAACCCCTATGCTCAGGCTTCTTACCACAAAGGACGTGTCTTCTCCCAATTTTCCACTTTTCTTGCTCTCTCTTTTTCAGTCTCTTTCAGTCTATCCAGCCTTTGAGTCAAATCTCTAAAAATAAGGAATCCATCCCATGCAAGTCCCTTCTTCTGATTTTCAGTTACTCTTCCAAATCAGCTGAGCCTTGTTCATTTCAGATGGGGGGGGGGGAGAGAGAGAAGAGAAGAGGAGGGGAGGGGAGGGGAGAGAGTTTTGTAGAGTTTAGGTATCTCTGGGATAATCATACTAGAAAGAGAATTTCTTAATATTTCAGTCCCCTGGGGCCCTGTAGTGACTCACCTAGTTAAGTGCACACACTACAATCCACAGGGCCCAGGTTCAAGCTCCTGACCCCCACCTGTAGGGGGAAAGCTTCACAAACTGTAAAGCAGTACTTTGGGTGTTTTTCTTTCTCTCCCCTCCTCTTTCCCCTTTCCTCTTGATTTCTCTTTGTCTTCATTCAACAAATAATTTTAAAACTTTAAAAATATACCAGAAACCATTTTTTCTATTCTCAATTTCTTACCAAGATTTTCTCTTGATACATTTTTAATAAAAACTTAATTTATAAAATATTTACTGTTTATTTATGAGAGAGAGAGAGAGAGAAGAACCAGAACATCACTGTTTCTCTGGCTTATGCTGTGTTATAGGTTGAACCTGGGATCTCAAAACAGCTTAGCCTGTTCTCTGTTACTGAGCTACCTCCCCAGCTGTATAAAAGAACTTTAACCTTAGTAGTCAACTGAGGACTTATGGTGCATTTTTTTTAGTCATAGTCCATTGTAATTTTCTTTGCAACCACAGATAAACCTTTCCCTCTCTCAGGGACTCACTTTCTCTTCTAAAAAAAATGAAATAGGCAGTGGCGCAGTGGGTTAAGCGCATGTGGCGCAAAGCGCAGGGACCGTCGTAAGGATCCCGGTTCGAGCCCCCGGCTCCCCACCTGCAGGGGAGTCGCTTCACAGGCGGTGAAGCAGGTCTGCAGGTGTCTATCTTTCTCTCCCCTTCTCTGTCTTCCCCTCCTCTCTCCATTTCTCTCTGTCCTATCCAACAACGAATTGCGTCAACAAGGGCAATAATAATAACCACAACGAAGCTACAACAAGGGCAACAAAAGGGGGAAAAAATGGCCTCCAGGAGCGGTGGATTCATGGTGCAGGCACCGAGCCCAGCAATAACCCTGGAGGAGGGGAAAAAAAAAAAATGAAACAGTTGAATTTACTGTGGTTTTTTTTTTTAATGTCCTTTCATTTCCCTTCTAGACAGAATGACAGAGGTGTGTACATACACTGCCACTGCTGTCACCACCAGCAGAGGTGTCTGAGGGAAGTATGTGAGTGGGTTTGTCAAGGAGGAAAGCTCTCAAAGGGGCTGGGTAATGGCATACCTGGTTGAGCATACACATAACAATGTGCAAGGACCTGGGTTCAAGCCCCAAGCAGTAAAACAGTGCTGCAGGTGTCTTTCTATCTGCCCTTTCCTTCTTAATTTCTCTTATCTGTATTACACACACACACACACACACACACACACACACACACACGGAGGCGGAGAGAGTATTGGAGGATTTTTTTTGTCATTCTGCTTCTGCAAACAGAGGGACTGGTGCTGAGGATGCAGGAAGTAAATAGCATCGGGGGCAAAGGCTAGAAATCATTTGCTGCTCACTCCCACTCCTGAGAATTAAGGAGAAAATGTAGACAATTGAAAACAAACCAGGTTCAGATGGAGTTCCTCTCCAATTTCTGTCAACACATTTCATCCTTTTTTGAAAAGAATACTTTTCCATGGGCTTTAATAATGTGACGGAAAATAATGGCACTAGGTGGTGGTGGGTGATGGGGGTAGCAGCTTTCAGAAGGGGTGTTGATGTCACTGTTTAGACTGCAGAGACCTTAGTGCAAACACTTATGTGACCTTAGTGCAAATAAATATGTGACTGGTAGTTCAGAGTTTTTATGTGGAACAGGTTCTAGGCTATGCACACATACCTGCATAGCCTAGAACCTGTTCCACATAAAAGGTGTGTGTGTGGGAGTCGGGCGGTAGTGCAGCTGGTTAAGTGCAGGTGGTGCAAAGCGCAAGGACCAGCATAAGGATCCCAGTTTGAGCCCCCGGCTCTCCACCTGCAGGGGAGTCACTTCACAGGTGGTGAAGAAGGTCTGCAGGTGTCTATCTTTCTCTCCCCCCTCTGTCTTCCCCTCCTCTCCCTATTCCTCTCTGTCCTATCCAACAACGGTGACATCAACAACAGTAGTAACTACAACAACAATAAAAACAAGGGCAACAAAAAGGAAATAGACATATTTTTAAAAAAAGGTGTGTGTGTTCATATGAGTTTAAAAATTTTTTTTATATTTTCCCTTTTGTTGCCCTTGTTTGTTGTTGTTGTTATTGATGTCGTCATTAGACAGGACAGAGAGAAATGGAGAGAGGAGGGGAAGACAGGAGGAGAGAAAGATAGACACCTACAGACCTGCTTCACCACCTATGAAGTGACTCCCCTGCAGGTGGGGAGCCGGGGGCTCGACCTGGGATCCTTACTCTGGTCCGCGTGCGCTTAACCTGCTGCGTTACCGCCCAACTCCCTAAAAGACAGTTTTTAATTGCTTATTAACAAGGTAGAGTAGAACCTTCTACGTGGTTGTCCTGTGCTCTAACCTGCACCACTCCCCCTATATCACAGCCATTCTTTTCTCTTTAGGTGTTATTGACCTGAGGTTTCAGTCTCTCCCTCCCTCCCTCCAAGCCACTAACCACCCTCCACCCTACCACCTCCAGCCCAGCAGTCTATTATTTCTATACCCAAATTCTAGATTTCTGCCTCTCTAGGAATTTAGAATAGGGATATGAATGCTCTTGTATATATGCTGTGAGATTGGTGGTTGAAGTGTGGAAATTGGATTACAGGGACCAGCAGCCTTGGAAGAAGGTCATGTCTACAGAATATGTAAGGGATCAGTGTGGGCTGTTTCCATTTGTCCTCAATGAGAATAGATAGGAATTCAACTCAGATCTTCCACTTCCTATAGCCCCTCCTTTATTTATTGGGTAATATTGAATGGGTTAGTAGCCTTTTCAGCACTATAATAAAAGGCTACCTGTTATAAAACTAGAGGGAATATTAAAGGCAGAAGCTCCTTCCTCCCTTTTTTCCTTCCTTCCTTCCTTCCTTCCTACATACCTACCTACCTACCTTTGTCCCTTCATCCCTTCCTCCTTTCCTCCTTCCTTTCCTCTAAATGAAAACAGTGTGCTTCGGGAACCAAATCTAAAAGGCAACCCAGAGAGAGTCAGCCTGGTGAAGAGACTTTTGTAGTTAAACTTATGTTTAAATTCCTATTGCTGGGGGCCGGGTGGTGGCGCACCTGGTTGAGTGCACGTTACAATGCGTCTTAAGGACCCAGGTTCAAGCCCCCTGTCCCCACCTGCAGGGGGGGAAGCTCAATGAGTGTTGAAGCAGGGCTGCAGGTGTCTCTCTGTCTCTCTCCCTCCTTCCTCTCAATATCTGGCTGTCTATCCAATAAATAAATAAAGATAATAAAATTTTTAATAAGAAAATTTCTATTGCCATTTATCAGCAAGCTGCAAAACCTTTGACAAGTCACTTTTTGAAATTCCAAGTCTTTATAAGAGGGTAATATGATTGTGTTATTGTTTTATATAAAACAAAACATATTGCCTGGGGGTGTGGTAGATGATCCACAGATGTTTGGTTTCTTTCCTTCCCCATCTTCCAGAGTATCTTATTTTTAGTAGAATTCCGGTCTTAGCCCAAAGCAGTTCTGTGACTCATCCTTTCCAAACTTCAGTGTCCTTCCTTAAAGTGTAACTCCTTAATTTTTAAGATTCTTCTCAGTTGTAAGATGTCATATGAATCTTTAGATTGTTGATGAAGCTACATACCTGTTAATCTAAGGAAAGTTGTGCCCGGTGATAGTGCCATTGGTAGGGCAACAGACTTTTAGACCTGAGGCTCCGAGGCATCAAGTTCAATCCCTGGCACCACCATTAACCAGAGCTGAGCAGTGCTCTGGGAGAAAATCAAAAACAAACAAAACAAAAAAAAGGAAAGACTTATGTAGTCTACCTTGGGATCTTACCATCTGACTGTCTTTAAGGAGAGACGATCTTCCTGAGCTAAACCTCTTCTCTCCTTAGAGAAAGGTAGCTAGTTTCCATCAGTCAGAATCTGTGCTCAGACCCTGCATTGCCTCTCTTCTAACACCACTTTGTGTAGGAAGGTATTTGGGACAGGCATTTTGGTCGGCTTAGTCTTTGTGTGGATCATGTTACACCTATTTCTTTCTGTTTTTATTCTGTCCAGGTGAGGAGGCGCAGATACCATTGAAAGATACAGCAAGTGGCCATTTCCAAGATAGCAAGTAGGGGAGGAGCCAGAACCACTGAAAGCTCAAGTTAAATTACCTAGATGGTAAGTATGTTATACAGTGAAATCTAGTCACAACTGGCAGTACTGGGTAGTTTCTGAAGTGTCTGCCTTTCCCCACCATTATTAGAGAGCGAAGTCACTGTTTCTTACTGATCTGTTATGAGCTGAATACTGTGCTAAGCACTTCACATAATCTATCCAGGGTAAAACTCCTTAGATGAAGTGGACAATCTTCAGGAGTAAGTTTACATAACTATGTAATGAGTACTTAATATTTATTAGGCACAGTTCAGTTTGACATGCAGTATTGCCCCTGATATTTATACCAACCCAAAGACTTAAGTGTTATGATTTTCCCTAGAAAGAAAAAAGGATTTAGAGACTTCATTGATGGCTATCCACCAGGGCAATGGAAAGCACCAGTGAAATAGAAGAAACTCAATCTGTGGGTGGTCAGACCTACTGGTCTTAGTTGTGAGCAGTAACTGAAGAGTAGCTATAGAAAGATTCTCTGGGAAGGTGAAGCAGTAGGGCAGCCTAGGAGGAATCTGGGAACTGGGTTCTAGGCATAGTAGTGACTGACTTGACTCAGGAAAGGAATTGTAAGGAATCTCATCCTCATAGTAACTATTCCTAGGAGCTAAGCACAATTAGTGGGGAATAAGAAACTTTAAGGAAAACTTCCCTGAAAAATCTTAAAGGAAAACTCTTCCCTGTTTATTCAGGATTTTTTTTTTTTAAGAGTTATTGGCACTTATTTACTAATGAGAAGGACAGAGGAATAACCAGAGTATCATTCTGGCACAGGAGAGGAGAGGGATCAAACCCTGAACCTAATGGTTCAGAATCCAATTTTTTTTTTTAAATATATGCACTACTATCTTTTTAAAAATATTTTATTTATTCCCTTTTGTTGCCCTGTTTTATTGTTGTAGTCGTTGTTGGATAGGACAGAGAGAAATGGAGAGAGGAGGGGAAGACAGAGAGTGGGAGAGAAAGATAGACACCTGCAGACCTGCTTCACCACCTGTGAAGTGACTCCCCTACAGGTGGGGGGCCGGGGGCTTGAACCGGGATCCTTACGCTGGTCCTTGTACTTTGTGCCATGTGCACTTAACCTGCTGTGCTACTGCCCGACTCCCTAGAATCCAATGTTTTATTTCTAAGCCACCTCCTGGGCTGCTAGTTCAGGATTCTTGTTCTACTCCTTTCCTTGGAGCATTTTTTCCTATGTAGCTCAGGGAACTGGATTATGAAATTAATTCCTGATTGGTTGGAGTGGAAGTCATTCCTAAATCTGTTCATTTGGGGCATGGGGAGGAAGAACATTAACCAGAGCATCCCTCTGCTACATGCAGTGCTAGGGATCGAACTCAGGACTTGATGCTTAAGAGAACAACACTTTGTCCACTGCACCACCTCCCAGGCTGCTCTTACTAGTGATTTGACATTGGTTTACAGAATTGCAATATGTAGGAGTATAGTTTCACACCTCTATGTGTGAGAGCACCAATATATATTTTTTAATATACTTGATGACTTTGGTGTGGGAATAATATCTTCATCAGCAAAATTTATTGCATATGCATATTGTACAAAGACTATTTTGCTATATATTAGTACTGGCTTATGTTTGACGATAAAATTGATCATTTACATGGGTGAATGAGATAGCATAATAGTTATGCAAACAGATTCTCATATGTGAGGCTCTGGGGTCTGAGGCTCAAACCCCTGCACCACTATAAGCCAGAGCTGAGCAGTGCTCTGGTATAAAAAACAAAGCAAAGCAAAAGCGTGTACACACACACACACACACACACACACACACACACACATCATGTGCTGCTAAATACAGTTACTGATGTGCCATGTATTCAACTGTGGCCCCAAAAGGTTAAACCATACAACCTAGGTATAGTGGGCTATACCAGTTAGATTTGTGTGACTGTGCTCTCTATAGTTTATGCAGTGATGACCCTGCCTGATGACATATTCTTGTAATGAAGTGACGTGCACTGGACATGCTAAGCCCACAGCATTAAAGAAAACTGAAAAAGTCCTTCCACTCAGGAATTATGTTTTAATAGAAACAAAAAAAGAAATTAATAACCAGATGCAAATAATTCATAGATAAGTAGATAAATAATGTTCACTAGGTGAGATAGTGCAAAGAACAAAATCAGGGTTAACCGGTGATAGAGATGGGGGTCCAGGCGGTGGTGCATCTGGTTAAGCACTCAGTGCACAGGGACCCAGATTCAAGCCCCTGGTCCTCACCTGCAGGGGAAAATCCTTACAAGTGGTGAAGCAGGGCTGCAGGTATCTCTCTTTCTCTTTCCTTCTCTCTCTTTTAAGTAATTTTTAAAAGTTATCTTTATTTATTTATTGGATAGAGACAGCCAGAAATTGAGAGGGAAGTGGGTGATAGAGAGGGAGAGAGACAGAGAGACACCTGCAGTATTGCTCCACCACTCATGAAGGGACCGGGGACTTGAACCTGGGTCTTTGCACACTTTAACATGTGCGCTCAACCAGGTGCACCACCACCCAGCCCCTCCTCTTTCCTTTTCTATCTCCTCCACCCCTCTCAATTCTGTCTCTTTCCAGTAATAAAGTATATTTAAAATAAAAAGTGATGGGGAACTGAGAGCCTGCTATTTCAGTAAGGTGATGGGGAAGGCTGAGGTGGTGATTTATTTATTGTTATCATTGATGTTACTATCTATTTATTAGTTTTGGCCATCTCCAGAGCTTTACCACTATGGCCCAGCTTTTGCGGATAAGAGATTGAGAAAGAGGAGAGACACCAAAACCCGCTCCTCCACCACCTTGCAGTGCAGTGTACTGAGGGCTAGAACATGGCTCATGTGCATGGACGAGCTGGGCTATCTTGCCTGCTCTGGTGTGGTGACACTTTAAGCTAAGTTGAAAGAAGAGAGGAATTCAGTTAGGAAGAGAACTGGATAAAAATTGTCCCCAGTAGAGGAAACAAGTATAAAAATTCTGCATTATGAGTGACTCATTGTGATCAAAGACCCACAAGGCCAATTAAAAAAAAAAAATAGACTTTGGAATCTTGATAGGGATTGCATTGAATCTATACATAGCTTGGAAGTATTGACAATTTACCAGTTCTTCCAATCCATGAACAAAGTTTCCATTTGCATTTGCTTGAGTCTTCTTTGATTTCTTTTATATTAGTCTTATACTTTTCACTTTGTTCATTTATTCCTAAGTACTTTTTTGTGCTATTGTAAATGGGGTCAATTTCTCCCCACCCCCAGAACTATGTTACTGATTTTTATATGTTAATTTTTGTAACCTGGAACTTTTTAAAATTCATTAAATTTGATAGTGTCTTTTTTGTTGTTGAGTATTTAGTACTGTATATATATAAGGTCATGTTAGATGAGAGATAGCCTGCCTGGTAGAGCACATGCTTTACCGTTCACATGGGAGCACCGTGCA
This sequence comes from Erinaceus europaeus, assembly GCF_950295315.1. Taxonomy (NCBI): domain Eukaryota; kingdom Metazoa; phylum Chordata; class Mammalia; order Eulipotyphla; family Erinaceidae; genus Erinaceus; species Erinaceus europaeus. The sequence goes on from NC_080174.1 coordinate 36,656,247, forward strand.
TGAGAGGTGTATGATGTTTCTCTTCTCTTTGCCTTTTCCTCTCCCACTCTCCCTCTCTATATTAAAAATATTTTGTATATTTATTATTGGACAGAAACATAAATCTAGCTGGGTAATGGTGCACTCGGTCAAGTGTATCACCATGTGTAGGAGGTTTGAGCCCATGTTCCCCACCTGCAAAGGGTCTGCTTCACAAGTGGTGAAGCAGATTTGCAGGTGTCTTTCTCTCCTATCTCCCCTTCCTTCTCAATCTCTCTCTGTTCTGTAAAAAAATAAAGTAGAAAGAAAGAAGAAGAAGAAAAAAAGAAAAATGGCCACCAGAAGCTGTGGATTCGTAGTGCCAGTATTACTAGCCCCAGCAATAACCCTGGTGGCAAGAGAAAAAGAAAAATTGAGAGGGGAGAAGGAGACAGTGAGAGAGAGACAGAGACACCTGCAGCCACACTTCACTCGTGAAGCTTCCCCTCTGCAGGCGGAGCTTAAACCAGGTCTTTGTACATTCTGACATATGTACTCAACGGGTGTGCCACTGCTTAGTCCCCTGCCAAGCCCCCCATATTTCTCTATCTTAATCTAAGAAAAGATTTTGCTGGGAGTCAGACAGGGAGGTTGGGTGTGCCCTACACCAAACATCATCATCACCATCATAAGGTGGCACAATGGATAGAAATTGAACTCTCAGACATGAGGTCCCAAGTTCCATCCTTAGCATCTCATGTGCCAAACAAAGTGATGCCATGGCTGGTCCTCCCCCAATCATTAAATAAAAAAAAAAATGATATTAGGGGCTGGGAGATAGTTGTTTCAGCAGAGCACACATCACCATGTTCAGAGGACCTGAGTTTGGGCCTCCAAACACTTTGAGCTCTACATGGGATGCACGGCATCAGAAGAAGCTCCATGAACAGTGCTGTGGTACCTCTCCTCTGTCTCCCCTGTCTCTCCTTCTTCTTGGAGTTTATAAAAAGAAAAAGAAAGAAAAAAAAAAGGAATCTTCCAGGAATGGTGAGTCTTGATTGTATTACTCTACTGCCATTTCTCTCCCTCTCTTTCCTTCCCTGTCTCTGCCTTTCTTAAAAAAAAACACCCCCCCAAAAAAAAAAAAAACCCCATAAACATACTAGAAATATTCCTGACCTCATTGATCTTATATTCTAATAATCATATAAGTAATCAAGTGGTTAAAATGTGTAGGTTATCTTACTTTAGAGCTGTCCACAGATGGAATGGTTTGCCTTGGGAGGAAATGAGTGTGCTTCCTGTCGTTAGGAATGTTTGAGTAGCAGCTGAATGACTATTCTCTAGAGAACTTATGCATTGAGTGGGGGAAGTCAGTCTCTAAATGCTTTCTTACCCAGGGAATTGCTAAATGTTTTCCAACCTGGAAGAGAATCATTATATATTGTTGGGCTACTAGCCCCCAGAGTTTAAATATCTAAAATACATGATTTTGTGATTTTGGGGAAAATAATTTAAGCCTAGTAAATAGAAACATTCAAGAATCTTTTCACATTCAAGAATGTGTAATGTAGACAGCTTAAAGTTTTTTGTTTTCCTTCCAGGATTATTTCTGGGGCTTGGTGCCTGCATCATGAATCCACTGCTCCTGGAGGCTATTTTTCTTTTCCCCTTTGTTGCCCTGTTTTTTTGTTTTTGTTATTGGTATTGTCAGATAGAACAGAGAGAAATCAAGAGAGGAAGGGAAAACAGAGAAGAGGAGAGAAAGATAGACACCTACAGACCTGCTTCACTGCTTGTGAAGCGACCCCCCTACAGGTGGGTAGTTGGGGCCTCGAACCGGGATCCTTATACTGGTCCTTGTGCTTTGCGCCCTGTGTGCTTAACCTGTTGTGCTACTGCTCGACCTCCAGGTGTTTTATTATTATTATTTATTTATTCCCTTTTGTTGCCCTTGTTTTATTGTTGTAGTTATTATTGTTGTTACTGATGTCGTTGTTGTTGGACAGGACAGAGAGAAATGGAGAGAGGAGGGGAAGACAGAGGGGGGATAGAAAGACAGACACCTGCAGACCTGCTTCACCACCAGTGAAGCGACTCCCCTGCAGGTGGGGAGCCGGGGGCTCGAACCAGGATCCTTATACTGGTCCTTGCGCTTTGCGCCACATGTGGTTAACCCGCTGTGCTACAGCCTGAGTCCCCAGTTTTGTTTTGTTTTTTAAGATTTTTAAAATTTAATTTGTTAATGAGAAAGATAGGGAGAGAGAGACAGAGAGAAAATCAGACATCACTCTGGTACATGTGCTGTCAGGGATTGAACTCAGGATCTCCTGCTTCAGAATCCAATGCTTTATCCACTGTGCCACCTCCTGGACCACAGCCAGTCCAGTTTTAAGACTGGAAGTTTTGTGTATTGAACCAAAGTAAAAGATTATAGGGTGGGGGGAGGGTTCAGGCCCTGGAATATGATGGCAGAGGAAGACCTAGTGGGGATTGAATGGAAATATGGAAAACTGAGAAGTGTTACACATGTACAAACAATTATATTTTACTGTTGATTATAAACCATTAATCCCCCAATAAAGAAATTAAAAAAAAAAAAAAGACTAGGAGTAAGAAATAGTCAGGAAGCTGCTTTTAAAAGTTGTTCTTAGGGGGCCAGGTGGTAGCACAGTGGGTTAAATGCACATGGAGCCAAGTGCAAGGACCGGCATATGGATCCTGGTTTGAGCCACCAGCTCCCCACCTGCAGGAGGGTCTCTTCACAAGTGGTGAAGCAGGTCTGCAGGTGTTTATCTTTCTCTCCCTCTGTCTATCTTCCCCTCCTCTCTCCATTTCTTTCTGTCCTATACAACAACAATGACATCAATAATGATAATAATAACAACAATAAACAAGAGCAACAAAAGGGAAAAAATAGCCTCTAGGAGGAGTGGGTTTGTAGTGTAGGCACTGAGTCCCAGCGAAAATCCTGGAGGCAAAAAATAAAGTTATTCTTAAAAAAAAAAGTCCTTTAGGACAGGGGTTGGTAGGCTCACTAACCCACTACCTGTTTTAGTAAATAAATTTAAATATAGCCATGACATTTGTGTGTTGCTTGTTTTGTTTTTGACCTAAGTGCTGATTAGCTCTGATTATTATTGATGGTACCAGGCACTGAATCTGGCATCTTGTGCATGCAAGTCCTTTGTGCTTCCACTGTACACTTTCTCCAACCCTTACATATTGAGCCTAAATATTTATTTGAGGAATACTGACTGTATTGTTGATCAAACTTGGAATCTTTGTGCCTTCAGGCACATAAGTCCTGTGCTCTCATGTGGTGAGCTATCTTCTTGGCTCTAGGCTTTGTAAAGCCTAAAATGTTTATAGTCAAATGAAGTTGTATACTTACACCTATGTTTTCAAACTTCAAAGAAGCAGGCTGACTTCTTCCTTCTTTGTTCTGCCTCCAGGGATACTGCTGCGGCTCGGTGCCTGCACTACAAATCTACTGCTCCTGGAAGCCATTTACCCCGTTTTGTTGCCCTTGTTGTTATTGTTGCCGTTGCTGTTATTGTTGTTGGATAGGACAGAGAAATAGAAGAGGGGAAGACAGAGGGGGAGAGAAAGATAGACACGTGCAGACACCCCTCTCCCCTTGCAGGTGGGGAACTGGGGGCTTGAACCGGGATCCTTATGCCAGTCCTTGCACTTTGCACCATATGTGCTTAACCCTCTGTGATACTGCCTGTCTCCCAACTTCTTCCTTCTTTAAATGACTTTTGGGAACAGGAGGTGAATGTGGCAGCTGTATTGGGGAAAATATTAAGTTCCTTTTCAACCCATTCTGGTACATTAGGATAGGAAGGCCTGGTTGGCAGAAAGGAGGCCTAAATGAGAGACAGTTGGTGCTGTTATGTTTCTAGTAAGAGTTGGAACTGAGCACTGGTTCCAGTGGAGGTGAAATTGAGTTAAGCTGTAGGATTACCTATTCTGAGGTTTAATATAGGAAATTTCTGGGAGTCGGGCGGTAGCGCAGCGGGTTAAGCGCACGTGGCGCAAAGCGCAAGGACCTGGTTCAAGTCCCCAGCTCCCCCACCTGCAGGGGAGTCGCTACACAGGCAGTGAAGCAGGTCTGCAGGTGTCTGTCTTTATCTCCCCCTCTCTGTCTTCCCCTCCTCTCTCCATTTCTCTCTGTCCTATCCAACAATGACATCAACAATAACAATAATAACCACAACAAGCTACAACAACAAGGACAACAAAAGGGAAAATAAATATAAATATAAAAAAAACCAATATCCTTCACACATACCACTTAAGACACAATCATATCATCTGATCTTCATAATTAGGAGGTGATTAAATGTACTAAGAAAAAAAGAGCAGGGTAAGAGAGGACAGGAAAGCAAAGGATGTGAGTTTTATATTTAGGTAAGGTGGTCAAGCCAGATTTGTTTTTTAATAGAATACAGAGAAATTGAGAGGGAAAAAGGATAGAGAGACCCCTGTAGCACTGCTTCACCACTTGTGAAGCTTACCTGGTCCTTCAGCATGGTAGTGTGTGCACTCAACCTAGTGTGCTACCACCCAGTCCCTAGATTTCTTTTTTAAAGAGATTTTGTGTACCTGCTTTGCCATATACATAATAAAGATTAGAACCTAGCCCCAATAGTACAGTGCTGTGGTATTTTTCTGTGTGGGGAAAAAATTGGCCTGGCATGGTGAAACCCCAATGACAGCAACATAAAATTAAAAAAAAAAAGTAAAAATGATTGTTATTTATTAATGAGCAAGAGAGAAACAGAGCATCACTCTGGCATATACACTGCTGGGGGTCACACTTGGGGATCTCCAGAGTCCTGTGTTCTACCACTGTTTCACCTCCCTGATGGCCAGGCTTCTTTATTAGTGTCTTATAACTGTGTTTTTATGATCCTTTATTGGCTAAGGTCAGATCATATGTTAGTCTTTAAAGAATACCTTAAGGTGGCTGGCTGGTGGTGGCACACCTAGGTGAGAACACACATTACCATGCATAAGAACCTGAGTTGAGTACCTGGCCTCCACCTGCAGGGGGGATGCTTCATGAGTGGTGAACCAGATCTGTAGGTGCCCCCCCCCCCGCCTCTCCCTCCTCTCTCAATTTCTCTCTGTCCCATCAAGTAAAATATTTTAAAAAATAATAATACCTTAGGGTATCTCTTTAGTACTTGTCAAAATCCTGAGTGCATCATAGATGTTCCATGAATGTCCACTAGGTAAATGAATTTTACTGGGGTAAACATACTTCCTGAGGCATGCAGAAGGTTCTGAAAAGCAGGCACCCATCCTTTCCTTTAGGATAGTCCTGTGGGGTTAGCAAAGCTTTTGCTTCTCTAGTTATGCTTAGGACCAAAAAGTCAGAGATAAGTCATACTCTTCACCCTCTTTTTTCTTTCTTCCTTCCTTCCATCCTTCCTTCCTTCCTTTTCTGTTTTCTGTTCATTGCTTTGTTTTTAGGAGGATCTTGCCTGACTGATGACACTTCTTAGGTATGCATGGGTACTCTGACCTTAGGATTTTCAAAATGCTTCTCTTGGCCTTACTATGTAGTGTTGCTGTGATGATGGCTGGACTGATATCTTTTCAGAGGAAGACTCTGAAGCATAGAGATCAATATGGAATATGGAACTAGACTTGGGCTCACCATCTGGCTGCTATTCTTTTTTTTTTTTTTTGCTTCTAGGGTTATTGCTGGGGCTGGATGCCTGCACCACGAATCCACTGCTCTTGGAGGCCATTTTTCCCCCTTTTGTTGCCCTTGTTGTTTTATTATTGTTGTGGTTATTGCTATTGTTGTTACTAGTATTGTCGTTGTTTGGCTAGGACAGAGTGAAATCGAGAGAGGAGGGGAAGATAGAGGCTAAGAGAAGGATAGACACCTGCAGACCTGCTTTCCCACTTGTAAAGCGACCCTCCTGCAGGTAGGGAGCCAGGAGCTCAAACCGGGATCCTTATGCCGGTCCTGGTCCTTGCATTTCACACCACCTGCTTTTAGCCTGCTGCGCTACCGCCCAACACACCCCCCCACCACCACCATTCTTATTAGCCGTGTTCCTACCCTATCAGGTTATTGTGGAGATTGAGCAGAATCACAGTAATAGCTACTGTTTAGTGTGGCATGTGTGCATACAATTTGATGGTTTTCTAGCATATTTACGAGGGTAAGCTATTCTTTTTTTAAAAAAAATAAAAAGATAGGAGGAGAGAGAAAGAACTAGATACATGGCACGTGTGCTGCTGGGGATTGAACTCAGGACCCCATGCTTGAGAGTCCAATGCTTTATCCACTACGGCACCTCCCAGACCATGAGGGTAAGCTATTGTAAAAAGCACTTTGTTTAAAAAAAAAAAAAAATCGGGAGTCGGGCGGTAGCGCAGTGGGTTAAGTGCAGGTGGCGCTAAGCACAAGGACCAGCGGAAGGATCCCAGTTCGAGCCCCCGGCTCCCCACCTGCAGGGGAGTCACTTCACAGGCGGTGAAGCAGGTCTGCAGGTGTCTGTCTTTCTCTCCCCCCTGTCTTCCCCTCCTCTCTCCATTTCTCTCTGTCCTATCCAACAACAATGACATCAATAATAACTACAACAATAAAAAAAAAACAACAAGGGCAACAAAAAGAATAAATAAATAAAAATAATAAAAAATTAAAAAAATAAAATAAAAAATAATCAAATTTTGAAAAATAAATAAAAAAAAAACATATATCATTTGTCTTCCCAATAATTTCTGCGCCAGTACTCACTTAAAATTGGCTTATGACCTGTGCTTAATTTAGGTCCCAGGGGCTGGGTGGTGGCTCACTGACTTAAGCTCACATAGTACTATGCGCAAGAACCTGGGTTCGAGCCCCCGCTGCCCGCCTGCAGAGGTCTGCTTCACAAGTGGTGAAGCAGGTTTGCAGATGTCTGTCTTTCTTTTCCTCTATCTCCCTGTCCTCTCAGTTTTTCTCTGCCCTATCGAATAAAATGGGAAAAAAAAAGGGGGGGGGGAATGGCTGCTGGGAGTAGTGGATTTGCAGTGCAGGCACTAAGCCCCAGCAATAACCCTGGAAGCGGGGGGAAAATAAGGTCCCTTTTCCCCTTCACCATCTGTGTATAAATTGGCAAGGTGTTTTACTGTACCACTAGGCAAAAATCCAAAAAGTAGTATTTTTGTATGTGCCACTTAAAGGAAAGTAGATTGGAAAGGGAAAAAAAAATTAAATGTATAAAGCTTTCTTATTTCTCCACTTTGGAGAACAAGGAAACAACGATTAGGAAAAGAAGGGTGCCAAGAGAAGCAAAAGTGAGAGGACTGAGAAAGATGTAGGGACAGTGGTGGAAGGAGGGAGAAAGAACTGGGGTGGGGGAGTTTTGGGGGTCTCAGAGGCCTGGGAAGCTAGGCTTTGTATTGCCGCATTCCAAGCCTTGTTTTCTACAGGCTGGCCTTGAGCACCACCTGGTGGTTTTGAACCTACAGTGCAGTCAATGACGGATTTGGGGGTTGGAGTAGCACTTGGTATTGCCTTAAATTCCACTTTCAGTTCCCTTATGAAACAAGTTTCTTAAGGCATCATTGTCGATTTTTTCTTTCATATGATGGCTGTTTTTCTCTTATGGCTCAGACTATTCCTTTTCTCCCCTAGTTTTAAATACCCCCCCCTTTAAATAAGTTTTGTATATTTGGGGGATGAGGGAAGGGAGGTACCAGAACACTGCTCAGCTCTGGCATATGGTGGTCCCAGCAATTGAATCTTTTTAAAAATATTTATTTATTTATTCCCTTTTGTTACCCTTGTTTTATTGTTGTTGTTATTGACGTCATTGTTGATGCATAGGACAGAGAGAAATGGAGAAAGGAGGGGAGAGACAGAGAAGGGGAGAGAAAGAAAGACACCTGCAGACCTGCTTGATCACCTGTGAAGCGACTCCCCTGCAGGTGGGGAGCTGGAGATTCAAATCGGCATCCTTACTCGGGTCCTTGTGCTTTGCGCCACGTGTGCTTAACCTGCTGCGCTACCGTCCGACTCCTGTAAAGTGTTTTTTTTAAGGGCACAGGTAGTGGTGCGCCTAAGCACACATCTTCAAGCCCCTGGTTCACCTGCAAGGGGGAAGTTTCACAAGCAGCGCAGCAGTGCTGCAGGTGTCTCTATCTCCCTCTGCCCTACCAATTTTTGTCTCTATCCAATAAATGATTTTTTTAAATTAAAAAGACTTTGAAGAGCAGTTTTCAGTCATAACAAAAATGAGTGGAAAGTAGAGACTTCCCATGCCGGGATAGCCTGAGGGTGCTTCTTCCCGAGCAAGTGCTCTCTGGGTTGGAGAGAACTCAACTGAAGCCAATCTACGCTGCTGCGTGTGAGAGGGATCAGGAACTCGTGCTGCACTAATGTCGCAGGAGATACACTCTGGAACTCTCGGAGGCGGAAAGCAATTCCAAGTGTTTTCACTCAGAAAAGCAGCTTGTATACTAGGCAAGTAGGGTGGAAACAGGGTGTCCCATAGAGAGGGTGGAGTGAAAAAAGAGATTGGTGAAAATCAGAGTGTGACAAGGAGAGGGGGCGGAGCAAAAAGACATCGTGAACCAGTGGGGATTAAACCAATGCCCTGGAGGGAGGGTGGTGCTTAGTTAACAGTCGTTTATGTAAATAGACCGCAGCTTTGAATGGGATCAAACCAATGCCATGCAGGCATGCCAGTGCTTAGTTAAGCAGGATTAGAGACAGAAGCTTTAAGCCAGGGGAGCTGGCATACTACCCAACATCTCCCCCTTTCTTTTTAACTAATGGCCATAGTATCAGGAGTGCGGGGCACTTTGTGAGGCAGGGAGACTGATGAGGCACACCTTTTGGGGTTCTACTGTCCCTTCTTGCTCAACCTCTCAGTAGAGAGAGACTAACAGGATTGACAAGCCCTTCCAAGCTCAACCACATCCTCACAATTCCCCAACATTCCCACATATCCCCAGCCTGGCTCCAGTCTTCCCTTTATCAGCACTCCCCCAGCCCCACCCCAGAGCACTGCATTTCTTAAAATTGATGAATCCACCATATTACCTCTTAATTACCCCAAAACTCTATAGTCTAGGCTGTGGTTCAGTTTTGACATTATTCACTCTCTGGGTTTAGACAAATGTATAGCATTACATGATCTAGTCCCTGTGCCCTGAAAGTCTTGTGTGCTCTGCCTAGTTATACCTTAGGCTCTACTTCTTCTTCTAACTTTTGCCCTTCTTCCATAGCCAGTCAACAGCGTCAGGTTGAGCCTGATGTAAAGTTTCGAGACCTCCTTTGAATCTGGAGAGGTGGCAGTCGTTGACTATGTGGGTCATCGTCTGTCTGTCTAGCTGCAGGGGCAGTTCGGGTCGTCTCTGGCTCCCCAGCGATGGAACATAGCGGCGCACCGGCCATGGCCTGTTCGATAGCGATTGAGGAGGGCCCAATCATAACGTGCTAGGTCAAAGCCGGGTTGACGCTTGCAGGGGTCTGTGATGAGGTGTTTGTTCTTTACCTCAGCTGACTGCCAACTCTGTTTCCAAGAGTCTGGAACAGAGAAGTTCAGTGTAGGCATAGGGGACCAGATTGGGTGACGAGACGTCAAGCGTTGGACAGGGTGGGCGAAGATATCCACGTATATTGGCAGGTCCGGTCGAGCGTAGACGTGGGAAATGAACTTAGATGATGCCGCATCCCGACAAATATCTGGCGGGGCGATGTTGCTAAGAACTGGCAGCCATGGAACCGGGGTGGAACGGATGGTTCCAGAAATTATCCTCATGGAGGAATATAATTTGGAATCGACCAAGTGGACATGGGGGCTACGGAACCATACTGGGGCACAGTATAGGCTCTATTGATGCCTCTGATTACTATCTTGTTTCTCAGCTTCTTCTCAGTAGTACCCTGAAAACAATAATCCTTATTCTTTGTTGCTAGTTTCAATTCATTGTTGCTGTTTAGTACATTTCCACTGTGTGGTTTTCCTTGAGAGCAAGAGAGCACATGAGAGTGATAGAGCATCGTTGTCATTTATGATGTTCTTTCTTTTTGCTTTTGTCTTTCCTGATTTTATGTAGTTGGCAGGAATGGGACTTAGAGCATTCTGCCACTGAGCCAGCTCCCTGACCCCTATCCACACTGTCTCCTTAATGTTCTTTCTTGCTCCTCTTTTCTGAGTATGCTTACATTCTCTTGCACATACCCAGAATTTCCTTTTCTTCTCTTGCTTTGTTTTACACACAGGGCTTCAACATTGGTTCAGCCCTGGTTTGTCTACTCTGCCTTTATCTGGTCATCTAAACAGGATGGGATATAATAACTTTGTGGGTAGGAGAGAGAGAATAATGGCTATGCAAAAAAACTTATCTGAAGCACTAGAGGTCCCAGGTTCAATCCTCCATGCTACCATAATCCAGAGTGGGACATAGGTCTGGTATTTAAAAATACTCTCCCCTTCTCTGTTGATTAGTTTCACTTTGAACCACAGCATGAATTTCAAGAGGGCTCTTTTGTCTAATAATTATCGCATAGCTTCTATTTACCTAACTGGCCAGTCTGAACCCTGTAATACTTATTATCTATCACCTATCATCACTTTGAGATGATGTTACTTTTACTTCAGTGAGAAAGCAAAATTAGAAAAGCATACCACTAGGCCTCTACCACCAAACCTTCCTTTCTACCTGTCCACTAAAACCAGGCACCACACATACCACCTTCTTGTTTTCTTAGATGAGCTGTGTTCTTTAGATCTGCTGCATGTATGCTAGACCTCCATTTTTTCACCCTCCTTCCGTGTACACACTCACACATACACAGAGAGACTGACTTCTTCCCCCAGTGTCATGGTGCTAATATTGAAATATTAGTACATTGTTAAGATTTTCATCATAATTTTTTTTTTTTTGCCTCCAGGGTGATCACTGGGACTCAGTGCCTGCACTGTGAATCCACTGCTCCTGATAGCCATTTCCCCCCATTTTTATTGGATAGGACAGAGAGGAAATGAGAGTGGAAGGGAAAATAGAGAGGGGGAGAGAAATACAGACACCTGTGGACCTGCTTCAACTCTTGTGAAGCGACTCCCTGCAGATGGGGAGCTGGGGGATTCTTCATGGGTCCTTGTACTTAAGCTGGTGCGCCACTACCCAGCCCTAAGCTTTTCACTCTTTGTGTAAGGCTAATGGGTTAAATTATTATCACTTGTAAGTCAGTCGCTTACAAGAGAGAACTTTTTCTTGTATCAACCCTAGAATTGATTAGTGCTTTGTTACCAAGAACTTTCTTTCCATGCATAATTTCCCAGAATACCATCACCATTGTTCCACTAACAGAATCCAAGGCTCAATTCACTTAGTGACTTAGAGATAAGGTACTTTGGTAGATGGCAATGGTTCACTTACAGTATGCCATGAGAAATGAGGTGTGCCACTGATGGCTTTCTCCACAAGGGTGAAACTAGGTGTCATCCCTAAAGAACCAATGTTTTTCTGGGAGCCGGGTGGTGGCGCACTAGGTTAAGTGCACATAGTACTAAGTGCAAGGATCCCAGTTTGAGCCGCTGGCTCCCCATCAGTAGGGGAGTCTGCTTCACAAGTGGTGAAACAGATCTGCAGGTGTCTCTTTTTCTCTCCCCTTTTCTATTTTACCCTCTCCCTTTCAATTTCTCTGTCCTAGCTAATTAAAAAACAAAGGAAAAAAAAAGCAAAAATGGCTACCAGGAGTAGTGGATTCATAGTGTTGTTGCCAATCCCTAGCCATAGCCCTGGAGACAAAAAAAATAAATTAAAAAAAAGTTCCTGTAGGTTTATTTAAATTCATCCAATCAAATTTGAGTATAAATGTGTTTTAGGCACAAGAGTTATGTGTGGGAGCTCTTTTTATAACTGGGGGCTGAAGGGCAGACTTTACATTTGCTGGCTGATGTGCTTTCTGCTTTACTTCTATAGACTGATAATGGTCTCCAGCTGCCAAAGAACATTGTGGATGCCAAGAGAAAGGTAACCACTTCTCATCCCTTCAAGTGGAATTGGATGCCTCTGGGAGCCTACATAGACTGGCAGTAGAAATGGCCGAATTTGCAAGCTATAAGGATACTGCCTCCAGCCGCCACCTGCGATTTAAGTTACAGAGTCTAAGCCGCCGCCTTGATGAGTTGGAGGAAGCCACAAAAAACCTCCAGAAAGCTGAGGATGAGCTATTGGATCTCCAGGACAAGGTGATTCAGGCAGAAGGCAGCAACTCCAGCATGCTGGCTGAGATTGAAGTGCTGCGCCAGCGGGTGTTGCGAATTGAAGGCAAAGATGAAGAGATTAAGAGGGCAGAGGATCTGTGTCAGCTTATGAAGGAGAAACTTGAAGAGGAAGAAAACCTCACCCGGGAGCTAAAGTCTGAGATTGAGCGGCTTCAGAAACGAATGGCTGAGCTAGAGAAGCTAGAAGATGCCTTTAGCAGAAGTAAGAATGACTGCACCCAACTTTGCTTAAGCCTTAATGAGGAGAGAAATCTGACAAAGAAAATCTCCTCTGAGCTGGAAACACTCAGGATCAAAGTGAAGGAATTGGAATCTTCTGAGGAACGCCTGGATAAAACTGAGCAGAGTTTAGTGTCAGAGTTAGAACAGCTGAAATCATTAACCTTGAACTTTGTGAGTGAGAGAAAATACTTGAGTGAAAAAGAAAAGGAAAATGAGAAATTGATAAAAGAGCTCACTCAGAAGCTGGAGCAGAACAAAAAAATGAATCGAGATTATATAAGAAACACGCCTAACCTTCTGGAACGGAATGATTTGAGGATTGAGGATGGCATCTCCTCTCCACTGCCATCCAAAGAGTCAAGAAGAAAGGGCACTCTGGACTACCTAAAGCAAGTAGAGAATGAAACGAGAAACAAATCAGAAAATGAAAAGAACCGAAATCAGGAAGACAACAAAGTCAAAGATCTTAACCAAGAGATTGAGAAACTTAAGGTACAAATCAAGCATTTTGAATCTCTGGAGGAAGAGCTTAAGAAAATGAGGGCCAAAAATAATGACCTTCAGGACAATTACCTTAGTGAACAGAATAAAAATAAACTCTTATCCAGCCAGCTGGAGGAAATAAAGCTACAAATCAAGAAACAGAAAGAGTTAGAGAATGGGGAGGTGGAAGGGGAAGGTACTTTCTTGTCCAGCAAAGGCAGGCACGAGAGGACTAAGTTTAAAGGCCACCATGGCAATGACACCCCACAGTCCAAGCACACATCCCGAGAGCAGTCCCCTCAGCATAAGCGGGAAAGGCACCGAAACAGGGAGTTTGCTATCAACAATGAAAACTATTCACTGAGCAATAGGCAGGTTTCTTCTCCCAGTTCCACCAATAGGAGAGCAGCCAAAGCTTCCAACCCAGGGGCAAGTACAGACAGTGGGAACCAGGAGACAAAGAGACCTGATGACCGATTTGTTCCTGGCTCCTCTCAAAGTGAAGGGAAGAAGTCCAGGGAGCAGCCTTCTGTGCTTAGCCGCTACCCACCAGCTGTCCAGGAACATAGTAAAGTCTGGAAGGGAACTGCGAAGCCAGGTACTGACAGTGGGTTGAAAGGAAGAGTAGAGAAGGCAACACGAACATTTAATGATACCACCCACGGAAATATTGCCAGTGACATTTTGGGTAGAGCTGACAAGGCTTCTGATACCTCCACTGAGACCTACTTTGGCAAGAGGGGCCAGGCAGTTGGCAGTGGGAGTCAAATAACTCAGGTTGCAGACTCTGGCAGTTTTAAGGCCATTGGAGCTCTGGCCTCATCTCGAAGGTCCTCCTCAGAAGGGCTCTCCAAGGGCAAAAAGACTGCCAATGGGACTGAATCTGATACCAGTTCCCTGAACTCCAAGGCTCTTCTTTTAGCAAAGTATCCTTATAGCTCCAAAAGCCAAGAGAACATCTTTCAGGGCTTTTCAACTCCAAATAAAGAGGGAGGTGAGCAACTCACAGCAGTGATGATGGAAGAAGGTGGAGAGCATGAAGCACTGAGGTGTCATGTTACCAAATTCAGTGGCAGAGAGAAGCCAGACTCAGATGAGGACATGGATATAGCATCTCTTGTTACTGCCAAGTTGGTAAACACGACCATCACCCCAGAGCCAGAACCTAAACAGCAGCCCAACTCAAGAGAAAAGGCCAAATCTCGAGGAGGACTTAGAACCTCTCTGTTTGAGAATGATAAGGATGCTGAGACAGAAAATGAATCCGTGAAGCCTGCCAGAGCCTGCAGCAATGTGATGGAGCTCCCAGATGCCAGTAGTACCGGGGGGAAAAGCCAGCGGTCCTTCAGCCCCAGAGAGGCCTTGCAGTCAAGAGCGGTCATCAAACCAGTCATCATTGATAAGGATGTGAAAAAGATCATGGGAGGGTCTGGGACCGAGGCCACCTTGGAGAAGCAAAAACCTACTTCCAAATCCGGGTTAAATAAAGTGACAAGCAGCATTACCATCTACCCCTCTGACACTGGTGGCCCTAGAACCGGCCCTGGAGAGGCCCCTCGGGAAAGGCACACATCCACCAGCAACATCCAGGTTGGGTCAGCGGACCTGGCAGCAGTGAGCAACCATGTCAGCTCCCCTTTTGAGCTCTCCATTCACAAACATGACATCACCTTGCAGTTCATGGAAGCTGAAAAGTTGGGAGATGGGGCCCTGAAGAACAGGGCGGAAACGGTGGTCTCTCGGAGCAGCATTATTATAAAGCCATCTGATCCCATGGAGAGGAATAGTCATGCTCCCCCAGCGGAGACAATCACGTGGAAAAGCCATAGCATACCCGCAGAAGTGGGTTCCTCTGACACCAGACATGTTACCGTGCGGAATGCCTGGAAGAGTAGGCGAGACTTGAACTCTTTAGACCATCCCCCAGCTCGAATAGGGAAAAATGTGGAATCCAATGCCTACACTCAGAGGTCTTCCTCAGACTACTCAGAACTTGAACAATCCAGGTCAGACTTTTCTGAACAAGGCACCCGAAGGGTAGCAAATTCTGGAGATGGCCGTGAGGTGCCCTCCAGAAGGACCCAAAGTAGCCTCACCGTGTCAGAGGTGCTCACTCGTCGGAATCGAGTGGACGACACCATCACCTCTGCAGCCTGTAACCACTCATCAGGCATGGTAAGTCCTATTTATTTTGCCATCCTCACTTCCCTTTCCTCCTCTCTTTCCTCCTTTGATTCCTCTAGCCTGCCTTGTGGGGATTAGGATTATGGGGGCTGTGGTGCTGGGGATCATTGGTTAGAACCTTAGGTGGCTCAGAAAACTTTAAAACCTTGAAGAAGGTATTGGGGCAGAGCAGTTTGCATTTCTGAAGTCCTTTTCCAGATTTGTCTTCTCTATTTACACACACACGAGAAGCACAGAAAATATAGAGAATGAAAATTGGGCTGAAAGTGGCCCGGTGGTATGTGTGTGTAAGGCTCTGGCTTCATTCCCTTGAATCGCATTATTAAAACAGAACAGTGGCCTCTTGTTATTGCTTTGCCACAGCAGCTGAAGGAGCCTCTCACCGAGCAGCACCTGGAAGCACTAGAACCAGCTGCAGCTCCTGGGAAGCTGTGTGTGAGTAGAAGTCCAGTGGCCTTTCTGTGGAGCAGAAATGAGAGCCAGCTGTGTTCCGAGCTGCTTCAGTTCAGGGTTAAAGGAGGATGAGGAGAGACAGGACCAGGGATGAGACAGGACTCACTGGGGCTACTGTTTTAAGTTTTATGCCTGAGCATCATTTTCTTTTGCCCCATATGCTTGTCTCAGTCATTACATCATGAGTCTGAAGGCAAAGCTGGATCCCTCACTCATCACAGGATAAATCCAGAATCACCTGCCTCATTGGAGAGCCAGCGTATCAGAACAGTGTCTAAAGCGGGAGCCCAGGAGACTCTTCCAGATGTGGAGCTTGTGATGAACCACATTTTGCACCTAGACATTACTTCTTCCTTCTAAAAGGCCCATGGTTCTGTGTTATCTTGAAAAACCCTATCAGCCTTTACAGGTATTTAACACCTGACAAAGCACTTCCTCAGTAATCTTATGGGAAGGTATTACCCCTTCTCAGATGTAGAAACCGAGGATCACAAACAAAAGTCTTACCCATGGCTACATAAATGAATTAATGGAAAAGCTAAAATTTGTACCCAGAATTCCCATCTTTAAATTAAATCTTCTTACTGCTCTGCTAACCACTCATAAAATTCTTTGATTTGCCTTTGCTTGGGAGGATAAGACTAGGGAGGCTAGGAGAGTATTAAAAAGAATTTTTGGCCATGGGTCTGGCTTAGCAAGGAGAGTTGCATGCCTTCCATGCAGGCCCTGGATTCAATCCCTGGTATCAAGACACCGTACCAAGGGAACTCCATGTAAGATGGAGCAGTATTTCAATATCTCTTTTCTTCCCTCCCTAAAAATATAGGTCATCTGACGGGTCCAGAAGATAGCTCACTGGCAGAGTTCACACTGTCATGTGTGAAGACCTGGGTTTGAACCCACAGATACCACTTGGGGGCTTCATACAAAAGGAAAGCTTCACAAACACTCAAACTGTGCTATCTGTTGTCTTTTCTGTCTCTCCTCATTTATCTGGAAAAACAAAAAGGGAATAGGGGAAAAGTACACCAGGACAACAGGAGGGTAGGTTATTGTAGATGTGAAGCCCTGACCAGTGTGGAGGTGGGGCAAAAAATTAATTAGACCCGGGAGACTGCTTAGTGATATAATAGCCAAACAAAGCAGAATTCTGAAAATCCTGCAAGTTTGAGTAGCTTTCCTGTTTCTAGTGTATATGGTCTAGTGTATATCCACTGGCACAGTGGATAAGGCATTAGATTCTCAAAGCATGAGGTCCTGAGTTCAGTCCCCCACATGTACCAAGGTAATGGTTCTTTCTCTCCTACTGTCTTTCTCGTAAATATATAAATCTTAAAAAAAAAGTTCCTAGTGTGTATGCCACTAAAACTCAACGTCTGCATGTAGGGGAAAGTAGAGGGGCAGGTGTGGGCTATAAAAGGGAAGGCATGTGAAGCTGTTTTGGTGGTGGGAAATAGGAACTGAGCAGGTCACTTTTCAGCATACCTCCTCTCACCACCACCTTGCCCAAGATACATGTAGTTGACACGTTCAGAACTCAAGAGCTGCTAGCTCCCTCTTGGGATACCATTCTTGTGTCCCCATTGCAGACCCTGTCCTCTGTTAAAGGCTCTTCAGTTGTGAGCCTCCCCCTAGTTTACTTTGGCAGCTCGCAGCAGCTTGAGTTCTTAACCAACATATTTCCAAGAAACTTTTTAAAATAGCTATTTTCATTTTAATGAGAGGCAGAGACAGATAGAGACCAGAGCACAGCTCAACTTTGGCTTCTAGTGGTGCTAGGGATTGAACCCAGGACCTCATAGCTTCTGCCATGAAAGTCTTTTGCATAACCATTATGCTGTCTTCCCAGCCCCACAAGCCCCCCTCCCCCCTTTAAATGCTGTGCTGGAGTTGAAACCTGGGGCATGGACTCTGTTGCTGAGCCATCCCTTGGCCCTCCCAAGAAACTTATGATGGTCTGTACTCAGACCAAACTTACCTTTGCAGTTATGCTCTATGATTTGTCTGGGATGTATCTGTTTGCTAGGGTGGAGAGGACCATTGGGTTGGGGAATGAGGTATCTTGCTTTCCTGTATTCACCACCACAGCTGACTTTTGGTCATTTATTGGCACAGGAAAAAAGTGAAGACTGTGCACTCAGTATGTACCGGCGGCTGCACAACTCCCTGGAACGGTCTGGATTGCCTGCAAAGCAGGGGCTGCCAGAGCTGGGCCGTGGACGGGCTGAGGAGCGGTTGCGACCAAGCAGACCCTGTGCCGAGGAAAACTGAGCCATCCAGTGGATCTGCTCTCTCCTCTGCTCCTGCTTCTCAGCTCCCCCACCTTCCTGCCCTTGGAAGGATCCAAGACCAGTTTACCACGCTAGACAGCAGGCCTTGGCTGGGAGACTGGCAGTCGGGCCATGGCTCAGGTCATTTTTGCCAGTTGATCAGAGGGGATCAGACTACAACAGGCTGGATGGTTACCCAGGCCCACCTTCCCTGATGCATGAGTCCTCTCTCTCCTTGTCCCCATCCCCAGGTAGGATGGACCACTCTCACACCCACATGGGGAAGGTATAGCAACACTAATATCTATGCCCACCACACAACAGCAGCTGAAAGCTCTTCTCTGCTCCTTGGGTGGGCTGTTTCCATGATGTAGGGCAACCCGTTCTCTGTAGTTTTTGTTCTGATTTCTTAGTCTTCTCATCACACCCACTTTACTCTGTGTTTGCCCTAAAGGGCCCAAGTACCCAGTAGGACTTTATCAGCCATCCATTTCATGAGGGGGCGTCTTCCTTTCCCCATTGGGATTACTCAAGACTTTTTGATTTTTACAAATTTTAAACATAAGAGGTATGTGCTATCTCTAAGGGGTTATGGGTCTTCCCTGTAAGTTAAGGCTTCTCTGACCTGACTGGCTGACCATTGTTTTCTGGGGGCAGAGCACACGGATCCCTGTTTGTTGGAATCCCCCTACTATCCTTCCTTCCAAAGGCACCCAGAAGTGCACAAGCCTTATGCGTTGTTTTCTGGACACTTTAATATGCTGCTCCTCTCCTGTGGCTGGAGATTTCAGGCTGATTTCATCTTTTCCACTTTAGGAATATCTTCAGACTAAACTGGGCCTGACCCAGTGTACTCTGCCTTCTAGGAAGTATCCAGCAAAGGGGAAAGCAGACAGGAAGAAGTGATTTCCCTTTAGTCACTCCACAAGCAATAGCTCCATGAAAGGCATGGACTTCCTCCTTCATCCCTTATGGAGAAGGTATCGCACTTTATCAAGCTGACGCTTCCCTACAGATGGATGCTCGTGATTTCTGCAGAGACTATCAATCTGATGACTCATTAGAGGAAAGATGATACGTGCCCATCTAGAGCCCCAGGTACAAGTAATTCAAAATGCAGCAAATCTTTTAGGAAACCACATAATTGGCTAGTTTTCTTATACCAAGCACATGGGGGAGGTTAAAAAGTAACATATTATTGGCACTGCTTTTTCTATAGCATTTTCTCAATTCAAAGAAAGGGATCTTTTAAAGCCTGCCTTTGGAGGTAGATATGGTTGTCTTCACAGTGAAAATGAGCATGAGGAGTCAAGAAAGCTGACTTTTCATGACTTCCTTTTGGATGATAGTGTGCCAGCCATTGTCCTCTTGGGGCAGGCCTCAGCCACTATATCTGTAAGATGAGTTTTGTGAAATGGATGATGTCTATAGGCCTTAAGTCTCGTATTCTGAGATTTTTCTGTTCCACCATCCTTTGTGATTCTCACTTCTGGCATGATGCATAAGTTTGGGGACCATTTTCCTTCCTGTCTTTTTTTCTGGGGGACCCATTCCTTGCGATTTCTTCAAGTTTAATGTCATAAGGATGAGCTCTGAGAATCTCCTTTGGCCTCAGTTTTTCCATCCTAAAAGATATAAAGGGGTTAGAGGTCTCTGTGGCCCCTTTGGCACTAATCTTGTTAAATGTCACAAAGGACTTTTTGGCCTTCTGGCCAGGTTCTTTGTTTAACACACATTGGTATAGCTCTTGCATCTGTGCTTCTTCCGCTTCCACTTGGTTGGTGTGGGAACCAGCATTCCCCCTCATTTGTCTGCATCAGACTAAGCAGTCCCAGGGGGAGCACCTCCCCATTTTAAGGATAGGAATGTTTTGCCATACTTCTATCTTCTAGAACTGAATCAGTGTAAGGGCAGTGCCATGTGGCTTTGCCTTCCCTCTCCACATTCCTGCCATAAATGTTCAATTTAAGCTGTTTTTCAAGACGTCTTCCTGCTGCTTCTCGAATCACTGGCCAGAAAGAAGCTTGCCCAAAGCTGCAACCCCTTACTTTGTAGCCTCCCTGCCATACTTCACTCGGCAATCCTAAGCGTCCAAAGGGAACTAACTTCTGTGGTGATCAACAGAAGAAATTAATGCTGGTTTTTCTCTGGATAGAAACAGAAGGGTGCCAAACCAGGCCTACAAAGATCTTGCCAACAATTCTCATCTGTGGGCATTGGAGCCCTGGATTCTGGTGCTGTAGCTCTGGTGCCAAAGTCTGGATCTTTCTATTTTTCAGCAGCACCAACATCTATTACCCAACATGCTCTGTGGAAGAGGGACAGCTGCCATGCCCTCTTGCTGGGACTGCTATCTTAAAACCTGAGTGCAATTGGGTTTGATTGTAACAGTTACTTCAGGACAAATACTGTTTCCTTAATCTGCACACTTTCTAGAACCGCTATAAAATAGATTTTATTTTTAAACAACTTCAGCATTGCAGCAAATACTGTTGTTGTAAGTGAAGGCTGGAAGCTCAGGTGTTCTGAGCTTCAAATGGCTGGCAAGGCTGACTCCCAAAATCCAAAGTTGAAAGACATGTAAAATAACTTGGGTGAGACATTCTGGATCCAGGCCTCATCATCAAGAATCCTGGAGGAAATCACCAAATAAGGGGGAGGTCTGATAGTTAAATAGTTGTCTAATCAAGCCAAATATCCCCACTGTCCCAACCAACAAGCCCACTTTTATGACAAGTCTCTTCTGCTTCTTGGCTCCAACTTGAAATTTTATTGGCAGTTAGATGGTTGTGAGACTTCTTAGTGAGGCTGGGGAAATCTGGTACTCCATAGCTGCTGAGTTGGAGGAAGCAGAGCTGGGCTCAGTCACCTGCTAACCTGTTTACCATCAGAGTTGCAGAAATGGTGGGCAAGAAAAAAAATGGCTGTTTTTTTCTGAGTGGCAATTAAACAACTTGAGTGTAGACTAGAGGGATCTGCAGTGGGGCCAAGGACCTGTGCCTTGCCTATAGCCGTGGTAACTTGCACATAAATCATCTCCCTTATCATGAGGTATTTGGGAGATTGACTTTGATCTTGGACTTGCCATCCAGGGGCTGGGGCAGTTTTAATTCTTTATATTTAGTGGGTTTGTGCCAAGTGCTACCACTGTCCAGTAAAGGAAGGTGACCCAGGGAACCTAGCCTCTGGGTCCCTAGCTGCCTTTATTGCTGTGGGTTTTTTGTTGTTATTCTGACAAGACTGCTGTGGAAGAGCTGTTTTTAGGGATTATCTTTTGAATACCCCTTCTGGGGAACAGGGTTTTCCTCAAAGCCTCACAACCAAGATCTTAGGAAATAGGCCCTATTTTCCTGCTGCTCACAGCTCAGAACATGTACTGAATGGAATGTATTTTTAAGAGAATAAAGTCTATTTTTTTGTATTTTAAAGATTGGGAGGGCTAGAAAGGTAGTCCTCAGATAAACGTATTGCATTATAGGTCCCTTTGCTGGGGGCATCACTATCTGTTGGTCCACACCTACTTACTCAGGCAGGTGCTCTGGTCTCACCCCTGGCCCCTTGGAGCCTAGGTGCAGCAGCTTCTACATTCCTGCTCCAAGCTTGGGACCAAGGAGGTCAAACCCTGTCACTGGGAAATCAGGGCAAAGCCATGAGCAGTGACTCAGGGCTCCTTGGGTGCATGTGTATAGTTGAAGCTGCCTGTCTGCATGTATCCTCTAGCTCCAATGCTGTTTGTTGGCTCTGCAGCACAATATGTAACCAATAAAGCTCCCTAGTTCCCATGTGTTCCATGTGTCAATGATGCTGTTTTTGTTATCTCTTATTTAGTACAGCTAATATTTAATTTCAAATACCCAACTACCTATGCTGGCTACCTAAGCCATACATTAAAAGCACCTATCCCCTGGGTCAAACACCTGATCCCTCTGAGGTAACACTATTAAGAGCAGAGGATTCAAATAGAGACCATACTCTGAAATCTATACACTTCTGCTCCAAACTGTTCCTGTTATGCCAGACAATATCACTTACTCCTATCTTGATGTCCACACACACACCTACTGTCACTCTCAAACTAGGAAAAGCCTTCATCATCTTATCAAACCACCTTTACATCTTATTAAAAATAAAAACTCTTTGAGGAAAAAATAGCTTAAAAAGCTTTCATAAAATAGCACCTTCAGATCATCTCTTTAAAAGAATATTAATTCATGATCTAGTGTAGAAGTATTTATCAGTGTATACACACTATCTGAATTGAAACAACAAATACCTCATAGGAAAAGAATTAGCTAACATGAATAAAATCTGATTTCCAGAAGATTAGTTAGGTACAGTAACACAGTAGTTTGATAGGCGGCACAAAGGGCTTCCTAACTGTTGAATTTTTTTCTTCTTTAAAAATGACTGCAGATGTGATTAAAGACTTTGTGCCATCACAGATAACCTATATGCCTTGAATGCAATCACTATATAAGGGAAGCCCTGATTATAGAACAAAAGGTGGGTTGATGATAAAAACAGAAATAAGAAGGGGTTTCAAGCCTAGGTATATATGGGAAAACATAAGAAACAGATGCTTTCCTCTAAGCCTGCAATGATAATTGTTACACAAATTATTAGTGCAAAAGCTTAATTTTTTGTTTGTTTTTGCTTCTGTTATTGCTGGGGCTTATTGCACTAGGAATCCACTGCTGCTGGAGGCCATTCCTTCCTCCCCCCATTTTATTCAATAGGACAGACAGAAATTGAGTTGAAAGAGGAGGGGGAAGTAAGGTGAAAGACAGACACCTGCAAGCCTACTTCAACGCTTGGGAGGCATCCCTGCTGCAGGTGGGGGATCAGGTGTGCCACCAACTGGTCCCTATTAAGGTAGCTCTTTTGTAACACTTTTCACTTAACCTTAGGAGTGAAACCTAGCATATAAAGCCAGAATGGTCTGCCAGATAGTCCACACAAACTTTTATGTCAAGTCTCATGCTTCATTTTTAAATTTCAAAGTTTTTCCTTTGTCTTGATATTTAGTTTACAGCTACATCCTTGTCACATTTACCCACATCCAGTGGGGAAGTCTAGCCACATAGGCCAGTAAGTTCACTGCTTCTATAGGACCTCCCTCTACTTTTTGATCTAATTCTTCATATAAACATCCACATTTTAAGATAGATAAAACTAACATTTCCAAAGGAGTAACAAACCTTTTGTATACAATTTTTAACACCATGGGGAAACTCAGTATTAATTTTATATGAAATTTTATTCTCAAAATATTAAAACAAAACAAACAAAGACACCCACATACCAATAGGTATCTTTTCACAACACTTGCTTACCTTGGTCTTTATGAAAAACATACTAATAGACAAGTGCCTCCCTAGATTTAAGTTGCTCAAGGAGGTGACCTACTCCGTCAAAAATCAAAGCAACTTCCTTGGCCATCCAAACAAGTTCCAGCCACTGATCGAGAATCCAGATACTAGGGCAAGTTTCTTAGCTGTCTCTAGTATTGCTAGAAGAGCTTTGCTTATGTAGCAACAATCACAGCAGTGTCTTAGAATTTATCTTCTCACATGCTTGGGGACTGCTGTGCAGGAACACCTGGTGTTGCCTGACGAGGTAGGGTATACATGGCTCCTAAGAACTGGTCTGCAATCCTTCCTGCTTCTCGTAGGCCACTCAGCAGAGCACCATGGACTGTGGCTGGGTAATTACGAATTGTATGTTCTCCAGCAAAGAAGAGTCGTGGAATTGGCTATGAAGATAAAGAAAATTTAGAATGAGCAGGTTCCTTGTGTCTGAGCTGCCAAATTCCTGTTGGCTTTTTTAAATCCCTTCTCATATTAATATTAGTGATTTATATTTATATTTAATTTTACAAATTAAGAGTGTACATAAACACCATTCTCACCACCAAAAGACTGTGTCTCATCCCATCCCCCGGCCCTGTGAAGCCAAACATCCTGTTGGCTTTTTAAGGCTAACCCCCTCACTAGTCTCATTTTATCAGAAAGGGTCTCCCTTATCAGCATTTCCCTAGAACTGACAGAAGGAGAAATGGAACAAAGCTATCTCCTTATTTATCATTTTGAGTATTATCTGAGTTTTGCTTTGAGTGTCCCCCCCTTGTTGATTATCTGAATAGGCCCTAGGATGAAAACCAAGTAATTTTTTAAGTGATATTTTTACTGTAAGAGTTTTCCCAAAACAAACACAGATAATCTGACAGTTTCTCACCTGTGGAGCACCTGGAATTGAGGGACCTGGAGTGATTGGCTGAGCCATTAAGTCATAGTCATTTCCAGATGACCCAGCAGCTACATAAGAATAAGAGCCCCGGGCCCAGGGATCAGCACGCCAGCGAGAGACCACAGTTTCCTTGGGCTCAAGAAAAAGATAAGAAAAATAGTCATTAACTAAAGACCATGGATAAAACAGTCATTTCTGAAATTGGAAAAGCTGTGGTGGATGAAATAAAGAGGCACCATAATGAATTAGCTACTACTAGTTAATGCTACTGCTACTCTAAAATACTAATGCAAAATATCCTCATTCAGCAGGAAAGCCTCTATGCTGCTTTCATTGTGGATCTAGACATCTACAACTAGGGCTTGACCGCTACATTCTTGTAAATTAGTCTGAAGCATTAAGATGCACCTCTCCCAACAAAGGATCACAGGGTTGGTAAATGTCTCAACAGGTCCAAAGACTAGAACAGGAGTGGTCCGGGAGACGGCACAGTGGATTCTTAAGCAAGAGTTCCCGAGTTCAGTCCCCAGCAGCAAATGTACCAGAGTGATGTCTGGTTCTTTCTTTCTCTCCTATCTTTCTCATAAATCAATCCATTAATAAATCTTTAAAAAAGAACAGAACAGGAGACAGACAAAATATTAAAACTCCTCTGAAGAGTCTGGATGCTCTGTTGAAAAGGCAGGGAATGGTATGATTACGTAAGAGGATTTACAATCCCTTAATCCACATACTGGTGGTGTGGATGGAGGTTACTACTTTTCTTTTACCCCATACTTAATGGCACATAACTGCAAACATTAGCATGCATGTAAACTCCATACACTTCTCAATACTGGCTGGAACAAAGAACCTGTGACTGTGAAGAATGTGCAGACTGTTTTGCTATGAACTCCAAAACTCTGCCTGTCCCCATTCCACCCATGTACTTACTTGGGGCACTGCACTGCTACCAAAAATCCCTTTGAGAATGGCTAGACATCGACCAACAATCACATCATCACTTATGTTTTCCATGATGCCAGCAGCTTCTCCTGCCACTAATGCCAATAATATTGGAGCTGAGGAAATAGGAAGGGTCCAATTTTAAAATTTTTCTACAGACTTTCTCAAGAATCTCATTTAGGCTCCACATTACCTTGATGCTCTGAAATCTGACGACCAATAGACATGCAGCACTCATGCTAGAAATAAGTTAAAGTTCTGAAACAGCAAACTGAAATCTATTCCTAGAATGATCACTGGCAAAATATAGTGAAATGTGATGTACTTCACTACTATTAATAGTCTTGTCATGCAAAATACAGTAGTATCAAAGATAAAATGTGACTTTTTTAAAAAAATATTTTCCCTTTTGTTGCCCTTGTTTTTTTTTTTTTTTTTTTTTTTTTTACTGTTGTAGTTATTTTGTTATTGTTATTGTTGGATAGGACAGAAATGGAGAGAGGAGGGGAAGACAGGAGGAGAGAAAGATCTGCAGATCTACTTCACCGCCTGTGAAGTGACTCCCTTGCAGGTGGGGAGCCGGGGGCTCGAACCAGGATCCTTATGCCGGTCTTTGTGCTTCATGCCACATGCTCTTAACCTACTGCGCTACCACCTGACTTCCCCTATTGTGAACTTCTTTAAAGCTATGATGAAAAAACAAGGACACAAGGAAAAGTTAATTTGTATTTGAGGAATGAAGGTATGTCCTGAAGGATTTTTTTGAAAGTAACATTCAGGTCAAGCACTGAAGATTAGGTAGTGTGCCACACTGAGGAGGAAGAGAAGAAACGTGAACGCACCCTAAACATGGGTGAGTAGAGATACATAGACCTCGAAGGAGAAAACATGCTGTACTCTGGGATTCAAGGAGTAGACAAGTATGCTTAGGGCCCAGGAGTGTAAGGGGTGATCATGGATCAGACAGGTGATGATGGGAGAGGTAGATTCTAAGGAAAAGAGCTAGATGATGTAGGCTTTCATAATGATCATAACAATGGAAAGCCATCAAAAGATAGGAGCAAAGACAGCACTTAGTGGCCACTGCCAATTCAACAGCAAGGAGAATAACTTGGATTTGAAAGTGGACAGACAAAAAAATAACAAGCAAACAGTTCTGAGAGTTAGGCTGGCACTGACAGGACTTGGTAATCTAGATGAAGAAGGCAAAACAACATTCAGCTACTGTTGGAAAGCAACATGTAGAACTAATGTCCTGGTTTTATAAAGACTTTCAGTAAAAAAAAATGGGATTATACATAGTCACAACACTTGATATTACTACACAAAGTTTTTTTTTTTTTTTTTTTTTTGCCTCTAGGGTCATCACTAGGGCTTGGTGCCACCACTACAAATCCACTGTTCTTGCTGGCTGTCCCCTCCCCTTTTATTGAACAGGACAGAGAGAAATTAAGAGAGGAGAGGGAAGATAGTCAAAGAAAGATACCTGCAGACCTGCTTTGCCACTTGTAAAGTGTCCACTCCCTTGTAGGTGGGGACCCAGGAGGGGGTCAAACCCAGATCCTTGGCTTAGTATTATGTGCGCTTAGCCGGGTACACCACTGTCCAGCTCCCTAACATCTTACATTCTTTTCTTAGAGTGATGTAGGATCTACATATACTTTGCAAAAATAGCTCTATACAGAATTAAGAATAATCCAATTATAGAAAAAAAATAGGTATTTGATAAACACATTGTAAGGGTAGTGATCAAAGACTCAGTGTCAAGTCAGACACAAAAATCTAAATGAAGAATACAGGTTTCCACTCCAGGACGATTATACCTTTTGGCTGGCTCTCTTAATGCTTTTTTCTACACTGCACCCTGGGTTTCCACCATGTCACTCCACTCACTTCTGTTCTGGAACTGCTTATCTCTTTATCGTATCTACTAGGTTCTAAGCTCTTTGATCAGGTATTTTTTCCCATATCCCCAGCACCTAGAAAGATTTTCAGGAATTGTTGAGTTTGTGAAAAATTAAGACAAATATTTGACAAAGCCCAAATTCCAACCTTCAACTCCTGTAAGAATAGGAAAAGATTTAAATTAAAAAGCAGTTACCTTTATAAAGGTTCCAGAAGAGGAAGAGTTCACCCCTGCTTGCAGTTGTGCTGCCAACATGCCCAAACAAATTGACGCTTGGATCCCAGAACACTCGATCAAAACATAACACCACCTTTAATTAAAAAAAAAACAACAAAAAACATGGAGTCTGGCGATAGCACAGCAGGTTAAGCGCACGTGGCATGAAGCACAAGGACAGGTGTAAGGATCCCAGTTTGAGCCCCCAGCTCCCCACCTGCAGGGGAGTTGTTTCACAGGAGGTGAAGCAGGTCTGCAGGTGTGTATCTTTCTCTCCCCCTCTCTCCATTTCTCTCTGCCCTATCCAACAATGATGACATTAATAACAATAACTACAACAATTAAAAAACCCAAGGGCAACAAAAGGGAAAAAAACAAAAACCAGCAAGTGAGCTGGTGACAGAACTTGAAAAATATGACCTAGAGCTCCATGTTAGACAAGAATGCAAAAAGACACCAATAGACTAAACATTCATGGAGTGTGTGTGTTTGTGTAGGCGGTGAAGTGAATGAGGTGATAAGCCTCACTCTGATGGGAACGCAGCAAAATCTATACAAACGAAAAGTCCTCTCTTCCCTGAGTTGAATACAATTAAACTGAAATTTATACAAGAGATGTCTGGGGCAAGTTACCTTATTTAGGTTGCCAAATCCCATCCTCTGGACTGCAGATGTTTTCCACTCAGGAAGAGGTGGCACAAACTGCACAGCTGGTGGTTGCTGCTTCAACACACCCAAAGGAAGGGTACAGAGAACTGCATCACACTTATAAATAAAGGTCTGGCTTGTGGACCGGGTATTCACAGCTATCACTTCACATCCTAGAGAGGTTAGAGGGAAAAGGCTATTGATGAGAAGATGGTGCTGGGGCAAAGGATAATGGTTATACAAAGAGACTCTCATGCCTGAGGATCCAAGGTCCCAGGCTCAATACCATAAGCCAGAGCGAGCAGTGTTCTCTGGCAAAATGGGGGGAGGGGGGTTGGGGAAGAGAGAGAGAGAGAGAAAGAAAAGAGGTGTTAATAAGGGTATCAAACATTTATAACATAGTAAAATTTATTTGCTAACTTAAGTTATATGTCTAAGAATTGGATCTGGGAGTCGGGTGGTAGCGCAGCCGGTTAAGCGCACGTGGCGCAAAGTGCAAGGACCCGCATAAGGATCCCAGTTCGAGCCCCCGGCTCCCCACCTGTAGGGGAGTCGCTTCACAAGCAGTGAAGCAGGTCTGCAGGTGTCTGTCTCTCCCTCTCTCTGTCTATGCCTCTTCTCTCCACTTCTCTCTGTCCTATCCAACAACAATGGCATTAATAACAACAATTATAACTACAACAATAAAAAAGGGCAACAAAAGGGAATATTTTAAAAAGATAAAATAAAAAATAATAATTGGATCCTATTTATTTACTAAAGAAGGAAGCAGAGATAAAGTGACACAATGCCAGATTCAAACCCTGATAGTCAAACTGACTACTTAGAAGAAATGTTCTCAAAACTAAAAACCAGTCTGAGTAAAGTTAGCCAACCTAAATTGGAAAGGCCAGAATGGATCCAAAGGCCTACTCTGGCAAAATTCAGAGTTGATCCCAATGGAAATCAAAGGCCACAATCCTAGAAGAATATACTTAGCAAAGTGAGATACAATGTCATGGACCACTGATAATAAACTCATTCATGGCAATTAAGAATTCTGAAAAATATCCTTTAGTTTTCTGCTTTATAAATGATAAGTCTAGATTCTCTAAAGGTTATACAGGCTCAATCCTTTATTTATTATAGGATAAAGACAGAAATTGGGGAGGGGTAGAAATGGAGAAAGACAGACATCTGCAGCCCTGCTTCACCACTTGTGAAGCTTTCCCCCTGCAGGGGGGGGACCAGGGGGAGCTTGAACCTGGTTCCTTGCACACTGTAGTGTGTGCACTTAACCAAGTGTGCCACCGCCTGGCCTCAGGCTCAATCCTTTTGTAAATGCAATGTTAAAAATTGCAATTTTAAAAATATTCCATCAGAAAACACACCTATTTTCTCCAGTAGGTAAAATTCAATAAAAGGTATCATTTCAGAGTAAGAGGTTTATTTTACAGCAAAGAAGTGATGTACCTGAAGCTGTGTAGCGAACTTGCCGAACTGCTGTATTCAATTTAATGTCCAAACCTTCTGCTAAGGCCACAGGCACACATGAGTAGCCATTCCTTACTGTCAGGTGGCTGCCAGTAAACTCAAAGTCATCATCCTAAAGAAGACAGAATTATATGCCGCTTGCTGGCATTCCATTCACATTAGAAAACACTAGCTTATGAACTAGTCAATATTCTAAGGCCCAAAGTAAAGAACGATCCCTTAGTGTTTAACTATAGCTGCTCTAGAAAACTAAGGGGACAAGAAAAAAAAAAGCCAATTGTCTATGTATGATTATGGAGGCTAGGTTAAGACTGCTCAGCTTTACCTTCTGGTAGTACTAGGGACTGAATGTGGGCCCCTCTGGAGCCTCAGACACAGACTTGTAGTTTTACCTGTGGCCAAAGGGAATTTGTTTTCCCTAGAAAAGAGCTGCTGGAGCTTCACTTCTCAGAGGTGACTATTCTACACAGAAAGACAGAGAGAGGAAAAGAAACCAAAAGCACTGAAACTTCCCCTAGTACAGTGGGGTCATGGCAAAACATGTACCCTATCAGGTTAGCTATCCTCCCATGAATTAGAATTTTTATTATTGTAGTCCTATACCAAGTCCAAGCACCATGAAGGGGGCTAAGGAAAGGAATCTATGACACAGTCAATTGAGATGAGTTTGCTACAAAAGTTTAGTTTAGATACATTACAGATTTGGTAAGATAGCAGATGTATGACCTGGTATTTTTTTTTTAAGTTTTTTTAATATTTATTTATTTTCCCTTTTTTTTTGCCCTTGTTTTTTATTGTTGTAGTTATTGTTGTTGATGTCGTTGTTAGATACAACAGAGAGAAATGGAGAGAGATGGGGAAGACAGAGAGGGGGAGAAAGATAGACACCTGCAGACCTACTTCACCGCCTGTGAAGCAACTCCCCTGCAAGTGGGGAGTCAGGGGCTCGAACCGGGATCCTTATGCCGGTCCTTGTGCTTTGCGCCATGTGTGCTTAACCCACTGCACTACCGCCCGACTCCCGGTTTTTCTTTTTATCTAAGAACAAAATAAGGTTTATTTTTTCTTTTTCCTTTCCTTTATTCTGATAGAGACAGATAACAACAGGAGATGGGGACAGAAGGAGAGAGAGGGAAAGAAAGAAATTTGCAACACTTTTCACTGTGAAGCTTTCCCACCTAAAGGCTGGCATTGGGACTTGAACTGTGGTCCTCATACATGGTAACTTGGACACTTTGCTGCACAGCACCACTGTCTGGTCCCCAGAATAAGGTTTGATTTTTTAAGAAGTATAAGTTTAAAAGTTGAGGAAGACTCCTAAGATCAAAGTCAAATAAGATGGGAATTATTCCAAATGGTCTTATTTCTTTTAACTCAATGAAAAATGTTCTACAAACTTGAGAGCTAGACTGCATTCCAAATTTCATGAAATTGTTGGGGGAAACAGCAAAACTCTAGGGAATTAGATAAAAAAAATAAGCAATGGCAGCAAAATCTCATGATTTAGTCACTCCTTTATCTGTTTAATATGTGAATCAAGTTAAAATCATCCACATTCAAATTTTACCATAATTACAAATATAAATTGAAACTTAATGTGACGATCAGGGACTAGGAAGGGTCTAATTAAATGCTTGCATTCGAGGATTCGACTTCCGGAGGCGGAGCTACGAGCAGCAGATCGCTTTCTCTCCTCTCCTCTTCTCTCCCGGATCAACTAGGAATACTAAAGGAGACCACCCGGACCGAAACAAGACAGCACTAGAATGACCACAGAAACCCAGTAAATCACCCGTGAGTACAAACACGCGTGGCTGGTGACAGAGAGGAGAGAGGGGCCTAAGGAGAGATTAAGTGACTGCTAACAGTTCGACAGTTTGTCAGTGGAGACACCACCTCCAGTCTGCTCCACCAACAAGGAGACAACTGAAGGGAGGAAAGGACTCCCCAGAGACTCACCAAGTGCAACTCTGAGTCTCCATTGCTACTACCCTCAGAATCTGGAGCAGCAACAGGGAGGGACACCAGGGTACAGAGATCTAACTGGGAAACTCAGAAGACCTATACCTCTGTGGCATAGCTGAGGGGCTGTGAAAGTCTCTTTGCATAACCACTGGATTATCTCTGCCACACCCTGCTTTATCTCTTGGTCAGGAGTCAGTGATCAAGCTAAGAAGCCTATTGATAGTTTAAAAGCCCTCAGGCACCCATAGCCTACAGGGTAAAAAAAAAAAGGCTTTTACACCACTGAACTCCAACTCAGGGATTGAAAAAACTGTTAACTTATATAAAATGGTTAAAACAACAAGAAAAAATATTGGAGACTCGAACCAGGACAAGAGTCCAGCTAAAAGTCCTCCAGAGGGTGAAGCACAAAACGAGTTCAACATCCAAACATTAGCTAAGGAAATAATAACAGGAGTGAGTAAAGAATTTGAAAAAATTGTAATCAGAAATGCAGGAACAACAAATGAGAATATGGAAGAAAATTCTAATTATCTCATGGTTATTAGAGAGCTGAAAGCTGAAATCGCTGAGCTAAGAAGGCAACTAGCTGAACAAGCTAAAACAGTATCAGAGCAGGGCAACAAAATAGATGAACTCCAGAAAGCAGTAGAGGGCAGAGAGAATAGAATCAATGAGGCTGAAGACAGAATTAGCAAGATTGAGGATGAATTAGAGACAACTAAAAAAGAAGAGATCTCAAAAAGAGATTAAGAGATGCTGAAAACAACAACAGAGTCCTATGGGATGACTTCAAAAGAAACAATATACGCATTATTGGCTAACCAGAGGAAGAAAGAGAAGGGGAGGAAGAAAGCATTCTCCAGGCCATAATAGCTGAAAATTTCTCTAGTCTAGACAACACCAAAGGCATAAAGATTCAAGAAGCCCAGAGGGTCCCAAACAGAATTAACCCAGACCTAAAGACACCAAGACATGTCATACTTAGATTGGAAAGGAATAAGGATAAAGAAAGGATCCTCAAGGCTGCAAGAGAAAAACAAAGAGTCACCTACAAAGGAAAACCCATAAGATTAGCAGCAGACTTCTCCATACAAACACTACAGGCCAGAAGAGAATGGCAAGATATCTATCGAGTGCTCAATGAGAAAGGCTTTCAGCCAAGAATACTATATCCTGCTAGATTGTCATTCAGACTAGATGGAAGCATCAAAACCTTCTCAGACAACAGTTGAAGGAAGCAACCATCACCAAGCCTGCCCTGAAAGAAGTTCTGAAAGGTCTCCTATAAACAACCAGACCACCACAAATAGGACATATATCAAAACACTCTAAAACTCTACAAGAATGGCGTTAAAATATCTTCAATCTTTGATATCAATAAATGTCAATGGCCTGAATTCACCTATTAAAAGACACAGAGTAGGAAGATGGATCAGAAAACACAACCCAACAATATGTTGTCTACAGGAAACTCACCTAACGCAACAAGACAAACACAGACTTAAAGTGAAAGGATGGAAAACTATCATTCAAGCCAATGGCCCACAAAAAAGGGCAGGAACAGCTATTCTCATATCTGACATGATAGACTTTAAAATAGATAAGATTTAAAAAGATAGGAATGGACACTACTTAATGCTCAGAGGATCAGTCAATCAAGAGGACTTAATAATTATTAATAGCTATGCACCCAATGAGAAGCCATCTAAATACATCAAGCTTCTACTGAAAGAGCTACAGCAATATATTAACAGTAACACAATCATAGTAGGGGACTTCAACACCCCACTATCTCAACTTGACAGATCATCCAGGAAGAAAATCAGTAAAGACATAAGGGAGCTAAATGAAGAGATAGATAAACTAGAACTATTGGACATTTTCAGAGTCATTCATCCCAAGAAACTGGAATATACATTTTACTCAAATCCACATGGATCATTCTCAAGGATAGACCATATGTTAGGCCACAAAGACAGCATCAGCCTATTCAAGAGCACTGAAATCATCCCAAGCATCTTCTCAGACCACAGTGGAATTAAACTAACACTTAACAATCAACAAAAGATTAGTAACAGTGCCAAAATGTGGAAGCTCAACAGTACACTTCTTAACAACTTCTGGGTCAAAGAGGAAATCAAGGAAGAAATCAAAATGTTTCGAGAGTTCAATGGAAATGAAGACACAAGCTATCAAAATATTTGAGACACAGCTAAAGCAGTCCTAAGAGGGAAGTTCATAGCTATACAAGCACACATTAGGAAACAAGAAAAGGAACAAATAAACAGCCTGATTGCACATCTTAAAGACCTAAAAGAAGAACAACAAAGGAATCCTAAAGCAACCAGGACAGAAATCACTAAAGTTAGGGCAGAAATAAATAACATTGAGAATAGGAAAACCATACAAAAGATCAATGAAAGTAAATGTTGGTTCTTCGAAAGAGTAAACAAAATCGACAAACCTTTAGCCAGACTCACAAAACAAAAAAGGGAGAAGACCCAAATAAATCGGATAGTAAATGAAAGAGGAGAAATCACAACAGACACTGCAGAAATTCAACATATCATGCGAGGCTTCTATGAACAACTATATGCCACCAAGCTAGAGAACCTGGAAGAAATGAATGATTTCCTAGATACCTACCAACTTCCAAAACTAAGTAAAGAGGAAGTGGATAACATGAACAGGCCCATCACAGCTAATGAAATTGAAACAGTTATCAAAAATCTTCCCAAAAATAAAAGTCCTGGACCAGATGGTTTTACAAATGAATTCTACAAAACTTTCAAAGAAGAACTAATACCTCTACTTTTAAAAGTCTTCCAAAAGATTGAAGACACTGGAATACTCCCTGCCAGCTTCTATGAAGCCAACATCACCCTGATACCAAAAGCAGACAGGGACACAACCAAAAAAGAAAACTACAGACCAATATCTCTGATGAACATAGATGCGAAAATATTGAACAAAATTCTAGCCAACCGGATACAGCAGTATATCAAAAAAATTGTTCATCATGACCAAGTGGGCTTTATCCCAGGTATGCAAGGTTGGTTTAATATACGTAAATCAATCAATGTGATCCACCACATCAACAAAAGCAAGACCAAAAACCACATGGTCAAATCAATAGATGCAGAGAAAGCCTTTGACAAAGGCTTTTACAACAAAGGCTTTTACAACATCCCTTTATGATCAAAACACTACAAAAAATAGGAATAGATGGAAAATTCCTGAAGATAGTGGAGTCTATATATAGCAAACCTACAGCCAACATCATACTCAATGGTGAAAAACTGGAAGCATTTCCCCTCAGATCAGGTACTAGACAGGGCTGCCCACTATCACCATTACTATTCAACATAGTGTTGGAAGTTCTTGCCATAGCAATCAGGCAGGAGCAAGGAATTAAAGGCATACAGATTGGAAGAGAAGAAGTCAAACTCTCCTTATTTGCAGATGACATGATAGTATACATGGAAAAACCTAAGGAATCCAGCAAGAAGCTTTTGGAAATCATCAGGCAATACAGTAATGTGTCAGGCTATAAAATTAACATTCAAAAGTCAGTGGCATTCCTCTATGCAAACACTAAGTTAGAAGAAATTGAAATCCAGAAATCAGTTCCTTTTTCTATAGCAACAAAAACAATAAAATATCTAGGAATAAACCTAACCAAAGAAGTGAAAGACTTGTATACTGAAAATTATGAGTCACTACTCAAAGAAATTGAAAAAGACACAAAGAAGTGGAAAGATATTCCATGTTCATGGGTTGGAAGAATTAACATCATCAAAATGAATATATTACCCAGAGCCATCTACAAATTTAATGCTATCCCCATCAAGATCCCAAGCACATTTTTTAGGAGAATAGAACAAATACTACAAATGTTTATCTGGAACCAGAAAAGACCTAGAATTGCCAAAACAATCTTGAGAAAAAAGAACAGAACCGGAGGCATCACACTCCCAGATCTCAAACTGTATTATAGGGCCATTGTCATCAAAACTGCTTGGTACTGGAACATGAACAGACACACTGACCAGTGGAATAGAATTGAGAGCCCAGAAATGAGGCCCCACACCTATGGACATCTAATCTTTGACAAAGGGGCCCAGACTATTACATGGGGAAAGCAGAGTCTCTTCAACAAATGGTGTTGGAAACAATGGGTTGAAACATGCAGAAGAATGAAACTGAATCACTGTATTTCACCAAATACAAAAGTAAATTCCAAGTGGATCAAGGACTTGGATGTTAGACCAGAAACTATCAGATACTTAAGAGGAAAATATTGGCAGAACTTTCTTCCGCATAAATTTTAAAGACATTTTCAATGAAACGAATCCAATTACAAGGAAGAGTAAGGCAAGAGTTCATATTGAAAATTTTAAATGTGTAAGTAAAAATGCAGTATCTATAAAGCCAAGTACAACAATGCTGCATTGACACCGCCTAAAAACAATCACCCCCCCCACACAAAAAACCCCTCAAAATTCAAGCAAAACACATATACATCATGAAAAAAAAACAAAAAAACTTGTAGACTGTAAGAAAATATTTGCAAAACTGACAAAGGACTTGCAATCAGAATTTAAAGAACACTGATACTAGAATTTAACAGGACAGGCAGCCATTTTCAAATGAGCAAGGGATCTGAATAGATATTTGACTAAATTATGCCAATGAGCATATGAAAAGATGTGTCACTTCACCCGCCAGAGAAACAAAAATTAAAGGCTTAATAAA
The DNA here is from genome assembly GCF_950295315.1 of Erinaceus europaeus. Taxonomy (NCBI): domain Eukaryota; kingdom Metazoa; phylum Chordata; class Mammalia; order Eulipotyphla; family Erinaceidae; genus Erinaceus; species Erinaceus europaeus. Next base: position 36,692,228 of record NC_080174.1, read on the forward strand.
TCTGATATCTACTAGAAGGACTAAACATCTTTGACAATACCAAGTGTTTGATGTGATGTGGTACAACTGAAACTTCCATATTATGCTGGGATAAATGCAACTTGCAAACAGTTTGGAAGTTTTTTTTGTAAAGTTAAAAATCTAGTTTCTTAAGATCCAGCAATTTCACTCCTAGACATATAGCCAACAGAAGAATATGAACTTTCATAGCTGTTCTGTTCTTCAAGTAGTACCCTACTTAGCTGAGGCTTTGCTTTTCTGCAGTTTGTTAAATATAAGTCAACCATGTCCCAAAAATACTGTGTGAAGTAAGATATTTTGAGAGACCAGTCTCTTAACTTGTATTATACCACATTGCTATAATTCTTATTACTGTGTTTTTTACATGCCCACCAGGGTTTTTCTGTGGCTTGGTGTCTGCAGTATAAATCCTCTATTCTTGCTAGCTATTTTTTTCTTTTTCTTTTACTTGATAGGGCAGAGAGAATTGAGAGGGGGAAGGAGGACAGGGAACTGAAGGTACTAGAAGAGTCCTTGGCTCTTGATTTTACCCACTTCTCATTCCTAAACTTTGGGTTATAGAGAATTTCAAACCCATAAAAAGGAAACTTATAAGGAACTCATGGTTGGCCTTTTTTCATCTATTCCTTCAATCACTTAAACCTATTCAGTATTATTTTGAAGCAAATTCCAGAGATAGCATTTCATCTATAAGCATGTCAGTAAGAGTTTAGGAATTTAAAAAATGTTTTATTTTTATTTTGGATAGAGACAGAAAGAAATTTAAAGGAAGGGAAGAGACAGAAAGAGACTTAGACACAACACTGCCCATAAATTAAACTTCCAATAAAGTTGTTTAGGGCTGGGTGGTGGCACACACAGTTGAGTGTTGAGTGCACATGCTACTGTGTGATGGGACCTGGGTCCAGGCCCTTGTCTCCACCTGCAGGAGAGCTTCACACATGATGAAGCAGTGTTGCAGGTGTCTTTTTTTTTTCTCCTTCCTGATATCCTTCTTCCCTCTCAATTTGTCTCTATCAAATAAATAAAATCCAAAACTTTATTAAAGTTGTTTAAACATATAACATATAAACAAGTTAAGAAACCCTCTCAAAACCACATGCAAAAAAATGATAAAAGAATTTTACCTGATCCCAATGTTTAAGGGAGAGTGTAGAGAGAGGTGTAGCATTGGCAAATTCAAGATTTGCAAAATGCCAATCAAGTATCTGTCTGTCTCTTGATGACAGATATACATCACTGAAAATGAGAAAAGAAAGTACAAAGCTGTTAAAAGATGTTGCTACTATTCCTATGACCTCAATAATTGTAAAGGACCCTAAACATGAGCCTGCACTTATATGAATAGATTCCTCTTAAAAAATATTTACTATTTTTTTTTCCTCCAGGGTTATTGCTGGGCTCAGTGCCTGCACCATGAATCCACTGCTCCTGGAGGCCATTTGTTGCCCTTGTTGTTGTAGCCTCGTTGTGGTTATTATTATTGCCATTGTTGATGTCGTTCGTTGTTGGATAGGACAGAGAGAAATGGAGAGAGGAGAGGAAGACAGAGAGGGAGAGAGAAAGTTAAGACACCTGCAGACCTGCTTCATCGCCTATGAAGCGACTCCCCTACAGGTGGGGAGCTGGGGGCTAGAACTGGGATCCTTACACCGGTCCTTGAGTACTTACTTTATTTATTATTGGATAGAGACAGAGAGAAATTGAAAGAAGGTAGAGGATGAGGCAGAGAAACCTGCAGCCCTACTTCTCCACTTGTGGAGCTTTCCCCCTGCAGGTGGGGACCTGGGGCTTGAACCCAGGTCCTTGCACACTGTAATGTGATCACTTAACCAGGTGCGCCACCGCCTGGTCCCAAGAAATTCTAACTGAAAAGTAGGATCTTATTTGACTTAGTAATTCCTTCATTTTTTGTGACTAGAGCAGTACCAAACTCACTATATAAAGCAAAGTACAATCACACTTCATTTGTTGGGGGAAAGAGGGGGGGAGAAGGAAGACCTCTTTCCTCTTTATACTGTTACCATGTGTTATATAGATTTGTTTTAAAACTTTTAATATTTAAATAAAGGCTGGGGGGGGGGTCACCAAGGTTATTACTGGAGCTCATTGCCTGTATGATTCCACTGCTCCTGGCTACCATTGTTTTTCTTTCAGAAAAGATAGCCCAGCATCACTCCACCACTTGTGAAGCATCTTACCCCAGCCACTAGGAAGGTGCTTCCATATGGTGACTGGTGGCTCAAACCCAGTTCCTCACATATGGCAACATGTGTGTTCTCCCAGGTGAGCCACCAGACTGTCCGAAGTATAAACATTTTAAAAAATTAGTAATGAGAACAGGAAAAAACCAGAGAATCATTCTGGCACATGTGATGCCTGAGATTGAACTTGGGACCTCATGCTTGAGAGTCCAACACTTTATTAAGTCACTTCCTGGGTTACCCAAAGTATGACATTTTTTAACAAAAATCTTTAACAGAACTGAGCGGATACATGTATAGGCTAGATGTAAGATGGGGCACAAGATCTCCACAAAATGCATTACTATCAAAATTCCAGTGGAAAGAAAATTCCTTTTGTTTTTATTTAAAAATATATTTATTGCTTGGTTCTGGGGAGCCAAAACATTTACTGAACAGATAATTGCCAGGGGAAAAAAGTATTTATTTAGCTGAGAGAGGGAACCACAGTACCACTCCAGCACATACAAGCCTGGGGACTGAACTTGGGACCTCATGCTTGAGAATCTAATCCTCCATCCATGTACCACCTGCCCAGGCTGCTCTAGTACTTACCTATTCTTAAACTTATGGAGCTTTAAAGCAATACAGTCTTTTGTCCCAGAGAAGATAATTTTCATTTAAGTAACTAGGACACTCTTAAAATGTTACAAGAGTAGGGGATTTAGGAACCTGACAAGCAGGTATGTATGCAAAGTATACATGCAGGTATCTATGTATGCAAATACCTCCCATTAATTTAACAATTCTTAATCCATTCACTGAGCATAAAAGCCTATTGTGTTTTGTACTAAATCTAACAAGAATAGTAAAAACAATCCCTCTGAATGTCTGTTTCCCTTACCTTGGAGGATTAGCTTCCAATTCTTGAAGTTTTTCTTCTAGTTTTCCTTGTGTTTCAGCTAATTCATCATATTCCTGGTAAAATTAAGAGAACTTAGGCATATCTAGATGGGTTAGACACCTCCCTGGACACTTACACCACAACTGTAAGGCCTGGGTCAAGAGCTCAGGGATGATCTCTGTTCTGAGTTACATATTGAGTCTAGAGTAGGATGCTGGTATTGGGGGGGTGGGGGAGGGAGCAACAAGGTGTAGGAGGAGGAAATAAAGGAAGAAATATACTAGTCTGGTATAGAGCAAGGATGAATAAGAATAAATAGTAACTATTATTTCCTAAATATGGACCAGATAAGCACTTCAGGTTTCCTACAGTAAGGCGGTGGTGACACCATGTTACATTACAGGTGAGAAGTAGCAGGAAGTCATGTGGCCAGAAAATACTTAGACATTCTAACTGATGGATCAGGAAATAGCAAGAAAGAGTGCAATAACCCATGTAAAATCTTACCATGTGTAAGAATCCAAGTAAAATCCCCTAGCACTACGTGTGACCTTCTCCCTACTCCCAACTAAAAGAACATAGTTTACTGGGTGCAATGTAATTATGCAGATGCAAAACCCCAATTTTTTTCAACCAGATAGTTTATAAGTGGCTCTTAAGTCATGTTCAATATTATTATTCTAAAACACAAACAAAAAAACTCTAGTATCATTATTCTAAACTGTCAGGATTAAACCATGGCAAAAAGGCTAAATGAAATCTAAGTGAAAGGATAACTGTATGAAAATAAGAACTCTTTAGTAGTCCAGGTGGCGGCACAGTGGTTAAGAGTGCTGAACTTGCAAGCATAAAGCTCCGAGTTCATACCCCAGAACTGCATATGCTAGAGTGATGCACCTGATTCTCTCTATCTCTCGTAAATGACTAAACAAACAAAAACAACCCTCAAGGCAATCTAATCCATAAAGTTCACATGGCTCTTGTTTATTAGATCCTATTCTTCTCACTACAGTAGGCAACTATGATTAACTAGTGGCTTTCTCTTTTCCAATGTTTTCCAGACCTTTACTATTTCTTAGGAAAGAACATAAAAACCTGGCACATATTATACCATACCATACCTTGCACAAGGCAGTCAAATCCCTGTGTTTGCTTTTCACTAAGAACTCAGCAGTGATATCTCTGGGTGGTTTGACTTCAGATGCTTCTTTGTATTGCTGATGAAGTTCTTTAATTTTCTCTTTCAAATTTACCATCTAAGAGAAAATATACAAATATATCATTCCAGATAGCTTTGGAATACATCTGCAAATCAGATATTTTGGCTCCTCCCCTAAATAGTTTTATGTCAAACAAGACTACAATTCAGCAAGATCTTTGGAATTCTCTCTTTTAATATTTTATTTATTTTCTTACTTTGGATAGAGATAGAAACTGAGGGTAAATAAGGAAAGAGAGAAAGAGTTAGAGAGACAGAGACCTGCAGGACTGTCCTATGTAGTATGATCGTGAAATTCCCCCCCCCCAACCCCTGCAGGTGGGGATTGGAAGCTTGAACTCAGTTCCTTACACACTGTTATGTGTGTGCTCAATGAATGCATCACTGCTGGGTCTTGGTCCTTGGAATTTTTTTTTTTTCCCTTTATTGAGGGATGAATGTTTCACAGTTGACAGTAAAGACAATAGTTTGTACATGCATAACATTTCTCATTTTTCCACACAACAATACATCCGTGGTCCTTGGAATTCTTAGATAACTTGTATACATTATGATTTTTTAGAACAGGGAAAAATCATATATAGCTCAACATAGAGGTATCAAGTCTTTAACCAATGGGCAAACAAGTCTATTCTCAAAAACTTTTCCAGGAAAAAATATCATGGCTTATTTTATTTTATCTTCTTTTTTTAGACAGAGGTAAAGAGGCAGAGAGAGAGAGAAAGGGATTACAACACTTAAGTTTGCTTTAATGAAGTGGCAGCTAATGGCTTGAACCTGGGTTGCATACATGGCCAAGCATCCAAGTGAGCTATTTTGCCTGCCACAGACTTTTTTTTTTAATATTAAAAAGGTCAAATCATGACATAAAACCTAAAGAAACTATTCCTAGTATTTTTCTTTCAGGATGCTGATGGGACTATATAGGACAAGTGCGATAATTAAGTTTGAGACTGGGGACCCCACAGCTATCTTGCAAGTAGGTCACACTGTACATATTCTTCACATTTCATCTGTATCACACACAGTCCATGAAGAAGGTGTGCTGGAGTTAGTAAAAAAAAAAAAAAAAAAAAAAAAAAAAGGTGTGCTGGAGGTGTCTACATGTGGACAGGATGAAGAAATGTGGTACAGTGAGTAAGTTAGAGTAAGTTAGGCAAGAATTAGAGCATAAGAGACACCCAAAATTTGAATTATAAAGTACTCCATAGTACTTTATCATTTCATGTTTTCTTCCTAGGCCATGGGTGTTTGTAGCTGGTAGGATGACGAGAAACAATTCCCAGTCTAGAGCCTAGGCTCCGAATGGTGGTGATAATCAAAATCCTTTTTTCCTCCCCCTAAACTTTATTTATTTTCCTTTTTGTTGCCCCTGTTTTTTAAATTGTTGTTGTAGTTATTATTGTTGTTACTGATGTTGTCATTGTTGGATAGGACAGAGAGAAATGGAGAGAGGAGGGGAAGACAGAAATGAAGAGAGAAAGATAGTAGACACCTGCAGACCTGCTTCACCACCTGTGAAGTGACTCCCCTGCAGGTGGGGAGCCAGGAGCTTGAACCAGGATCCTTCGGCCGGTCTTTGTGCTTTGTGCCACCTGTGCTTAACCAGTTGCACTCCTGCCCGACCTCCCAATAGTCAAAAATCCTTCAATAGCAATACCACTAGGCAAGAGATGGGTCATTATTGGAACTTCAAATGAAGTATTTTTACCAATGAATTATGGTCTTGATCATTAACTTGTAATCTTCATTAGGGGAAATCTGACTCCAGGAGAGGCCATTTCCCTCTAATCATAGTATTCACCAGAGGTCAGTCATCTTTGGAACAGCCAAAAGGAATCTGGCACAGGGAAGATCTATTTCACCTGGCAATAATCTACCAAAAAAAGAAAACCTGACAGATAAGACAGTGACTTTTACTAGATGATTATTTCTTTTCTTAGAAATAATGAGTCCCAGCTGTGTAGACCTCCTCTCCTAATAAAGATGGGGAGTGGAGAGATTCTTTTAAAATAGAGGCTTTTGTAGGGGTGAAAATACAGAACTCCACCTTATTAAGAAGTTCCTTCAATTCCTCCTGAGTTTTCACTATCTTCTTCCAATGTTCTATTTGCTCATCTTTGACATGCTTTTCTTGTAACCTAAAGAAGACAAGATATCCATGAATTTCTTTAAACATCCCTAAGACCAATGAGAGTAAAGTCAGCTTGAGCAAAACCTCCAAATCCCAAACTTCCAAATCCCTCTACCAAGAGGATTCCGAAAAAACTGGTTGATATCTCCTTAATCCACCAAATTGCACTGCTGGATCCCAAAGGAGAATAACCTCTGAGAATGGAGATCAACTATCCTAGGCCCTCCAAGACTGTATATTGATAGCACTTTTACACCAGAATATCCTCTCAAGTCTCCAAAGGTTACATTTTGAGCAAGAACATATGACTATGATACTTACAGTCTAGGTCTTTTTTTGCTTGGACAAACTGAAAAGTAACTGGAGCCCCACGTAACCATTTCTAAAGTCCTCCTTTCTATCTGCTCACTTCTTACAGACCGTAGTTGTGCTGACCCCTTTGTTTTAAGTACTGCCACTCCATATATGACCAACAGAGCAAGACATGACAGAATGGTCAGAGAGAGTGGACACTAACAGAGATGCTACATAAGGAGTTCTTGCAATTCTTACATTATTTGTCTGCTTATGATTTTCATGGGATAGGAAGAATGGGAGTTGGTAAAAAGATACATGGTATTTTTTTTTTCCTCCAGGGTTATTGCTGGGCTCAGTGCCTGCACCATGAATCCACTGCTCCTGGAGGCCATTTTTTCCCCCTTTTGTTGCCCTTGTTGTTGTAGTTATTATTATTGCCATTGTTGATGTTGTTTGTTGTTGGATAGGACAAAGAGAAATCGAGAGAGGAGGGGAAGACAGAGAGGGGGAGAGAAAGATAGACACCTGCAGACCTGCTTCACCACCTGTGAAGCGACTCCCCTGCAGGTGGGGAGCTGGGGGCTGGAACCGGGATCTTTACTCTGGTCCTTGCGCTTTGCGCCACATGCGCTTAACCCACTGCACCAACGCCCGACCCCCAGATATATGGTATTTTAAAAAAAGTATTTATCATCTTTATTGGATAGAGACAGCCAGAGATCCAGAGGAAGGGGGGATAGACAGAGACACCTGTAGTCCTGCTTCACTACTCATGAAGCTTCCCTCCTGCAGGTGGGGACCAGTGGCTTGAACCTGGGTACTTGTACACTGTAACATGTACACTCAACCAGGTACGCCACCACCTGGACCCAAGATATATGATATTTTAAAAATTCTTTTTTTTAAAATTTATTCTCCTTTTTGTTGCCCTTGTTTTTCATTGCTGTAGTAGTTATTACTGTTGTTATTGATGTTGTCATTTTGTTAGATAGGACAGAGAGAAATGGAGAGAGGAGGGGAAGACAGAAAAAGGGCAAGAAAGACAGACACCTGCAGACCTGCTTCACTGCTTGTGAAGCGACTCCCCTGTAGGTGGGGAGCCGGGGGCTCGAACCAGGAGCCTTTCACCAGTCCTTGCGCTTTGCACCACGTGCGCTTTACCCACTGTGCTACTGCCCGACTCCCAAGATATATGATATTTTTATAACAAATATTATTCAGTCAGATTCCCTAACATTTTTGTTAACAACAGTAGACAGAATTATTAACAGCAACTTTTAAAATATATTAGTTTGCAATATTAGCTGAAATGTCATACTGAGAAAACATTGGTTTATAATCTATGTATTTAAGACAGCTTGATTTTGTACAGGTTACAGACATGGTCATTTATATAAAGTTCTTCTAAGACCACATTGTTGGAGGCTGTATGGTGGCATACCTGGTTGAGCTCACAGTACCATGCTCAAGGACCTAGTTTCAAGCCCCTGGCCTCCATCTGCAGGGAAAAAGCTTCTCAAGTGGTAAGGCAGTGCTGCATGTCTATTTCCCACTCCCTCCTAAATTTGTCTCTATCCCAAAAAAAAAAAAAAAAAAAGACTAAATTGTTTTGAGAATCTGAAATTTATTTTCCCTTCAAAGAGGGGAATTGATATTTAACAGTTTTTAGAGACTGTCTACACACACCTCATATATACATAAAGCAAGGCTATAAGACACCATATATGAATGAGTAATTGTGTACTTTATATGCCAATCTACTTTATTGTGAAAGAGGTTTGAATCAGGACTTGTTAACTGTAAAGGAATAGGAGTTATTTAGTGGATTGGTTATTCGTTATAGACTACATTTGTTACTCTGCTAATCCATAGTATTAAAACAATACCCTGGGGCCAGGCAGTAGTACAGCAGGTTAGTGCACTTGGCAGTAAGTGCAAGGACCGGTATAAGAATCCTGGTTCAAGCCTCTGGCTCCCCACCTGTGTGTGGGGGATCACTTTCACAAGCGGTGAAGCAGGCCTACAGGTGTCTATCTTTCTTTCCCTCTCTTGTCTTCCCCTCCTCTCTCTCAATTTCTCTCTGTTTTATACAACAATATCAATGGCAACAATAATAGTAATAACAAGGTCAACAACAGAAGCACCAAAATGGGAAAAAAATGGCTTCTAGAAGCAGTAGTGGATTCAAAGTGTAGGCACTGGGAATCGGGCAGTAGCACTGCGGGTTAAGCGCAGGTGGCGCAATGCTCAAGGACCGGCTTAAGAATTCCGGTTTGATCCCCCAGCTCCCCATCTGCAAGGGAATCGCTGCACAGGTGGTAAAGCAGGTCTCCAGGTGTCTATCTCTGGGCCCCCCCCCCCCGTCTTCTCTTCCTCTCTCCATTTCTCTCAGTCCTATCCAACTATGACGACATCAATAATTACAATAAGAGCAACAAAAGGGAATAAGTAATTATTTTTTTAAAAAAGAGTATATAAAAAAAAAAGCACAGGCACTGAGAGCCCCAACAATAACCCTGGAGGGGAAGAAAATAAAAAACAAAACACAACTCATTCAAAAATAAAAAAGAGATATGCTCTGACCAAGAGTCAGTTTTGCAGCACAAAGCAGATACTCATCAAAAACACCTTAAGAGGATGCCAGGCAGTAGTGCAGTGGGTTAAGCAGACCTGGTGCAAAGCATAGGACTGTTCTAAGAATTCCAGTTCAAGCCTGGGACTCTCTACCTGCAGGAGTTCCGCTTCACAGGCAGTGAAGCACGTATGCAGGTGTCTATCTTTCTCTCCCCCTCTGTCTTCCCCTCCTCTCTCCATTTCTCTCTGTCCTATCCAACAACAACAATAACAATGGCAACAAAATGGAAAAAATGGCCTCTAGGATCAGTGGACTTGTAGTGCTGGCATGGAGCCCCAGAGATAACCCTGATGGCCAAAAAACAAAAACAAAAAACCACCAACTAAGGATGTCATGGCCCACTGAAATTTCATAAAATCTGAAAATTTTAGAAATGAGAGGTTAAGGATCATGTAGTAAGTAAGGATCATGTAGTTGTTACAGATTTTTGTTAACGATGGAGTAGGGAGAGGGAAGAAAGGAGAGAAAGAGAGAAAGAACTAGAGTATCACTGGGGCACATGTAATACTGGCAATTAAATTAAGAACCTAATTTTTGAGAATTCTCCTGGGCCATCATGCAATTATTTTTAAAAGTTTTACTTTTGAATTTAACATAGAAACAAGTGAAAAGTAGTTCAAATAAGATTTAAAACTTAAAACATGAATAGATCTCTAAATGAATACACTGTTCAATAAGCAGCAATAAAGTACTTACTGAATGACAACTTCCAAGGCCTGACCAAGGGATACTGGCTTATTATTGAGGATATTGAAGTCTAGCTGATGACTAAGGTAAGATGTAGCTTCTAGCAACCGGTTAAATTCTTGCTCTACCATTTCATCTTTCTCTTTAGGAACCTGAAAATCCAAAGTATAGCAGAGTTGATTCTCTTAAGACTAGACACAAGCATCCATAAAAACAAATGTTCTACAGTTTATTAAAAGTTAGTATATGTAATTTCACAGGGGAAATCTTGTATGATAATGATTCAGACTTTGTTTTCTATGAAGTGATCAATTCCATCAAATGAGATATGAAATGTTTTAGCCCTGTTATTTTTCTAGTCTCCCACCTTTTCCTACACAGTTGAGATTCCACCTCTATGAACAGTCACAGGATTCACATTGGTGCTAACTGGAATTATATGGAGCACAAGTTGCCCTGGAGCTGACATGCACTGAGCTGAGCTGGGCTGACATGCAAGTAACACACTGGAAAACTCCACGAGAACAAAAACTATACCAACACACCTGAGGACCTTCCAGAGTAAGGACAGGATGGAAAAATAAGAAGCTCAAGGTAGCTGCTGCCCCTCTGAGATGACAGAATTTCAGGTGGGGATAGGGAAGAGAGAAGTGAAATTCATGACTATTAAAAAGAATACTCCTTAATTCTTTTTCAGAGGAATAATATTTTAAGCCACCAATTAAGTCCAGAATGGATGTCTAAAGCTTACAGAGAACCTATACATCAAAGGGAACTACGATTGGCTCCTGGTTATTATGGAAGACAACAGATAGAAAGTAGAGCCTACCAAACTGCAAGGCCACACTCATTCCAGCTGTGTCCCTGCCTACTGATACCACCAACTAATTAGCACAACTGCTATGCTTAATCCAGCCTCAACGTAAACTCTTATTTGTAGTTCTACCATTGAATTTATGTAATCACTACAGAAGGAAAATAATTATTTAAGACAAGCATATCTTGCTATGGTAAGCTGGGCATCAACAGGGCTATGGATGGGATTCAAAGTATATAATTTCACTTTATAGTTAATCTAAAAATCAGTAACAAGAAAACAATGCATTGATGTTAAGTATTATGGCCTGGGGAGAAAGAATTATTTTATTCAGAGAAAATTAACTAGAAAGGATCACTACTTAGTTTTTGCCTTTTATAATAAGACAGCTTTGAAGCACTACCCTCTGCCCCTTAACCAGTAAGTCACCCAAGTAACTATGAGATGAGCCGAAGTATGACAAAAAGAGCAAGTGGAAGCACCATCTACAAAATAGAAAAGGAAAGAGTGCATGCAGCTCTCATATGAACTAAAAAAAATGACAGACACAATAAAAGGTTCAACCAAAACTTTTTTTTGTTTTTCCCTCCAGGGTTATTGCTGGGCTCGGTGCCTGCACCATGAATCCACCACTCCTGGAGGCCATTTTCTCCCCCTTTTGTTGCCCTTGTTGTTGTAGCCTTGTTGTGGTTATTATTATTGCCATTGTTAATGTTGTTCGTTGTTGGATAGGACAGAGAAATGGAGAGAGGAGGAGAAGGCAGAGGGGGAGAGAAAGATAGACACCTGCAGACCTGCTTCACCGCCTGTGAAGCGACTCCCCTGCAGAGGAGCCGGGGGCTTGAACTGGGATCCTTACGTCGGTCCCTGCGCTTTGTGCCACATGCACTTAACCCACTGGCCACCGCCTGACCCCTGAACCAAAACTTTTTTAAAAATCAAGTTTAAAAGACCAACTAAGGGGAGAGATCAGGAAATCTTTGGTTTAGAGAATCCCTCTTTGCTGGGGGAATTGGTATAATGATTGTGCAAAAAGGCTTTCATGCCTGAGAGTTCAAAGTTTCAAATTCAATGCCAGAGATAAGCAGTGCTCTGATCAAAAAAAAAAAAAAAAACCTCCTTAAATTAAGCAGTAAAAATCTCTAGATTCTTCATGTGTATGTTGAGAAGGCAGAGAATCAGGCTTTGGATGCCTGGTGTTTGTTGTCTATCTATTAGGCAGTATGTAGGGCTTGGCGGATGAATCACATGTGCCCTAACCATTCAACTCCATGGCCAGAGAAAGGAGCTTCTGATGCTGTGCCAACTTGTCCTAATTATATGTAATTATATGGTTATCAGAGCTGACATGAGAAGAGACTTTGTCAGGAAATTTACCTACTTTCTGATCAGTTCTTTCCTCACTTAATGTGATCACAATCAAAGTAGCTTAAAGCAATGCTGAAATTCACAATCATTGTGATTCCTGCAATGATGTTTAAAAAGATGGTTCTAGAAATCGGCTTCTTTTCAACATGGAACCTACAAAATTATTAATATAAGATCTTAGTTGGTTACAAATGTAATGTGCATGACTGCTTTTCCTGGAGTATGTAGAAGTGCTGGTTCTTTGTGTTGCTTCTAAAATGCTTAGTAAGAGAATGTTATAGCAGCAAGAGGAACCAGATCACATATGCCGCTAAAATAGGGCAGAATGTGTCAATAAACAGGTGTGCAAATGGTACAGATTAAAGCTCTTCCAATGTCAACTGCATGGCTTGTTTTTAGAAAAGCTTTAATCTTTGCATTTAGGGTAGCAGTCACATAACAAAGTTCATATTGAAAAATTATGCAGCACTCAGGCTATTTAACTGGGGTCCAGGGTGTGTGGTAGAGAAATATTTAAAGGGACACTGTCAAGGTTAGAGAGACCAAATTTGACCTTTCATTTCTTCCCTGTATTTGCTAAACAGCCCACCTGATTCATTACTCTTTTTTCCCTTTATAGCCTACGTTATACACAAAGTAACTTGATGTTTTTACATGCGCTTCTAATGACAAAACTCAAATGGCACTGGCCCAACATATAGGTGCAACTCTACAACAACAAACCAGTGTGAATGTATGATGGAGAAGATCTTTGGAAAGATTTAACTTGTAAGCTTTTAATGGATCATTGTAAACAGTGAGGAAAATGATTTGAAAAATTATGAAAAAATACCTTGACAGTGTCCTTTTAACCAGTGCAGCAGAGAGAGAAATAAACTGTAAATAACAGCCCAACAGCCATGTCAAGTTTAGTTTTGTACGACAGCAGTAAAATCAAGGCTTTAAACACACAGCATGATAGAAGCATTGTTAGCTCAGAAGCTGCAACAACCAAAGAAATAAAGAACAGACGGTACAGAAACCAAAATGGGAAAGTCAAAGCATAGAAATGGACAAAAGAAAGGCAATTAGACCAGGGTGGTGGTGTTGCTGTTGGTGGAGTGTGGCAAGGGAGATGTTATCAGAAAGCTGAAATTAAGCAAAACTATAAAAAATAAGGAGGAAACAGAATAGTAACGGGAACAACAAAATCAAACAAAAGACAGACAAAAAAAACTATTGCCACATCTAAATGATACCAAGAAGACCTGATTGCATCTCTGGCACACTATCCTAACTCGAGATGCCACTCATGAGAAAGACTATGGGGAATAGTTGTCAGGCCTCACCCATTTTCTGTCTTGTTAAGCAAATATAAGAATGTTGCCAGGGATAACTTTTTCTATTAACTTTAAAATGCTACTTTGAAAATAAAGGACTATTTGGAAAACAGTAATAAAATGCTTCTCTGTCCATGAAGAATCCTATATTAATTGGAAGAAAACCAAAATATGTTTTTGATATATTTAAATCCTAAATCTATTTCTAAATTAAGCTTGTAAGCTATTTCTGCTCTGCCCAGATAAGAGACTTTTAGCAAATGACTCCCTTAAGTGTCCCCTGAAATTTATTTCTTGTCATTTCATTCTCCCTTAGCCTGTTATTCCAAAGGTAATTATGGAAAGGAGTTGAAATAATTGGAAATCTCTAAACATAAGTCACAAAAATGTTAGTTTTACCTGACCATTATAAGTACTAAAACTAAATCCTGAGAAAGGAACTTAGCAAATGATTAGAGAGTCTACCAGTGTTGGATAATTGCTGGATTTCTTTATTTCTTCTTTTTTTTAATTCGGGGGATCAATACTATACTATGCTATATACAGTATATATATATATGTAGTATACAGTATTATATATAGTATATATAATATACTATACTATATACAGTTGTTGGTACATGTATAAAATTTCTCAGTTTTAGGGGCAAGGTGGTGGTGCACCTGGTTGAGCGCACACATTACAGTGCACAAGGACCTAGGTTCAAGCCCCTAGTTCCCCACTTGTAGGGGGAAAGCTTCACAAGTGGTGAATCAGGGTTGCAAGTGTCTCTCTGTCTCTCTCCCTATCTCCTCCTCCCCTCTTGATTTCTGGCTGTCTCTATCCAAATAAATAAATAAACCTAACCAAATATATATTAATTTCTCAGTTTTCTGCAAAACACTTTTACCTCCAGCTTAGGTCTTCCTCCACCATCATGCACCAGGATCTGAAAGTATCTCCCTGCCCTGCCCTCTGTCCCCAATCCTTTACTTTGCTACAATACATCAAGCCCAGCCCAAGTTCTACTTTTTAAAAAAAATATATTTATTTATTTATTTATTCCCTTTTGTTGCCCTATTTGTTTTATTGTTGTAGTCGTTGGATAGGACAGAGAGAAATGGAGAGAGGAGGGAAAGATAGAGAGGGGGAAAGAAAGACACCTGTAGACCTGCTTTACCACTTGTGAAGTGAACCCCCTGCAAGTGGGGAACTGGGGACTCGAACCGGGATCCTTATTCAGGTCCTTGAGCTTTGTACCACGTGTGCTTAACCCACTGCACTACCGCCCAACTCCCCCAAGTTCTACTTTGTATTTCCCCTTTCTGTTCTTATTTCTCAACTTCTGTCCATGAGTGAGAACATGCCATGTTCATGGTTCTCTTTCTGGCTTATCTCAACTTAATATGACTCCTTAAAGCTCCATTGAAGATGATGTGAAGAACTGTTGGATTTCTATTATATAACATAGCAAGGACATATCATAGCAAACTAAGAGATAGTATTTTGAGAAATGGCCTTTGATACAGTTTCCTAGCAAAGGGTTAAACAGAAAGTCTATCACTTGAAATAGGTTTTCGTTATGCCTTTTCAAAGCCACTTATTTCTCTATGAAAAATTACAGACAAAAGATCTCTTTACATGACTAACAGAATTGAGGTTCTCTGATCTAAAGGGGTGTGATTCTGATGGTGTTAGACCTATAGATTATATGGCTTAGCAGATAGCAGCATTTGTGTCTAGTGCTAGTAAAATAAATCCCGAAAGAATTTAGCAATTTTTTGGACAGGGTTCATGAACCACTAAGAAGTCATCTAAAAGGAAGGTCAGCTCCTTTTACCTCTGGAAGTATTCTGCCACTACAAGCTCACTTAGGCTTTCATAAACAATGCCTATCTTTTTCTGTTTGTTTGTTTGTTTTTCATTGTCAGGGCTTCATGAGTCCAGGTCAATTTTTTGTTTATTATCTTTACTTATTTGATAGAGACAGACAGAAATTAAGAGGAAGGGAGGATATGGAAAGGTAGAGATAGACACCTACAGACCTGCTTCACCACTTGCAAAGCTTTCCCCCTGCAGGTGAGGGCTGGAGGCTTGAACCTGGATCCTTGCACACTGTAATATGTGTACTCAACCAAATGCGCTACCACCCAACCTGACCCATCTATTTTTAACATCCAGCCTGTGTAAATTCTCTAGCAGCAGAACAGAACAAAGGTAAGTACAGTGAGATTTGAAGTACAGAGAGTTCTGAGACTTAGCTAGAGAAATTCTCATAAAAAGAAAACACACATTGAAAAAACTTTAATAGTCAAACTTGGCCAATAAAAGTCACAATCCTGACTTGTCCCATATATTCCCTTACACTTCTAGAATTATGGTAACATAAATAATTAAAATTAGTTACGTTCATAATATACCTAGTTGAAGAAATTTACACTTCGAAGTCATTAATTTAGATTGTCAAATAGGTAAGGGAAATAAGATTACGTCTAAAGGAAGAAAACGGACAATAGATACGTCATCAATCCAAATGGGTTTTTTTTTAATTGAGACTGCTGCTTACCTCCCCATCTTCTGACTCATAAGGAATCTTTTTGGGAATGTAAACAAGTGACTTCCCTAAAGCACTAACTAGTTTATGCAGAGAAAGTAGTACAAACCATGTGTCTAAGGAATTCACTCTAACAGTTTCTGACACACAAAGTAGCTCATTATATTCTCCATAAAATGAATAAGTTAATTTATGCTAGAAAAACAAAGTCTAGGTAGGACTAAATGCATTGTTACCAAGCAGAAAGATCTGGTCCTACCTGCAGGAGGAATGTTTCATGAGCAGTAAAACAGTGCTGCAGGTCTCTATCTCTCTCTAATTCTCCTTCCTTCTTGATTTCTATCCAAAAAATATATAAAAATTTTTAAAAAGAAAAACAGCTTATATCTGATGAAAAAATAACACTTTTCAGGAGCACTGAAGAAATGCATGGAATATTTACATTTGGAATGACTGGCAGTCTTTCTCCCTTTCTATCTCCCCATTCCCTCTTGATTTCTGACTGTCTCTATCAAATAAATAATAATATATATTTTTAATAAAGTATAATGATAGGTGGGGGAGATAGCATAATGGTTATACAAAAAGACTTTCAAGCCTGAGACTCCAAGGTCTTAGATTCAATCCCCACCACCACCATAAACCAAAACTGAACAATGCTTTGGTCTCTGTCTCTGTCTCTCTCTGTATTTCCTCTGCTCTTTTTAAAATAAAATATACATTTAAAAATTCCCTTAGCTGCCACAAGACTTCACAGTAGTATATGTAATAAGCCCTACAAAGTGTGGTTGAGGGAGGTAGGAAAAGTATTAAAGATACTATTAAAAACAAAAAGTATAATGATATAAGCACAACTGAATTACAAGTGAAAAATATAGGTAGAATAAGTAGTGAGTATATCTAATTAATGGTCTTTTAAAATTTTTATTTACTTTAATGATATGGAAAGAAATACAAAGTGGGAGAGAAAGAGAAATACATGCAGCACTGTTTCACTACTTGTTAAGTTTCCTCCTTGCAAGCATGGACCAAGGGACTTGAACTTGTCCCTGCACATGGTAATCTGTGCACTCTACTGGGTGTGCCACTACAACAGCCTGCAATCTAAAGCCCCTGAATTACTTGCTAGGAAACCTTCAGTCAAATTCAAAATTTCCCTTATCACTCCCACAATTACATATTTTCAGTCTCCTCAATGGTGACTTCCAAAAGGTTCCTGAAAAATTGATTGCCCCATTTTCCAGTCATCTCAACATCCAGTTCAAGTTGATAGTAAAGAGTATAACTCTAATTAGTCAATTTGTGAGCAACTGCTACATGAGCTCTGAATGTTTTTCTAAGCTCAGAAGATAGTACTATTTATAAAGATATAATCAGATAGGGAAGCCCTGATGTTAGTCACCCAGAGCCATAGAAGCTCAATATTTTTTAAGAAAATAGAGAAGTGAACTCTTTTCAGGAATTTTAGTTGTGATTGAAACAGCAAGATAACAACTAATTAATAACAATTAAAAAAAACAACAAGATTACTACTTGCATTGTGACACTTTTACAGCAAAACAGTGGTATATGCTATGTCCTTAAGACAGTATAATAAGTGATATTTAGGGGCCGGGTGGTGGCGCACCTGGTTGAGCACCCATGTTACAGTGTGTAAGGTCATAGGTTCAAGCCCCTGGTCCCCACCTGCAGGGGAAAAGCTTCACAAGTGGTGAAGAAGGGCTGCAGGGGTCTCTCTGTCTCTCCCTCTCTATCATCCCCTTTCCTCTCAATTTCTCTATGTCTCTATCCAATAAATAAAGATAATTAAAAAAATAAGTCATATTTACAACTTTGAATTGATAGTTTTGTGTTATATGACTAGAAGCAGAAATCAAATCACTCTTTTCCACTGAGGCCATCCACAAACAATGGAGGAACGAAAACCTATTTAATTCAATAGTTTACTAAAGAAAAAGCAATAGTTTAGTGAATTTCTACTCTGGATGGGTCTTGTTGCCTCTAAAAAAACATTAAAAGAAAGGTCTTTGTAAATAAATTTCAGGCAGTGGGGCAGTCAGAAGAGTGCAAAGATTACCATGCACAAGGACCTGGGTTCAACTCCCCAGTTTCCACCTGTGGAGTGGAGGAGGAGCTTCATCAACAGTGAAATAGTGCTGTAGGTATCTCTCTCCCTCTCAATTTTTGTCTCTATCAACAAAAGAATGGGGGGGGGTGTGTGTGGGAAAGGCTGCTAGGAGCAGTGGATTTGTAATGCAGGTATGAGTCCCAGTGATTGTAAGAGACTCCCTCCAAAAAAAAAAAAAAAAAATCCAGTGGTCCAGGAGATGGCACACTGGGTAGGGCATTGGACTCTCAAGCGTGAGGTCCTGAGTTCAATCACCAGCAGCACATGTACCAGAGTGATGTCTGGTTCTTTCTCTCTCTGTCTCTCTCTCTCCTATGGTTTCTCATGAATAAATAAAATATTTTTAAAGAGTGATTAAATCATGTTAAAAAAAAATCCAGCTGATGCACTCACACAGGTAGTTGGAAGCTGTACATATTTACTCCCACCTCTACCTTCCCTGAAATATCAGTTAAGTGTAGCAGTATAAGTATAGGGATTTCAGCTGGAACACCAGGGAATAAATTCTGGTTCTACAATTTATTTACAATGACCCCAGGCAAACTAATGTTAAGATTCTTCCCCTGCAAAAAAGGAGAATGAAACAAATGACCTACTTTCTGCTTAGATTTTTAACAATGTGAAATATATGTATAATTATAAGCAAATGTTAATGGGGCTCATAAGTTCTATTATTTGTCCTGTAAATCAAGCCAGTCTACAGGTGCTTGAATTTGAGTCCAGGGGTGAGGCGATAGCACAGTGGCTATGCAACAAGACTTTCATGCCTGAGGCTCTATAGGTTCCAGGTTCAGTGCTCAGCACCACCATAAGCTAGAGCTGAGCAGTGCTCTCTGGTGTTTTTCCACCTGCTCCCTACCCCCATAAATGGTTTTTAAAAAATTGTGGAATTCAGAATGGCAGAGAACCAAAGCATTCTCCGAAAGTCTGCCTTATTCTGATATGAACCTCAAAAAGCCTAAAGGAGTTGGGATCTTACCACTTTTAATAACAATTATTAAACTGTCATGTGTATAACAAATCTTCCCATACTCAAAATATAAAGATAACACTGAGCTTGTATCTTGAATTACAGACTTCCTCACTCCTAATAGAAAGTTTGCAAAACTTCCACTAAACAAAAATTTCTGAATTTCATCCATTCCTAAAAATTAGAATTTATACAGTATAAGTTTTTCCAGTATTTGTTAAGTCGCTCTTTACTCTCCAATACCAAGCACCATTTCCATGCTATTGCCATACCAAGCATGGGAAAGTCTTATGACTCTGATCAACACTTTGGCCTACCTAAGTATCTGGCTTTAGCCTTTAGCTTATCACAACCTGAACCTACAAACACAAAACTGCAGTCATAAAGAACACATGAACTAGACAAAGCACAAGATGAGGGGCACACTGAATGAAGAATTAGGTGTCAATTACAAAGGTGTCTTGGAGTAGGTGGCCACAGACAAAAGTAAAACAAAACAAAACAAAAAACCTGTCAAGTTTGCCTTCATAAATGTTTACAGAAAAATGCTGTTTCTAAACAGGAGTGTAAATTTGCATATGTACTTAACATATCCTAGCCTGTATAGTTCAGAGTTAAGGAACAAAAAGTATAACATCACATCATTTCTACTCTCAGTTTATAATTAATTATATGTGTATATATTCATCCATATATGTCCTCCAAATTGTTTTAAACTAAACCAAAGAAATAGTGAAAATTATTTTTGTCCTCAACTTACAGCTTGTCCATTGGCTTCATAAAGAGGGCATTTTTGCTTGATCTTGGCCAGTTCCATATTTACTTGTTTGCTGACCACAGCCATGGGATTCCCTCCTAGAAAAAGCTCAAACAATTAAATTCAACATACCTATGAAAAGAGAACAACAACCTCAATGCAAAAATGTTTCTACTCAGAGTATGTGAAGTATATATCCAAAAAATAAGCAAAATTAGAATAACTATATATAATCCAATAAATTAGCTGCCACTGTTATTAATCCTTCTAGATTTTGTGTATAAAATAATATCTATACAAAAAGGATTTTAACACATTGTTTTATATTTTTTCAACTTAGCAATAAATTCTCTCTCTATATATATATATTATATACTGTTACTTCTGTTGCTCCAGCAGGTCACACTAAAAAAATATTTCAAACATAACACAGTCCACTTGTCTTTTAGGATAATTTCCTAGAATATGTCTGTTAGATCAAAATATATGTACACCTGGGAGTCCAGCGGTAGCGCAGCGTGTTAAGCGCATGTGGCACAAAGCGCAAGGACCGGAGTAAGGATCCGCGTTCAAGTCCCTGGCTCCCCACCTGCAGGGAGGTCACTTTACTAAGCGGTGAAGCAGGTCTGCAGGTCTATCATCTTTCTCTCCCCCCTCCCTATTTCTCTCTGTCCTATCCAACAACAACAACATCAGTAACAACAATAATAACTACAACAGTAAAACAACAAGGGCAACAAAATGGAATAAATTTTTAAATATATATATATGTACACCTGATATTTCACAAATTTTGATTCTCAGGAAAACAACTTACCAATTTACCTCTCACAGTATGAATAGTACCTAAATAAATAGTTTATTTATTATTATTATTAATGCAATGACAAGAGATAGAACCTGTTGTATGCTTTACAGTGGGTTGTTCTAGCTCTCCCCCTGCCAAGAAAATTGGATCAGTCTTGCTAGTTTCGTGGGCCGCTGGGCCCCGCCCCAAGGAACCCCGAGAGGGTTCCAGAGTTCCAGAGTTAGAGAGTGCTTGGCGCCGCCGCGGGGGGAAGAGGCAGCAGAGTTCTGTTTGGTGATTAGTTTGTCTTAGTTTATGAATCGTTGTTCCTGAATAAAGAAATACAGCTTCCCTGCCCAGCCGTATGTCTCTGGTCGTCTGTTACCCGCCCGTGAAGCTAGCCCGGCCAGCTGGAGCCTCCGAATTTCAACAACAAGAACCCAGGTTATATGCATATGGTTTACATGTGAGTAACTTCCCTGGCCAATTTTTGTCTTCAGATAGTGAGAGAGAGAGATTGGGACTGAGAAAATGAGAGCATACTCAAAAAAAGCGCTGCTCTGTCATCCATGCAATTTCCCTTGTTGCTCTCACATAGTTCCAGAGGATCCAACCCAAAGCCTCACACTTCAAGGTGGGTGCTCTATTACTGGAGCCATTTCCATACATGCTCCCAGAGGGATAAAGAATAGGAAAGCTATCAAGAGAGAGGATTGGATACAGAGTTCTGGTGGTCAGAATTGTAAGGGGTTGTGCCCCTCTTATCCTACGGTCTTAGCAGTATTTCCATTTTATAAGTAAAATTTTTTTAAATTTTGCTTCTTTCACTTGAAAAATATATGCTTAGTCTTTGACCATGTATTATACATAGCACAAAAGCTACTTACCAAGGCCTGTTACTACCATGGCTCCAAGATCAGCTACATAGTTTCCTTTGCGAAAAGTAGCTACTCTTCCACCCACTCGATCCTGTTTTTCAGAAATTAAAACAGCTAACATTATCAATTCTGTCATAAACATAAACTGGCATAGTAAAATCCAAGAGTTATGTCTTCTATAATTCAAAAAAGAAAGAAATGTTATGCATGTACAAACTATTGTATTTACTGTTGAATGTAAAACATTAATTCCCCAATAAAGAAATTTAAAAAAAAACTCATTACATTGAATATAGTAAATAGGACTGTGGACATAAAGTTTAACTAGATTACATGAGAGGTAGGTTGGTAACAAAGAGGTCCTCTATTAAGTGAGTATATACACATATCCTACCCACCCTGTATATAAGGTAGGAAAATAATTTAACCAAGGCAAGATAAGGAACAATTTACCAGCCAAACAACATTTAGTCACAGGAACCATCATTCTGCCCAATAGTCTCTAACACCACTTACTATACAGGTTGGGTCTATCAACAAAGAAAATATCTGTTCATAAATCCAAATACTAAATGACATCTCTTCTATCAGCATATCACAATTCATGTCCTTTGGTCCCCAAAATCAGTTGTGGATGACTTGACAGATGGCTTCTTGAGTGCAGCCCAATGTCCAGAGACATAAAACTATTGATAATACTTCTCATTTCTTAATATCAAGGCCCTGATATTTTGAAGGCTTTTGTAAAAATTTTTGATTGTTTAGGCTACCTAAGAAATGGCCCTGTATTGCACCAAAGTAAAAGACTCTGGGTTGGGGGTTGTGGGGGGAGAATACAGGTCCAAGAAGGATGACAAAGGACCTAGTGGTTGTTGTATTGTTATATGGAAAACTGAGAAATATTATGCATGTACAAACTATTGTATTTACTGTTGAATGTAAAACATTAATTCCCCAATAAAGAAATTTAAAAAAAAAAAAGAAGAAATGGCCCTATCCTTTTTTTTTTTTTTTTTTAACCAGAACACTGCTCTCAACTCAGGATTACTGTGATGCCAGGAATTAAAACTGAGCTATCAGAGGCTTAGGTATGAGATTCTTTGTATAAACACTAATGCTATCTCCCTGGCCTAAAATGATTTAATTTTAAATGGTGAGAATCCACAGAGGTCTTTAAGCCATGGAAAACAATTCTGAAAATTTGGAAATAACTTGAATTGCAGGCACCTAACATGTTATTTTCTCTACTGTATGTCCTCACTTCTTCTTTCCTCCCTCAGTTTCCATTTCTTCTCTCAAGTATTAGTAATAAGAGAACCAATGTCTTGATTTCACCAGGCCCTAAATGACAGTTGCTATCTGAGAAGCAACTCCCTACTTGCTTCTTTGTTCTTTTTTAAAAAACTTATTTATTTATTTATTCCCTTTTGTTGCCCTTGTTGTTTTATTGTTGTAGTTATTAATGTTGTCATTGTTAGATAGGACTGAGAGAAATGGAGAGAGAAGGGGAAGACAGAGAGGGGGAGAGAAAGACAGATACCTGCAGACCTGCTTCATCATCTGTGAAGCAATTCCTCTGCAGGTGGGGAGCCAGGGTCTCGAACCGGGATCCTTAGACCAGTCCTTGCTCTTTGCGCCACGTGCACTTAAGCCCGACTCCCCCCTCCTTGCTTCTTTATGTTTACACAGAGAATACAATTCACTGTTTTAACTTAATACTTCTTCCAATTTTTACTTTCAAATTTTTATTCAGTAAGTAATAAAATTCAAAATACTTTATATATTAGACAAAACAATCTGGTTTACAGTTCAAGTTATATGATTTCTTAATTTGCAGTAGTTAATATTCTTACCATATTTCAGGTCATCTTCTAAAACTCAAAATTCTTACCCTGGCTTCCAAAAGTGTGACATCCATTCCAAAACTTTGTAGTTGACGAGCTGCTGCCAAGCCTGAAACCCCAGAGCCTATAATAATTACCTTCCCTGTCTTTTTAGCTAAAAACAAAAGAAAAACAATAATCAGGATATTTTGTTGTAGGCTTAAGAGTTTTTATAATCATGAAAGAGTCTAGGTTCTTAACATGTCATGCTATCTTAAAGATTTATTTTTTTCTTTTAAAAAGTCGCTTATTTACTAGCGAGGAAGAGAAGAGTCAGAACTAGAGCATCACTCTGTAGGGGATGAAACTTGGGCTCCATGCTTCTGAGTCTAATATTCTAGCCATTATGTCACCTCCCAGGTTGCTGCTAGGCATACCTTTTTGTAAAAAAAAAAAAAGAAAAAAAAAAGCGTTACATCACTGGCCATAAACTATACTGATTCTCAAAATATTTCTCAAAAATAATTCTCAAAATATTCTCAAAATCTACCCCCTAGATTTCTGCTATTATTCAGATACCATGAAAGGGGCAAACAGTATTTTTAAAATAAAAAAGATTTAAAAAACAAAAACCCTTTACCAGTATAGAGAACTGGTTGAGAGAAAACCTTAAACTTCCTTTCATAACTGGCACCTTACATTTTAAACACAAAATTTTTATTATTTTTCTTAAATTGGGGGTCTAGTATTTATTTTGTTTTAGTAAGAGAGAGCGATAAAGAGAGAAAAAAAAAAAAATGCATTGCTTACCTCTGGCTTATAGTGGTACTGTGGATTAAACATGGGACCTTGGAGTCTCAAGCATGAAAATCTTTTGTATAATTATGCTGTCTCCTAGCCCTGAAAATTTTTTTACTCAATACCTATCTTTTACTCAGTACCTATCAAACTAGTAATTATAAAAAGGTACATTTATAAGAGATTCTACCTTAAATGGGATTTATAAGAAGCATGGACATGTTGATTCCAAACACAGAATTAGAAATGATAATAAAGTGCTAGAAGTTTTCTGGAAATAAAATTGAGTCCTAGAATTGCTATTGCTACTTAAAACCATGAAATTAATGGACCAGGTCCTTACTTGGAAGGGGTTTTATCCTCTTATAGATGCCGAAGTTGATAAGACCATGACGTTCTAAATAACTGTGGACTCGGTGGACAAGCACAGTATCACCTACAGAACAAGTGAATTTTAAAATGTAAACATTTTAAAGTGTAAACACTTTAGCAGTTTAAGCGTGAAACTTTTAAAATCCTCCATCACCAAGTCATTCTCTATATATTTTCCATAAGTTTCAGGTTATATGACTTTAATGGAAAAGGAATTCTAGAGAGCTATTAGACTGTGAATAGTCAAAAATACCATTAATTTGGCTTTTTAAACAACAACAGTCTAGGGGGGGCAGGCACACCTGGTTAAGCACACAAAATACCATGCACAAGAACCTGGGTTTGAGCACCCATGAAGCAGGTCTGCAGGTATCTCTCTCTCTCTCTCTCTCCCCCTCCCCATATTTTCTGTTCTATCCCCAATAAAATAAGGAAAAAAAAAAACAAAAAAAGTTAACACTCCATTATAGAAGAAATAAAGGGCAAAAGCAACCCTTCTAAACACCTTTTTTTACAACAGTCTTCATTTACTTTAATACCTTACAAGACTCTACCAGTATCAAATAGAAAAACGAAAAGCCCAGCGGGCCAGGCACTAATGTACCTGGTTAAGCGCATGTTACCATGTATAAGGACCTAGGTTTGAGCCCCTACTCTCTACTTGTGGCGCGGAAGCTTCATGAGTGTTGAAGCAAGTACTGCAGGTGTCTCAGTCTCGCACCCTCTCTATCTTTCCCTCCCCTTTCAATTTCTCTCCTATCAATTAAGTAAAAAAGATGGGGGGAGGGTTAAAGGGTTTCACCCAGCTAGTCAATCAAATGCAACAAAGTACTTCATAAATTCATAAATATAGTTAGGTATGGGGAAATTATTGGCCATTTCTTTTTTAATCTCTCTCTTTAAATGTGGTACCAGGGTACAAAGCCAGTGCCCTGCACATGTGCAACATCACCGAGACACTTTGCCAGCCTATTCATTGAGGTTTCTCCCCTATACAATTCAGCCACTCCCAGTGAATTTTTTTCTTTTCCTTTATTTTCCATACAGGGGGTGGGGAGAGAGACATAGTACAGACAGACATCACAGCACCACTCCATCACTTTTGAAACTTCCTTTTACATGGTCTTCCTATATGGCAGTAAAAGGCTTGAATCTAGGTCCTCAGACATGATAAAGTGTATACTCTACTGACAAGCTATTTCCCAGGCCTTCATTTTCATTATTCTGTATTTTTAGAGAGAACAAAAATGAATGACCAAAGCATCACTACACTATCCATAGAGCTCTCATGTGGTGCTGAGGTTCAAACCCAGGGCATAACACATGAAAATATTTTCCTGCTGAGTCACCTCCCAGACTCCTATTAACCATCTCGTGGAATCATTTACCTGTCAACTGGTTTAACTGGAAAATAATTATGAGAACATGAAGTAATTTCCCTATAGGATTAATTTTTACATGGCACAGGTTGAAAATAATATGGAAATGTGAATGAAAAAACTCAGTATCAAAGAACCATTTCCTTTTGGGAGAAAATGCCAATGTCCACAGTCAAGTCCAGTAATAATCCAGCAATAATAAACTTACTATTGTATGGTGCTTCTAATTGTTGGAGAGTAGCCTCAAATGTCAGCTGAATCTTTGGATTATCCAGCCATAACTGCAGCTGTATTGAAATTATAAAAACTGTATTATACACAAACATATACAATGACCATTTTAAAATATCCTCTTAACTTTATAGTCTTTCACTTCACTGAAATAATGATGGTTACATCCCTAACAAAGAAATTTATGAACCAAAACCATGTTAAGTAAATGAATTTTTGAAGGAGTTGGGAGATAAACTAGCTTCAAAAAGTATTCTGGTGGTGAACAGGGGCCAGGACAGACAGCAAAATAATTATGCAAAAATACTTCATGAATGAAAATTAGAAGTACCAGTTTCAACCCCTTGTGTCACTATAAGCCAGAACTGAGCAGTGCTCTCGTAAATACATAAATATATCATTCACAAATACATAAGCAAACAACTAATGACACAAAAAATATTTAGGAAGCCTATGAGGTAACACCATGGAAAAGTGCCAAACTGTCATACATGAAATTCTTAGTTCTATCTCTAATATCATATATGCTAGTGATGCTCTGGTTTTTCTCTCTACTTCTATTTCACATGAAAAAAACAAAAAATTTCTTTTTTTTTAAGTAACAACCAAGATGCAGTTGGAAAGAATTTAACCTGAGTTACATAACCTTAGACAGGGTAGATAAAGTCTACAAAAGCAAAGGTGGGGGAGAAAAATTTTAAAAATATTACCCCTGGTTTTCTGTTTGTACAACTTAATGGGCTGGTATGTCATTCACTGAATGAGGGCCTGCTGTCAAAGGGTAGTACTCAATGAAGCTGAGAAAAACAAGAGAGAAAAACTAGAATACTATGTTTAGCTAGGAGAGTAATACTGGTAGTAGTGAAAGGAACAGCTGAAAAAAGCAGTAAGATAAATAAAAACCAGTGTGGTACAATCAATGGGCTCTAACATTCTCTTCAAACTGAATATATAACTTCAAAATGCAAGACTGACTACCATATTTATTTAAGTACACAGCTAAAAAATTTTAAGTACTGCCAAACAGGCAAGTTTTAATAAAAGTTTATTTGGCTATGTGTAAATAAGCCTGATGACCTCCATGCACATCCTCCACTTAACTCTGGGTCCTCTCATTAAAAAAATGTAATCCTCAGTTACATACTAAATCAAGCTCCTCTTGCCCCAACACAAATTTTCTTCCTCCTTTGACCCCCAGTATCAGGTTCAGGTCATAGGCTCTAGTTCAATAACCCTAAAAGATTCAGTTTTAAGTACAGAAGAACAAGATACCACTTAAGATGAGAAAGATGATTAAGTCCCTATGGGAATGGATGGTTTTTGTTTTATTGCAGAGTCAGAGAGCACAATTCTAATGTGAAAATCCTCCAAATCTGGACTTCTGGTTATAGGAAATGAATCAAAGATGATAGAAATCACTAAAATCACCATCCAAATGAAGTATTCAGTAAAAACTCCCCTACAGGAGAGAGAAATATGATAATTTGTCCCCCCAAAAATCCACTTAGATAAAATGTTTCAATTATCAGATAAATGACCTGAGTTTCCCACTCACTTAAAAATATGTGCTAAGATACTACTATGATTCCATCCTGATTTCCCTGGGCAGACAACCTTACCAATGTGTCCTAAAGTCTCACCTCTCTAAAGTACCACCCCACTAGGGAAAGAGAGGAACAGGCTGGGGATAGATGTTGACCAGAAGTCAGAACTCCCAATTTCTGCACCCCAAAAAGGATTTTGGTCCACACTCCCAACCAGCGGGATGAAGAACAGAAATTTTGGGAGCTGGGCAGTGGTGCACTGGGTTAAGTGCACATAGTATGAAGCACGAGGACCCAAGAGCAATGAGCCCAATTCGAGCCCCCAGCTCTCCACCTGCGGGAGGGGGGGGTCACTTCACAAGCAGTGAAGCAGGTCTGCAGGTGTCTATTTCTCTCTCCCCTTCTCAATTTCTCTGTCCTATCCAATAAAGTACAGAAAAAAATGGCCACCAGGAGTAGTGGATTCATAGTGCAGGTACTGAGCCCCAGCAATAACCCTGGAGGCAAAAAAAGGGGGGGGGAGTTCCCACTGGAGGGGATGGGACACGAACTCTGGTGGTGGGAACTATATGGAATTATAACCCTGTTATCTTAGAATCTTGTCAATCATTATTAAATCACTAATACAAATTTTAATGTGCTAAGATACATGAGTTATATTCAAAGTAAAGTTACTAATTTCTTCTGTATCACCCTAGAGTATAAGTAATATGTTTGAATAGCACCTTATCTCTCTATAGTTGAAAATTTTCTGATGAATAAAGAAAATGAAAGAAAAATTCTGAAAAGAAATACAAATGACAACTAACTGTGAAAAAAATAGTTTAAGAAATCAAAGAGACAAAATAACTGAAATAGTTTTGTTCTATTTTGGCAGCACAGATTATAAATGTTTTAATAAAAGCAAGGAGCAAGGCAAATGGGAGACTGCCAACCAGCCTACACTAAACATGTGCCAAAACTAAACATTCAGGGGTGGAGAGACAGCATAATGGCTAAGTAAAAGACTTTCATGCCTGAGGCTCTGAGGTTCCAGATTCAACCCCCAGCACCACAATAAGCCAAAGCTGAGCAGTCCTCTGATCTTTCTCTCCATAAAATACTGACTATAAAAATAATAAAAATTTTAAAAAACTTAATTTTCACTCATACTTTTAAACAAAGCAGTCTTCCTTATAGAATTCTACCAAAAGGTAATGAGAGCCACAGGTAGTTTATAAGAATATACTGACATAAAAGCTATCCAGAGCAAAAATGAGTATTTAAATGCTCAACAGTTAAATTATGACCAAACTGTCAGACAAAATATGCAAACATGGAAACTAAGCATTTAGCCAGAGGTTAAATCAGATAAACAGGACAGAATAAAAGTTTTTCTGAACCTAGGAAGGAAAGAAAATAGTCATTTTAAGAATATATTCAACAAATGTTTGCAAATTCTTACTATGTTTATAAGGCTATGAGGAATATCAAGAATTCAAAGAATACAAAAAAATAGGATCTCGATTCTGAAAAATAAATGGTACATATACATAATTTAAATTTTTGAAGAGATGAAACCAATTTTTAATAATGGGAAATAGCTTTACAGACAATATTAAAATGCTGCTCTCTATTTTTCCCCCGTTGTATATAAAAATAAAATGTGCAGGTGGCTCTCACTGTAAAGCATATACTCTCAACCATGTGGTGATTCAACCTCAAATCTTTGTGCATGCTAACTTGTATATTCTCTAACATAAGCCATCTGCAGGTCCCTTGCATTTTGTTTTTATATACAATGTGGGAAAATAGAACAGGGGAGTGCCTGCAGTGGGGAAGA
Organism: Erinaceus europaeus; assembly: GCF_950295315.1. Classification (NCBI taxonomy): domain Eukaryota; kingdom Metazoa; phylum Chordata; class Mammalia; order Eulipotyphla; family Erinaceidae; genus Erinaceus; species Erinaceus europaeus. The sequence continues at coordinate 36,721,835 of NC_080174.1, forward strand.
CTTGCAAACAATGAAGAGGTGCTGCAGTCTCTTATGTTTCTCAGAAATAAAAAAAAGGGGGGGGGGATGGCCACCAGGTAAAGGAAGTTCTAGCAATAACCCTGCTGACAAAATAATATGGTGTGTGTGTGTATGTGTGTGTGTGTGTCCCTACCCCCTAAGAGATTGTTAATGACTTCACTACTCCCAGGCCAATGTTTTCATTCTTTTTGTGTTTTGCAACATTTTCATTCCACCACCTATGGAACTTCCATGTGGTGCTGGACTTCAAATACATACTGCCATGTATGGTAAGCACATACTCTACAAGGTAAACTTGTTTCCTTGTCCCATTAACATGTATTTTCTAGGACTAGGAGGTGGCATGACGGCTAGAGTGCTGGACTTAAAAAGTATGAGGTCCCGAGTTCAATCCCCATCATCCAATGCGTTAAAGTGCTGATCTGACTCTCTCCTTCCACCCCTTCACTGATAAGTAAATATATTTTTAATGCATTCTTTTATAATCCAGGTGAAAAAAGTTGATGTGGAAACTTACAGTGCGGTTTCTTATGAATAGAAAAACCTTCTGGGTCTGTTGTGGTCCACTGATGATATCTGGAAAACAAGCTGCTTCTTGAGAAGTCATGCGGTCATGAGGCAGTCTACTCTGGAAAGCTGCACCCTCCACACCTAGCAAAGAAAACAAAGAACTTCTAGGAAAATCTTAAGGGAATACAAAACTAGGAATGGAAGACATATACTTTCAGGGATCATTTCTATAGTTCGTTACAAAACTAGGAATGATCATGTCTAATTCCATTTTGCCTGAAGAATCTTTATATAGCTTTCCTCTCTCATTTACTGACTGCACTTCTTAAAACCTTTTTTTTCCCCAGTTCTCTCAAAAGATGAAACATCCTTCTGATTTAGTCATTTATGAGCTATACATCTCAAAAAGCAAAGTACATTAAGAGCAAAGAAGTTATGGAGTGAAAAATACATTCACATGCCTTTTACAAGGATTATAGTTACATGCCTTTTACTAGGACTACAGTAGGGAACATGAAAAGAACCCTTAGAGATTAATAACAGCAGTATGAAATATGATCCTGTTGATTAGTTCTTTTAGTTCAATACTAGTAAGAAATTAAGCAGACAAGAGATAAGAGTGAAGAAAACAAGAAATCTCCTTCACTAGTAACATTTAAAAATACTTCTATATATTGCAAGTAAAAAAAAGTCACTACATACACAAAAATTCTTCAATCTAAAAGTAAAATGTATGTATTTTTGAAACTTCTTAAATTGAGTACTAAGAAGTTTTTATAGGCTGGTGGTTAAAAAAAAATCATTATTTTTTAAAGAATTTTATTTGTTTTAATTAGAGAAAAAGATAAAGAGTACTGCTAAGCTCTGTCTTATGGTGGTTCTGGGAACTTAAGGACTCCGGGCATGGAAGTCTTTTTTGCATAACCACTATCCTTTATCCACAACTCCTAAATAGATCGATATAAAAGTTTTCTTAGAAACATATGAATATATATTTTACTTCTATCTCTAAGATTCTCATACAGAACCCTTCTAGCTTATGAAAACATCAAGACAATTTAAAGCAATATCACTGAAGTACTGGGCTGTGATAAAAGTCATGACACATTTTTGCATTCAAAAAAATACATCATGGTTTCTCCAACAACCCAATAATTACATATAAGTATTATGAAATAGGCACTAAATAGCCACATTTGACACTTTTTTAATATTATTTATTTATTTCCTTTTTGTTGCCCTTACATTTGACACTTTTAAAGCACATAAAACAAGCAAGTTAAATTAAAGGCATTAGTAAGATTAAGTGGGGGGGGGAGAGAATAAGATAAAGTAAAATCTTAGAACCCTTGATGTGCAGCTGGGAAATGGTGCTCATGTGTAGACAGCTATGCTTTAAGCCATTAACCATCCCCCACCCCCAATAATATGTAAAAAAAAAAAATCTAAAAAAGTACAAATAATCTACCAAGATACTATTTTCACATGAACCTCCAAGTGGTAAATGCTTGATGCTAATATGGACTGTACATGAAGAAACCCTGTTCTTGGAGGTGAGGGGAAAAAAATGCACATTAGATAATGAGGGCATATATAACATGTTCATTTAGTTCACTGAACTAAATCAAATCAACAATCCTCACACTTAATGAATCTCAGTCTAACACTAAAGACTGTCTAGACAATTAACTATTCCTTTAGGAAATAATTAGCAAGAATTATGCTGATATGGCTGGTGCGTGAAGTTAAGGCATCCATAAAAGAAGTGTTGACTACCAGGTGTATAAGTATTGATTGTAATGCAAAATTTTCTAAAAAATTAGTTTTGATATCAAGTCTACTACCCTACCCCTCTATCAAAAAAAAAAAAAAAAAAACAGACTAAGAACAAATCTATGTCAGATTATAAAGAACACTCTCTCCTCAATAATCCTGAGGTACCTATTAAGATCAGATACCTATTAAGTTTCCTTCTTTGGTATATTAACACCCATACACAAATACGAACTCTGTAAATTCTAATTCTCTCTTCCCCAAATAGAGTACTATTACTTCTTAGCTATATTACCTTTTTTTTTTAACTACCTCTATTTATTTTTTTATATAAAGGCAGAGAGGTAGAAAGGCAAAGAGTAAAAAAAAAAAAAAAAAGAAAAGAAAAAATAAAAACACCAAAGCTTCCTTCAATGTAGTTGGGGCCTTGGGTCATGCACATGACAAAGCAGCACACTATCCAAGTGAGCTATCTTGCCGCTCATCTTGTTTCATGATTGATCACCGAACGCCAATCCCACTTTAAAATATCATTGTCATGTTCAGAAAGAAAAAAAAAAACATGTAGAAAAAAAGAACCCATCCCATGAGAATATTAGGATTAAGAAAAATATTACCCCCTTTCCCTCCTCCCTGATTTCATACCTGCTGGATTATACTGCTCCTGGATGACCCCACTACCACCCCCAGAAGAGGGTGAGAGGAAGAGCGGTATCACAGCACTGCTCCACTGCTTGTGAAGCTTTCCTTCTTTGTGGTGCTTCCATGTGGTGGCTAGGGCCCTAAAGTGTGCATTCTACTGAGTGAATCATCTCCTCACTCACTAATAAATTTTACTTATGAAAGTAACGTGTCACTTTTTATCCTTTTGCCTCCAGGGTTATAACTGAGGCTCAGATGAATCCACTGCTCCTGGAGACCATCTTTTTCCCATTGTTGTTGTTGGATAGGACAGAGAAAAACTGAGAGAGGAGGGGAAGACAGAGGAGAAGAAAGACACCTTCAGACCTGCTTCACCGCTTGTGAAGTGATCCTCCTGCAGGTGGGGAGGCAGGAGCTCAAGCCAGGATCCTTGTCCTTGCACTATGCACTGGTCCCCCCCTTCCCCCATGTGTCACTTTTAAAATACCTCTCTCTTTACATGTGAAATTCTCATTAAATAACAGAACTTAAAAAAAATTATACTTACCACTTACCAATTTTTAAAAATAAACACTAAGTTCAGAAGTTAAACTATCCTGAAGCTAAATCAAAACATACTCGTGGAAGATTTCCAAAATAGACCACTCTAGATAATCTATTTCATAAGCATCTTCTTTAAAGTATAAAATTATAACAAATATAATTGATTCTAATAAAATTCCTACTAAAAATTAAAAATTATCAGTAGTATAGACAACTGGCTTTTGAATAGTTTTATTTAAATATTTATTTTCCCTTTTGTTTCCCTTGTTTTATTGTTGTTGTTATTGATGTCGTCATTGTTAGAACATAGAGAAATGGATAGAGGAGGGGAAGACAGAGAGGGAGAGAGAAAGATAGACACCTGCAGACCTGCTTCACCACCTGTAAAGCAGTGGGGAGTGGGGAGCTGCAGATGGGGAGTGGGGAGCTAGGGGCTCGAACTGGTATCTTTACACCGGTCCTTGCGCTTTGCACCACATGTGTTTAACCTGCTGTGCTACTGCCCGACTCCCTTGAATAGTTTTATATACTGGTGTTTGTGTATACTTAATAGAATTCTGAATATAACATGTTTCAAGAATCCTATCTTTATTCTACTTTTATTTATCTTTATTTTTTTAAGTTCAAAGACTACCTTTATATCAGTGATGTCCTCTGTTCAATTTTTATCACCACTTCATATAGGAAATTTCATCAACACTTTTCAGAATGCAGTCATGCTAAAGATGTTTCTAATGGTCTGACTGGCTTTCACTTTTTCTTAAAACACAGTAAGATAATTTATGGGAATGATGCAGACCTTTCCAGACAGAGCAGAGGCAGAGAAAAGGAAGGGATAAGTGAAGCAATAAACCATTTTATTATTTACTTTAGTTCTAATGTCCTATAGGTAGCATTTTGAGAAAAATAAAGTAACAGAAGTAAAGGATTTTTAGCTGAAGAAAACAAAAGCCAGATAATATTTATATATAAAATATCATTTATAATTGATAGATCACAGATGTACCATGTCCAGTCCTATGTAGTTTAAATATTAAAAGCATAAAGAACAGAAGGAGAAAACGAAAGAATAGAGAGGACAGGGGAGTCGGGCTGTAGCGCAGCGGGTTAAGCGCAGGTGGCGCAAAGCACAAGGACCGGCATAAGGATCCCGGTTCGAACCCCGGCTCCCCACCTGCAGGGGAGTCGCTTCACAGGCGGTGAAGCAGGTCTGCAGGTATCTGTCTTTCTCTCCTCCTCTCTGTCTTCCCCTCCTCTCTCCATTTCTCTCTGTCCTATCCAACAACGATGACAACAACAATAATAACTACAACAATAATAAAAAAAAAACAACAAGGGCAACAAAAGGGAATAAATAAATAAAATAAAAAAATTTAAAAAAAAAATTAAAAAAAAAAAAAAAAAGAATAGAGAGGACAGAAAAAGGAAGAGAATCCTAAGACTTCAATTTCTCATCTTAAAGCTAAGTGCATACCTTAATGATACTATAAGGGAGTATACACTATGCATTAAAAAAAAAAAAAAAAGACACCTATGTTCTCCTTCTCCCAATTGTTGGTGTGTCCCAGATCAAGGCATTAAATTTTGTGCTTTAGGTTCTAATCCATAAGAGTTCGTGAAACAGTGGTCATACAATACTTTGTTTGAAGGCAGGTAGGCAAGATGACCTCAAAGATGTAAATATCAATTTAATATGGACTTTTAAACATCAAGATGTGATACGGGGCCCAAGATACTCATGAGAGTCACTTAGCTTTGAAGAATTATCACTTATAAGCACGTTTCAGACTCTGATCATATCATAAACACATGCTTCTGAACATGACAAAAGATTTGAAGAGAGTTCTTGAAGGTCGAGAATAGTCACCAACATTTCTGGAAATACTTAAAACTCATGTTCTAATAGTAAGTAAATAGCACTTACTTAAGCAAAAGAGTAAAGAGTACATTTATTTACATTAAAAACAAAAGGCAATAAGAAAACTCAACTTATTTCATCAAGATTAAAATTTTAAAGGCTATCCTTGATCCTCAGTGTTCCATGGAAGATTCAACTGTGCACTTGGTATAAAGGATTCTTGAAGATTTTCCTGTCAAAGATAAGACTCTGAATAAGGATCTTAAGTCCTCTAATATAGAAGTGCACTGATTAACAAGCTCCAAAAGAGGTCTCTAACTTTCTAGATTTCCCCTAAATACTAATTTCCATATTAACACTGAGTTACCTTTGATCTAAAAAAGTAAAATACAAATACTCCCTAAACCTACTGTACACAAAGTGTAGTAAACACGTAATTTTAAAGCATACTCAATAGTCAAAAATGATAAGACTCGAAAAGTGAAGTAATATCCATTCTATCAAAATGTATATGTAAACCAGCTTAGCACTAGAAAACACAAAAATACCCTTTAAGAGACACAGGATGGAATCCTGACAAACTACTATGTATTCCTTCAACTACTGAAGATGGGCACTTTTGCTTTTCCCTAAAAATAAAATTCTCTGAATTTGGTGTGAAAAGAAAGAGTGTTTTGAGCAGATTTTTAAAACAATAGCTGTGAGAAAATGTAAACTTCAAAGTGGTTAAGTATGTAAAGTTAACTGAAAAAATATATGCCTGAAACCATGAACCTAAGGCCAACCACTTTTCAATAGCCACATTCTGCACGATTCTTCTGCCTACTCCTAGGATGTATTTTGTCCTGTCCTGTATTCTGAAGAATTTTCAGTCTATGGCTTTGCTTCTCTGTGTTTCCAGCTATTTTTATTTTTAAAGGTCCCGATTCCTATGCCTACATTTTATATCATGTTTACTTTCGCTACAGGTTACTGGGGAGTAAAGTACCCGCCATTGCCTCAAAAACACAAAGAAAAGTGGAGGGCTGAGATCGGCCTGAGGACTTCAAAAGGGTTTGCTTGCCTTTGTTCTGGCTATATTCTGTCCTACTATACTACTCTGTCCTATGAGTTAAATTTTCCCCTAAGATTCTGGCTAAAATGTGGATTCCATAGCCAAAAACACTTGCAAGCATCAATCCCTGACTGGCGGCTCTTGCTAAGTGGCAAGCATCTAATGCCACCCTCACCTGATGCTTGGCCGTCTCCATACCCTCCAGAACTGTCGTCTTGAAGTCCTCCTGCTTGCCCTGTGGAAGGAAAGAGGAGAACTCAGGGACCTTACTCCATATAATTGATATAATATCTGGACATAAAGGCCTAATAGTTGGCAACATATGAATTCACCAACTAGTAACCCCATAATCAGAGAGTTCCTTCTTCTGGAATCAAGGCCCAGGGAATCACATCATATTTTCCCAAATTCTAGTCAAGAAATTTCAACTTTACATGCTGATTCTTGGTGAAAGATGGCAGAGCAAAGCATGTAGTGTTTTTAATTGCTCAATCCTTGCTATCAGTTGTATTTAATAGACAGGGTTGGATGGGGGTAGAGAATTCCAGATGTGTTTTATTACTACTAAGACTGACAGTGGCATGACATAGGTTCTATATCCAGAATTGCAGTAGTTCAGCATTGGCTCAATCTTTATCTTTTACCTTTCTACTTAATAAGAGCAAGCATAAAGCAACAAGATAGACTTAATTTTTTTTTCCTCCAGGGTTATCACTGGAGCTTGGTGCCAGCACTATGAATCCACTGCACCTGGAGGCCATTTTTTTTTTCCATTTTTATTCTATAGGACAGAGAGAAAGTGAGAGAGGAGGGAGGGAGAGGGAGATGGAGGAAGGGAAGAAGGGAGGGAGGGAGGGAGAGGAGGAGAGGGGGAGGGAGGGGGGAGAGAGAGAGAGAGGGAGAGAGAGAGAGAAAGATACCTGCAGACCCGCTTCACCATTTGTGAAGCAACCCCCCCCCTGCAAGTGGGGAAAGGCTTAAAATTTTAATTAAAAAAAATTCTTTCCTTGTCTTCAGAGCATAATTATATGTAACTAAAAGACAAAGTCCCAAAAGAATTTTCACATATACATGTTGGAGAGCACTAGGTCAAAATAAGCCAGTGCTTCCTTAGTAAAACTTTAGAATGTATGGAATTGTACCCCTTATAAAAAAAAAAAACAACTTTATAATGTATCATAAGATGCCCTGCTTTCATTTGCCACTGTATATAAACACATTGTGGGTGGAGTTAGATGGCAGGCAAGGGCCTGAGGGAGCTTCTACCTCAAGTTGTAGAATAACCCTGCTATTAAGACATATTCACATTGATTAATGTATAGGAATAACTTCAGGAATAGTAATAGTTTAAAAATTCATTCTGAGATGATGTCAGAATAGTTTACCTTCTAGATTCGTCCAAAATCTATTGCCAAGACAGATGCTATCTATGATTCCCTTATTATTCTAGTCACCTCAAGCTATGGAAAGGTTGGCGTTTGATCTTTGGAAGACTTAAAGCAAATACCAGTCCCCAATGATATAAAATTGAAACAGCTTCATTAAAGGGTTTATTTTTTAAAGAATTGTAATTATAAAGCAGATTGAGTTAGTCCACTATTTGGCTTAAAGGGAATAGGAAAGTAAAATGAATCTACACAGTCCCTGTAGTAAAGAATGTTCCTAGGTCTGGGATTTTTAAATAACATCTTTCTTATCCCTTACTATATGAGAATATTTAGATATGCTTTGATGTCATAAGAGAACCTCACCTAAAATTTCACTATGCTCTTATCTAAAGGGCCCTTTACATACCTGTTCTCAGGTAAGACAACAGTACCTAAAATTTGCTGTTTACAGCCTTTGTAAACAGGCATATAGCAGTGAAGAAATAATTCAAATTACTAAAGATAAGTTTATATTGAAAATGCAAGTCCTACATTTTAATTCTACCTTAAAAGTTTAAATCAGAACCGTTAACTCTTTTTAAATATACTTTGTTTTATTTTGTTTTTCTTATATTTGATAGAGCAGAGAGAAGTTATATTTGATAGACTGAGAGGGAAGGGGTATATGAAGAGGAAGAAAGCCTTGCTCTACCTCTTGTGAAATTTCCCCCCTGCAAGTGGGGATCAGGGGCCTGAATCCAGGTCCTTGCATGTGGTAATAATAGGTGCTATATCAAAAAGGTGAGCCACTGCCCAGCCCCTTAGGAATGTTCACTCTAGTAAATTCTGGATTCATTCATAAGAACTCAGAGCCCCCCATTATTGTTGTCAGACTAGAGAGATAGATGGTATGTGTTCTCTCTTTGTCTCTCTCAGAATAAATAAATTCTCGTATTTTTTGTTTGATTCCAAATACAGCCAACCCTGAATAGAAGACTGAATTGTGAGTAAAAGGAAGAGAGAATCAGAACAATGAAATACATTTTAAAAAAAAAAAACCTCTAGACATGCGGAATAACATAGCTTTTCACTCTCAAATTATATTCCTGACTTGGCAGAGAATGAAAAGTAACAGTCTCTCCTAGTGAAGACATATTACCACCTATATAAAAAAAAATACAAACTACAAGCACTGTCAAGTTAGCCTATGTCTAAATTACATATCCCTATCCCTCTGCTTTCTATCATTTTCACTTTTCTTCTTTTACTACAAATCAATGTTTCTGTTTTCTTTTTTTAAATAATATTTACTTTCAAAAAATTACTTCACTGATTGTGTTTCACATGAGAGAGAAAGAAGAGAAAGAGGAGAGAAAGAAGTCAAACCACACACAGGTACATGCAATGTTGGCGACAGAACCATCAATCTCAGGTATGCAAGCCCAACAGAGTACTCTTATCAGGTGAGTTACTTCTCTAGCCACTAAAATATTTATTTTTAAGCAAAAAGTAGCTCTTGACTGATTTTTTTTTCTGTTGCAGATAATATAAAACATGGCTTTCCTAGTTGTTCAAAGGTTAACTGGTTCCTCTTTAGAAGGTATGACAGTCTTAATTGCCTTCTGCTTTTCAAAAAGGAAAATAGCTTATAAAAGTGCTGTGCTGTGATAAAATATGAGAGAAATAATTCTAAGGTTTTTTTGGGGGGGCTGGGGGAGGGTGGGTAGGGCCATTATTGGACTTTTACCAGTATGAGTCAGTTTTTTTCCTAGACAAATATGAGAGAAATATATTAAAAACGCCAAGAATTCTAAGTTGTTTTTGTGTTTGTTTTTTTTTTGGGGGGTAGGGCCATTACTGGACTTTTACCAGTATGAGTCAGTTTTTTTCCTAGACAGAGACAGATAAAAGGAGACAGTAAGAGATACCACAGCACCAAAGCTTCCTCCAGTTCACTGAGGGCTGGCCTTGGAAAAAAGAAATTAAATTAAATTTAAATTTAAAAAGAAACTAAACTATTATCTTTTGAAGTAATTCATTGGCAAGTATAGATGAGATGGCTACTTTCTCTCTAGACTTTTTAAAAACACACATATATATTTTAATTTTACTTTGAATAGAAACAGAGAAGTTGAGAGGGAAGGGGGAGTTAAGAGAGGGAGAGAGACACACCTGAAGCACTGCTTCACCACTTATGAAGTTCCCCTACAGGTGAGAACTGGGGACTTGAACGCTGGTCCTTAATACACTGTAATGTGTGCACTCAACCAGGTATACCACCACTTGGCCCACCATAATAGACTTTTTGAGGTTGTCTACTTCTCTGAAGACAGCTGAAGACAAACAGTATCTTTATTGGAGGCATTGCGGAGGAAGTCATGATTTTCTTTAAAAACAGCAAGCATACAGAAGCTTGCAGTTAATCTCCCATTCACATAGTGTTTCTCATTAGAACATATAAAGTGTCATTATTCATTTGCTCTTTGGGTCTTTAGGATTAGATCTCCCTTTTTGACACTGGCAAAGACATGAAACAGTAGGCAAGTACATCTGGTACTATCCATAAGTTCAAATTAAAAAAATAAATAAATGTAAACATTCAAAAGCAACTCCTTAAGATGAACTGGGTTTTGGTAACACTATACAAGGAACCTTTGTGTTCATCCTTACACACACCCAAGCACACAAGAACTAAGTAGAAACCCCAAATACAGTTTATAAGTGCATATCCTCTCCATATTGAAAATAGAAATTTTCAAGTTTAGCTAACATAAGTTTTATAGTTGTCTACTTATTAAATCTTTATAGCTAATACTGACCTGATACCAAAACTAGATGAGGACATCACACACACAAAAAGTGTGTGTGTGTGTGTGTGTGTGTGTGTGAGAGAGAGAGAGAGAGAGAGAGAGAGAGAAATATGAAAATCATCAAGCACCTTGAACGAAAAGGAGAAAAATAAAATAAAAATCATCATGAATGTGAGAGGGAAAGTCTAGCTAACAGAAATAGCAGAAGCCAAAAATCTTTCAGCTAGCTAGCTACCCAAGACACCAAACGTGAAGGGATCAGGAGGAAGATAAATCAAGAGCTATGTCAACAGGAAAGTACCACAAAGGAGATTTTCCAAAGAGCCAAGCTGCTCCAGGTCCTTGCTAATATATAGTCTCTCATACTCACAATCCCTTTGTGAGTATGTTCTGGAGTCAGGCTGATGGCATCCATATGCTAACTGTGTCCAAATTCCTATTGTGAGCCCATGTGCTGTATCACAACAGAGGAGCACTATACATCAGTTAACTCCAATGAAGAGAGATGAAAAGATTCTCAACAAAATATAAGTAGGTCAAATTCAACACATTAAAAGGATCTTATATAACAACGTGGGATTTAAGGATGTAAGGAAGGTCCTATACAAATCAATTAATGTAATACATGTCATCACTAAAAGGACAAAACTGTATGATACAGCAGTAGATGTAGAAAACGCATTTGACAAGATTCTGCATCCATTTGTTATAAAAGAAAAAAAAAATAAAGGGTTTATAGTACAAACCTGCAGCAAAATATACTCAAAAGCAGAAAATCTGAAGTTTTGTTATTTGTTTTTCCTCTTTTCTGTAAGGCCAGAAACAGGATATGGTTGGAATGAATTTCCAACAAAATGATCCCTTTTTCTTGCTCATGCAACAGTTTCTCAGAATTCTTTTTTTATTTTATTTATTTATTCCCTTTTGTTGCCCTTGTTGTTTTATTGTTGTAGTTATTATTGTTGTTGTCGTTGTTGGATAGGACAGAGAGAAATGGAGAGAGGAGGGGAAGACAGAGAGGAGGAGAGAAAGATAGACACCTGCAGACCTGCTTCACCGCCTGTGAAGCGACTCCCCTGCAGGTGGGGAGCCGGGGTTCGAACCGGGATCCTTATGCCGGTCCTTGTGCTTTGCGCCACCTGCGCTTAACCCGTTGTGCTACAGCCCGACTCCCAGTTTCTCAGAATTCTATCTACATCTTCCCAGCCAGAGCTGAGCAATGCTCTGGTCAAAACCAAAAGCAGGGCTGGGGAGATAGCATAATTGTTATGCAAAAAAAGACTTTTTTCAACCCTGAGGTTCCAAGGTCTTAAATTCAGTCCCCAATATCACCATAAACCAGAGCTTAACAGTGCTCTAGTGGAGAATAAATAAGCTACTCTACAAAAAAATAAATTACCAATGCAACAATTGCCACCTCAACATGCTTCACTTCAGACTGTGTCCAGAGACTTCATGTGTGGAATGACAACCTTTCAGCTTCATTACTCGGGTGAGACCTTTCCTCTAATTCCATCTCAGGTGGTTCACTTTCTAACAAAGTCCCAAAACCTAGATATACACCAGTTTCTGGGAGAGAGAGCATATGTTCACACGTATCCGTAAACTACTGCAAAATATATACCTGAAAGCAGAAGTACACTAGAGTTTGCAGTGAGTACCCCCCTAACACTTCCTCTCCACTATTCCAAGCTTTGGGTCCATGATTGCTCAACAATTTGTTTGGCTTCGTATGTTAACTCTCTTTTCAGTCACCAGGTTCCAGATGTCATCAGGATGCCGGCCAGGCTTCCCTGAAGACCCACCAATGTGTCCTGGAGCTCCGCTTCCCCAGAGACCCACCCTACTAGGGAAAGAGAGAGACTGGGAGTATGGACCGACCAGTCAACGCCCATGTTCAGTGGGGAAGCAATTACAGAAGCCAGACCTTCTACCTTCTGCAACCCACAATGACCCTAGGTCCATGCTCCCAGAGGGATAGAGAATGGGAAAGCTATCAGGGGAGGGGGTGGGATATGGAGATTGAGTGGTGGGAATTGTGTGGAGTTGTACCCCTCCTACCCTATGGTTTTGTTAATTAATCCTTTCTTAAATAAAAAAGAAAAAAAATTATACACACACACACACACACAGACACACCTTGTTAAAACGTTAATCAACTATAAATGCTCTTCTATCTTCAAATAGCAGAAGATACAGACAACAAAAAGATACAGACAACAAACACAAAAATACAACCCTATCTTCAAATTTTAAGTTCTGTGAATCAACAAAATCTTAACATTTGTTATATCTCAATAGCTACCATGAATTTCAACTGTTATTCTCTTAGAATGTCTATATTATTACCGATACATGCAATCCTCCCACAACTTAACATATACAAGATCAAATGTCAAGATTTATTTGAAGTCACAGACATCTGACAATTCCAGATGCTTAAAGAATCATTTAGTTCATAAGTGACACAGTATTAAAAAATAAGCTAACACTTTTCAGTTTCCAAAGGTGATAGTATGTATCTACCTACCTAATTTTTTCCTGAAATTAAAAAATAAAAAAGTGAAATGGCCTAAGAGGTGGTACAGTGGACCAAATATGAGGACCTCAGATGCCTGACATCACACAAGCCAGAATGATGCACTGGTTCTCTTTCCTCTCTCTCCTCACTCCATTTTCATTATTCAGTAAACCTTAAAAAGAGAGAGAGAGAAGGGAGAAGAATAAACACATCTTATTCTCTTACCTCCCTATCCACCTAGACTGATCCTTCTACGAGAGAGAGAGAGAGAGAAGGAAGAAGGAATAAACGTGTCTTATTCTCTTACCTCCCTATCCACCTAGACTGATCCTTCTACTCCCCAGACTTTTCCTTTATAGTCACCTATTCCCCTAGCCCAGTGTTGTGGAGATGTGACCTGGGTCTGCCAGGTCCTGTCCATTGTTTTTCAGTCCAAATTCTATTCCATTGGTGGGCATGTCATGTCATTCCATTCCATTCCTAAATTTGTAAGTTAGGGGAACCCTGAGGCAGAATGACTGAAATAGAACTTTCAGAAAAGCTGAAAAGAAAAAGAGAAAGGGTAGCGAACAGATGATAATGTAGGGAATGTCTAAAGGACTTGTATAAACAGGGTTAAGTGTAAGACAGAGCTGTCAAAAAAGGATACCATACTTGAGTTGTAAACTAGACAATGAGACACTTGAGGCTTTTGCTATATGTTTTGTTGTTGTTACTGTTATTGTTACCCAGTAACTTGAATACTGTTTATGTGATGTAGAGTTTATCTCAAGCTGTAAAAAAGGTAATGTACAAATGTGAATAGATGCTTATTTATAATATGGGTAAGTTTTGTTTTGCCTATAATGTTTATAAAACAATCGAGGAGGACAAGTTTTTGTTTGTTTCCTCTTTCTTTTTTCTTGCTTGCACAAGTTGCACTATTGAAAAACTGAGATTGTATAAACCCAGCCAAAAGCTGCAAGATACCACAATCTTGCAGATGTCAAAAGTTACTATACTAACAAACAAACAAACAAACAGCCCTGAGGGCTAGGATTAGGATATGCAAAAGATTTTCTCTCATGCCTGAGGCTTTTAAGTACCAGGTTCAATGCCAGCCTCAGGCATGAGTCTTTTACAGAACCATTATACTATTTCCCCAGCCCTTTTTTCTTTTCTTTTTTTTTTTCTTTTTAAGATAATATGGGAGGAGAGAGAAGAAATACCACAGCACCATTCCACCAGTGCTAGTGTCCCATTTTCCCCTCCACCCTCACCATGTTACAAGTACTCCCATGTGGTGGCTGAGGACTTGAACCTGGGTCCTTACATGGTAATTTGTGTGACCTACCAGATGAACTCCCTTCTTTTGCTTTTTTCAGATAATGTATACCCTTTTTGAGACACAAATGTACAAAGGATACAGAAAGAGGGAAAGAGAAAGATACAGAGAGAAAAGCCAGAGCACTGCTCAGTTCTGTATCTTTCCCTTTTCTCTCCACTTCATCTAACAGAAAAAAAAAGAAGGAATGTGGGTGGGGTAAATAGCATAAAGTTTCTGTAAAAGAGGAGTTGGGTGGTAGCGCAGTGGGTTAAGCGCATGTGGCACAAAGCACAAAGACCAGCATAAGGATCCCGGTTCGAGCCCCCAGCTCCCCACCTGCAGGGGTGTAGCTCCACAACTGGTGAAGCAGGTCTGCAGGTGTCTATCCCCCCCCCACACGTCTTTCCCTCCTCTCTCCATTTCTCTGTCCTATCCAACAACAACAACATCAATAACAACAACAATAACTACAACAATAAAAAAATTAAGGGCAACAAAAGGGAATAAATAAATAAATTTTAAAAAAGACTGTCATGTCTAAGACTGAGAGGTCCCAGGTTCAATCCCCAGCACACCATAAGCAAGAGTTAACAGTGCTCAAAATGTTTCTCTTCCTCTCCTTCTGTATCCTGCTCTCTGTATTTCTCTTATTGTTATAGTAGTAGTAATAATAACAATAATATAATTATTATTTTTATTGCCACCAGGGTTACCACTAGAGCTTGGTGCTGGCACTATGAATTCACCACTCCCAGTAGCCTTTTTTTTTCTTTTTTCTTTTCCATTCTATTATACTTGATAGGACAGAGAGAAATTGAAAGGGGAGGGGAGATATATAGAAAGGAAGAAAGATAAGACACCTGCAGACCTGCTTCACTGCTCATGAAGCAGACCCCATGCAAGTAAGAAGTGGGGTCCTTGAGCATGACAATATAAACACTGAACCAGGTACACTACCACCTGGATCCCTCTCTATTTCTCTCATAAGTAAATAAATATATAAATAGACACTAGGAGCAGTGAAGTTTTGCACACACTGACTGAACTCTAATGATAACCCTAGTGGCAAAAAAAAAAATTTATTTAAAAATGTAGTATATAGTAATATATATGTTGGTCCATTTTTAGTTATCTCTCAAAATATAAAACTGAAATGATATGATACAAAAACTTAGTAAGTTCTATTTTTGTTTAATATATCATACTTAATGTAATGATAATTCAGAAAGATGACTTCAGGCACTTACTTGACACTAGCAGGCCAAAGTGGCAACAAAGACAACCCTAATAGAAATGAATTCACCAGCAACTTCCAGCAAATCAACAGAAGAGGGTCTCCTACTGGTTATGGATATATAAGCTCAGTGGACAATCTATTTCATTTCTCCTCAATCCTGAAAAATTTCTACACTCTCACTCCACTTATAGGTATTGAAAAAGAACACCACTAGGTATTCCATTTGAGAATAGTTAAATTCACTTCAACTTAAAATTTATTTAAGTTTATAAAATCGTAAGATTACAGTGTATAGTTCCACACCACACCCAGCACCAAAGTTCTGTATCCCCACCTTCCCTCCTCCCAATGATAACCATATAATTCTCAGATCTTAGAAACAGTTCTTCCTTCCCTGCCCCCGTCCCTTCTTCCTTCTCTCTCCCTATCTCTTCTTCATGGTTTCACATGAGTAGTTGTCTTTCACTTCCTTACTTTTTTCTCTATGCATAATCACTTCTAGTTCTATCCATTTTGTCTCAAAAGACACAACGTCTCTTTTTTTTTTTTTAAATTGCAGAGCAGTATTCCATGAATACATATCTCGTAACTTCTCTAGCCAATCATCTGATGATAGATATTTAGGGGCTTCCACCCTTTGGCTATTGTGAATAATACGGCTATAAACATAGGGATGCATATGTCCCTTAGAATTTGTGTTTCAGTGTCTTTTGGATAAATGACTAAGAGTGGTATTGATGGATCTTAAGGTAACTCCATTTTTATTTAGGACCTTCCTTACAGTCTTCCAAAGGGGCTATACCAGTTTGCATTTCTACTAGCAGTGTAGCAGTTACTTTTCCTCTACAACCTCATCAACACGTGTCATTTCCTGATTTGTTGATGTAAGCCATTCTCTCAGGTATGAGATGATATCTCAGTGTAGTTTTAATTTGCATTTCATTAATGATAAATGAAGTGTAGCATTTCTCCAAGTGTCTGTGGGCCACGTGCATCTCTTACCTTCTGCTTCCCATAAACAACCTTGATCCACACTCCCATCGGGGGAGAAGTGATAGGATGAAGATGATAAGGGGACTCTGCACTCCAGCTTCATCAGCACCCAGAGAGAGAGAGAAGGAAAAGGAGAGGGACATATGGAGGTAGATTTGATGTCATGAGTGGTTTAGAGGGAAAAAGAGAATTGAAACAGGAAAAGAATGGGGTACCTTTGTATAAATGTGAACAGATAGTTATAGAGAAGATGGTTAGCCCATGTCCACAACTTTAGGGGAATTGTGGTGGATTGCAGTGGGGAGAGTGAAGATTTAGAACTCTGGTGGTGGGAATGGTGTTGATTCAAACCCCTGTCTTCATGTAATTCTGTAACTTAAAAATATAAAATAATTTTATTAAAAAAAAAAAAGACGGGGGTCAGATGATAGGGCAGCGGGTTAAGTGCACATGGCGCGAAGCGCAAAGACTGGCACAATGATCCTGGTTCGAGCCCCTGGTTCCCCACCAGAAGGGGGGTTGCTTCACAAGCGGTGAAGCAGATCTGCAGGTGTCTATCTTTCTCTCCCACTCTGTCTTCCCCTCCTCTCTCGATTTCTCTCTGTCCTATTCAATAACCACAACAAGGGCAATAAAAGGGAAATAACCTCCAGGAGAAATGGGCTCATAGTGCAGGCACCGAGCCCCGGCAATAACCCTGGAGGTAAAAAAAAAAAAAAAAAGACCAAGGTCAAATCAAAATGGATCAAAGATGTAGATATTAGACCAGAAACTCTAAAATTTATAGAACAGTGAAACTTCACAGAATCTTCACATCAAAGATGTATTTGGAGACTAAACCCCTTACACATGAAAAATGAAAAGTGTAAATAAATGGAGGTTAAAGTTGACAGGGTTGGTATGACGGTAAGGAATCATAGAAAAGGAATTTCAAGAAGTATGGGCATATCCTAGAGGTACCAGGACTAGGAGAAATGCAGGTCTTAGAGGATGCAAAGGGCTTCTTATTGTCTCAGAGAAAGTTGAAATATCAATAATTAATTATTATAGCCAGGTTAGTTGGGGGGCTAAGAATCTGTTCATTATACTTAATTTCACTATGATCTGAACACTTCTAGTGGTATCCGAACCTCCTTGTATTTTAAATACTTACAAGGACAAAAGGTCTTGACCTATCTGGCCTAAAACTGTAGTTGATTTAGCTGTTTGCAGAGCTTTATTTTATGATATATTTTTGGAGATCCATAAACAATTAATCCCCTTATCAGAGTATGATCATTTTGCAAATCTAAGATAAATATTAGCAAGAGCTAGTATTTGTGCTTAGGGCTATAGTCTAGGCAGTTGAGAAACTTGAGATATTAAATCTATCCACCCCTCTCACATGTCATATTGTGATTGATAGGACTAAATAGTTAAAAGACTATAGAGTTTCACATCTTCCCTGCCACCAAAAGTCTGTCCCCCCCCCCCCAGGTAGCCACAAGTTTTCTCATTTTAAATATGGGTTGTGTTGTGTCTGGTTTTTTTTTTTTTTTTTATGTATGTGTGTTCAGTTCTCTAAATTCCACATGAGTGAGACCATCCTATAGTTTTCCTTTACCTCCTTGCTTATTTCACTAACCATAGTGTTCTCAAGTTTCATCCATTTTATCCCAAAGGACGTAAAATTATTATTTTTTTTAATTGCTGAGTAATATTCCATTGAGTATATGTCCCATATCTTTTTTACTAATCATCTGTGGGAGGGCATTTTGGTTGCTTCCAAATTTTTGCTATTGTAGATAATGCAGCTATGAACATGTTCAAATTAGTGATATTATCTCTTTTGGATAAATGCCTAGGAGTGAGATTTGCTGGGTCATAAGGTATTTCCATATGTATTTGCTTAAAGATTCTCCATACTGTTCTCCATAATGGTTGTACCATTTTGCATTCCCGCCAGCAGTGTATTAGAGTTCCTTTCTCCCCACATCCTTTCCAACATTTATCTTCTCCTGTTTTGTTGATGAAGGCCATTCTTAAAGGTATAAGGTGGTATCTCAGAGTGGTTTTAATTTGTATTTCTATGGTGATGAGTGAATTAAAGCATTTCTGCATATGTCTGTGGGTCGTGCATATTTCTTCTTTGGAGAACTGTCTATGCATGTCCTCTGCTCATTTTTTATTGGATTGTTTTTTTCTTTTTGTTGAGCCGAATGTTCTATATAGATGTTTGATATCAAGTGTCTGTCTGAAGTATGATGTGCAAATATGTTCTCCCATTTTCTGGGTTTCCTGTTTATCTTTATGGAGTTTTCTTTTGATGTATGGAAGCTTTTTTATTTGATATAGTCCCACTTGTTCAATCTTGCTTTTGTTTCCTTTGCCCATGGGGTGAAGTCTCCAAATATGGCTTTAGTGTTAATGTCATGAAATGTTTCACCAATATATTCTTCTATGTATTTTATACTTTAGGTCTGATAGCCAGATCTTTGATCCATTTTGAGTTAATTTTGATGTATGGTGTTAATTGGTGGTCTAGTTTCACTATTCTACATGTGTGGCTGTCCAATTCTGCCAATAGCATTTGTTAAAGAGACTTTTCCGAAATGGGCAGATTTGGCCCCTTTGTCATATATAAGGTATCTGTATGTGTATGGATTGAGTTCTGGGCTTTCTATCTTATTCCATTAGTCCATATCACCATTTCTGTTCCAGTACCACACTGTTTTGATTACTACCGCTTTGTAGTATAACCTAAAGTCGGGTATTGTGATGCCTCCATTTTTCTTCTTTTTCCTTAGGAGTGTTTTTGCTATTTGTGGTTTTTTAGAGTTCCAAAAAATTTTAATAATCTGTTAAATTTCCTTGAAATGTATCATTGGGATTTTAATAGGGATTGTACTGAATCTATAGATTACTTTAGGCAAAATTGCCATTTTAATATTTATTTTCCCAATCCATAAACGGGATGTTCTTCCATTTCTTTGTGTCATCTCTATTTCTTTTAACAGAGTCTTACAGTTTTCCTTAAAACGATCCTTTATATCCTTTGTTAGATTTATTCCTAGATATTTGATCTTCTTGGGTTCAATTTTGAATGGTATTGCTTCCTTCAGTTTCATTTCTTCTGGCCTATCTTTTACATAAAGAAATGCCACAGATTTATGGGTATTGATTTTGTAGCCTGCTACTTTACTGAATTTATTGATGATTTCCAGTAGTTTCTTGGCAGAGTTTCTGGGGTCTACTAGGTATATCAACATATCATCTGTGAATAATGAGAGTTTAACTTCATCTTTTCCAATTTGTATTCAGTCTTTTTTTTTTTTTTTTTTAAAGTTGGCCTTGGTTCACCAACATTGGGCTTTATTGCTCTATTTTGCTCTCCCCTTTCCTGTGTCTGATTCTCCCTGTTGTTATGTTCATGATTTTGTTATTATTAAAAACTGAAATTCCGGGGGTCCGGCGGTGGCACAGTGGGTTAAGCGCACGTGGCGCAAAGCGCAGGGACCGGCATAAGGATCCCGGTTCGAGCCCCGGCTCCCCACCTGCAGGGGAGTCGCTTCACGGGCAGTGAATGAAGCAGGTCTGCAGGTGTCTATCTTTCTCTCCCCCTCTCTCTGTCTTCCCCTCCTCTCTCCATTTCTCTCTGTCCTATCCAACAACAAAGCAACGTCAACAATGGCAATAATAACCGCAACGAGGCTGCAACAACTAGGGCAACAAAAAGGGGGGAAAATGGCCTCCAGGAGCGGTGGATTCATGGTGCAGGCACTGAGCCCAGCAATAACCCTGGAGGAAAAAAAAACAAAAAACAAAAAAACTGAAATTCCTTTGACCCCCCCCCCTTTTCATATGGGATTTCTTTCAGTAATTCTTGCACAGCAGGAATGAATTTTTTCAGTTTCTTAATACCTGAAAAGATCTCTACTCCTCCCTCATATCTGATGGGTAATTTAGTAGCAGGATACAGTATCTGTGGCTGGCAATGGCAATTTTAATATTTTATATTTGCCATTCCACTTCTTCCTTCCCTCTAGGGTTTGTGATGAGAAATCTGATGAAAACCTGATGGTTCTCCCCCTCTATGTGCCTTCTTCCTTTCACTAGCAGCCTGCAATTTTTTTTCTTGTCCATAGTTTTGTATAATTTTACTATGATGTGTCTTCGTGTGTGCTATTTTAGATTTGGGAATTTAGGTGTATTCAGCTTCTTGTATTTCTATGTTTTAAACATTGATCAAATTTTTTTGAAAGCTTTGTTTGTTTTTGCTATAATTTCTATTTTTAAATTTTTTATTATCTTTTTTTATTGAGTAGACAGCCAGAAATAGAGACGGAAGGGGATGATAAAGGAGAGAGACAGACACATTGCTTCACTACTCACACAGCTTTCCCCTTTTAGGTGGGGACCGGGGACTCAAACCCAGGTCCTTGCACATTGCAACAAGTGTGCTCAACCAGGTGCATCATCACCCAGAACATTTTTTCTGTAATTTCTTTGAATATGTTCTCTACTGCTCTCTTTCTCTCTTCTTCCTCGGGAATCCCAATAACTCTGATGTTTGTATTTCTGATGGAGTTTGCTACTTCCTAGAAAAGTACTTCATTTTTCCTAAACCTTTCCTCTCCAACAGCTTTAAATTCAGTGTGGTGTTTGATACTTCTAGTGTTGACATTCTCTCCTCCAATTGATGTAGTCGTCTTCATAGGCCTCTTACCTTACCATGGAATGTATTCAAAGTGTCTTTCACACCCTGAAACTCTGTTTGGAGTTTTATTTTGTTTTGTTTTTTTCTGCCCCTTACAGTTCTTTTGTAAAAATTATCTGAGTTCTTGAATCTGTATGTTTAATTTCTTGAATTGATAGAGTTTTCTGAACTTTGTCTGTTATTGCTGTCCATTTCTTAGTTTCCACATTTAGTGTAATTTCTGTTGTTGGACCAGCAGGAAGCACTGTGGCTAAGGTGTTGGATTTCCCTGTTTATGTATCTTGGTGAAGGAGGGGAGATTATATCCTCTGTCACCAAGCATTGCGTTTTTGTCATACCAATCTCTCATATCAATTATTTTTGTACTTTAACAGTCTATATCACATGAATGTGTATGCATCTATATATATATACAAATACATATATACACATACCAAAAATATCTTTCAAGCATACACACAATACACATACATCAAAAAATTATGAGCAATAGAGAACAGTACTCTGCCTTTACATTCTTTTTTATAAAAATAATTTCTTAATTTTTTTTTATTATTTTTATTTATTGGATATAGATAGCCAGAGATCAAGAGGGTAGGAGGAGAGGGAGAGAGACCTGCAGCACTGCTTTACCAATCATAAAGCTTTTCGCCTGTAGGTGGGAACCATGTGCTCAAACCTCACGCCTGTACATTCTTATAAGAGTTCTTCAGGATGTCAGGTGGTAGCACAGCTGGTTAAGCGCACATGGCACAAAGTGCAAGGATCTGCATACGGATCCCAGTTTTTGAGCCCCTGGCTCCCTACCTGCACAGGAGCTGCTTCACAAGTGGTGAAAAGGTCTGCAGGTGTCCATCTTTCTCTCCCCCTCTGTCTTCCTCTCCTCTCTCCATTTCTCTCTGTCCTATCCAACAACGACAAAATCAATAACAACAACAATAATTACAACAATAAAACAAGGGCAACAAAAGGGAATAAATAATTAATTAATTTTTAAAAAGAGTTCTTCAACTTTAAGAATGAAAGACTCTGGGGGACAGGTTCAGGTCCTGGATCATGATGGCAGAGGGGAACCTAGTGAGGACTGAACTGTTATCTGGAAAAGTGGAAAATGTTGTGCACATACAAACTATTGTAGTTTACTGTCAATTGTAAACCATTAATCCAATAGAGACTAAATAAATAAATAAAAGACATAGGTAAAGTGATATTTCCTCCAGCCAGTGAACAAAGTAGATTATATCATGATCAGCTAGTGTAATAACTACATCTAATAACTATAGATAAAAATTGACTTGAAAAGTTCATCAATAGTTTAATGGAAGCCTTTGTGCTTTTATTAGCACATTACTAGACTTGGGAAAACAGTGCACATCCACATGGAAAAACACATATATCTAAAAATATAAATGAAAACATATGTAGGATAGGAGTAGATAGCATAATAGTTGTGCAAAGAGACTCTCATGCCTGAGTCTCCAAAGCCTGAGCTGAGCTGAGCTGAGCTGAGCTGAGCTGAGCAGTGCTCTGGTTAAAAAAAAAAGTGTACACACATATATAGGCCTCTTATAACCCAAGATACACTATATCTTCCTGATGTTCCTAAACAGTTATCTAACCCAATTTTTTTGTATTATCTTTATTTATTTATTGGATGGAGATAGTCAGAAATCGAGGGGGAAGAGGGTGTCAGAGAGGGAGACAGACAAAGAGATCCTGCAGCACTCCTTCACCACTTGCAAAGTTCTCCCCCTGCAGGTGGGGACAGGGGCTTGAAACCGGGTCCTTGCACACTGCAACATGTACGCTCGCTCAACCAGGTGCACCATCACCTGACCCCCCCCTTTAAAAACAATTTTTAAAATTCTATTTACATTTATTTACTTATTTTCCCTTTTGTTGCCCTTGTTGTTTTTCACTGTTGTTGTAGTTATTATTGTTGTTACTGATGTCATTGTATCCAATTCCCTCCCTTGAGAGCTTTCCTGGTTTTTAAAATTTTTTTTTATATTTTATTTATTCCCTTTTGTTGTCCCTGTTGTTTTTTATTGTTGTAGTTATTATTATTGTTGTTGTTACTGTTGCCATTTGTTGTTGGATAGGACAGAGAGAAATGGAGAGAAGAGGGGAAGACAGAGAGGGGGAGAGAAAGATAGACACTTACAGACCTGCTTCACCACTTGTGAAGCGACTCCTGTGCAGGTGGGGGGCCGGGGGCTCGAACCGGGATACTTATGCCGGTCCTTGCACTTTGTGCCATGTGCGCTTAACCCACTGCACTACCACCCTATTCCCAACTAACAATTTAAATCTAGGAAGTACACTTGAGATTTTTCTGAAAAATTTCAACATTTCAACTACAAAAAAAAAAAAAAATCATGGTTCCCATATAGAAATAAAAAAAAAAAGATGTTAACAATTCACTTAATATTAGTAAAACTTCAATAAAGAATAACCTAAGGAACAGAGGATAACAACTGAGTCAAGAAAGGAAAAAGTATTTCTACAACAGAACTGATCAGCAATTATTCTAAATCCACTACTAAGTCCAACCTAGATTTTGTTTATAGACACATAACTATTACATGATAATCCAACACTCAATCCAAAGGCATCCTATTTAGCCATGATCTATAAACCATTTTAATCTTCTCATAAAATACACTATTCAATAGTAAACCAATTAAGAACATTACCAAGATAAATATTCACATGTATATAGTAAATATAAATACATAAAAATGCTTAAAAACACAATAAGGTAATTTTTAAAAACATAAGTAGTAATGTTTACCACAAAAAATACATGATTTAGCCATTGTGACTACCACAGGACTATACACATTATAAATTATTATCAAAAATTTGAGGCGTCTAAAAACAATGTTTAAGCTAGAACAGAGATCTTCCTCCTAATACAAACCAACAAAAAGAACCCAAATTCATTTGTATGATATTTAACTTTGATATTAAGAACATTTGCCAACTAGCCAGAATCCACTAAACTCATCACCAAAACAATCTAAATCATCTCTCCGATCCCTTTCTTCTTACACTGTTTAGTTCATCCTTTACATAGGAAATCAGATTTTTCCCAAAACACACATTTTGTAGAAATATTCCTCACCCATAAAACCTGAGTGCTACCCCTAACTCTGCAGACCCTCCCAGTGCTTAAAGGGCACACAGAACTCAACTTCTGGGTGGAGGGTAGATAGCATAATGGTTATGCAAACAGACCCTCATGCCTGAGGCTCCGAAGTCCCAGGTTCAATCCCCCACACCACCATAAGCCAGAGCTGAACAGTGCTCTGGTTAAAAAATAAAAAATAAAACCTCAACTTCTTTAGCCTGATAAATAAGACTCCAATATTCCTTTCTTATCTCTAAAATGCTACTAGAAGAATCTTTAAGGAAAATCTTTTGGCCCACAATTTTCAGGATGGCTTCACCTTGAGAAGGTTAACAGTGTTGAGAAAGCAAAATAAATTTTTTCTGAAGGTTGATTTGGAATAAAATTATTCAAGTCTTACACATTTTATGAAATTGAGTTAATTTCTAATTGTCACCTAAAATAATTGTGATGAAGAGAAGATTTGTTAAAGAATCAGACCCAGAGACTGGGAAGGTGGCTCAGCAGTAAAATGAGGATCTTACATGTATGAAGCTCTGAATTGGACCTCTGGCAGTCCATTAAAAACAACAACAACAACAAAAAACGACGGGGCTGGGCAGTAGCAGAGGGTTAAGCACACATGGTGCAAATCACAAGGACTGGCATAAGGATCCAGGTTCAAGCCCTCAGCTCCCCACCTGAAGGGGCATCACTTCACAAGCAATGAAGCAGGTCTTCAGGTATCTGCATCTTTCTCTCCTCCTCTGTCTTCCCCTCCTCTCTCGATGTCTCTCTGTCCTATCCAGTAACAACAATAACCACTACAACAAGGGCAACAAAAATGGGGGAATATGGCCTCCCAAAGAAATTATTAGCTCTTAAGTTGTTTTATTTTTAACCAAAGCACTGGTCAGCTCCCTTACAGTGTAGATGGGTAGAGCATGGATCCTTGCAGCCTCAGGCATGAAAGGCTTTTGCATAACCACTGGGCTATCTCACCACCCCCAATTTTAAGTTGTTTTAAATAATTTTATTTTCATAACCACAAAAGTACTGGCAAATTTAGGCTGCCAAATTGAGCACTGAAAATATTCTAAACTTAACAAGTTTAACTTTCTCCCCCAAAAAATAACTCTAGACTAAACCATTAAATTTAAATAAACTAGACCACAGCAGAAGGAAGATGCCCCAAAATCCTAAATCCTTTTGCTAACACATTTACTTTTTTGGGGGGAGGCGGAGGTAATGAAAGGAGTGAATGGAAGAAGTGTCTGACGGTTGCTAAAAGGGAAAAAGAAGACCTCTTTCAAAATAAAGAAAATATCAAGACTTGGTTTAAATTTTTCAGAGGTCAAAGAAGTAACAACTTTGAGCTAAAACACTGACAGCTACACATAAAAGAGTGAGGCAGTATCTGAGATCTCAGATCATATCAAGAGTATTACTATACTTAGTCCTTAAACTAAGAGGTCTGCAGCCTTGGCCTATAGTAATTGAAAAAAATTATCTCCGGGAGTCAAACGGTGGCGCAGCGAGTTAAGCACATGTGGTGCAAAGCGCAAGGACCAGTGTAGGAATCCTGGTTCGAGCCCCTGGCTCCCCACCTGCAGAGGAGTCGCTTCACAAGTGGTGAAGCAGGTCTACAAGTGTCTTTCTCTCCCACCTCTGTCTTCCCCTCCTCTCTCCATTTTCTCTCTGTCCTATCTAACAATGACAACATCAATAACAACAATAATAACTACAACAATAAAAAAACAAGGGCAACAAAAGGTAAAATAAATAAATATAAAAAATTAAAGAAAAAAAAGAAGAAAAGATTATCCCCAAGTACCTCATTAGCAGATCTGCAACAGAAGAAAAGAATGGCATCAACTGAAGAAAACACAAGTATAGTTATGGGAAAAGTAGGAATTCAGAAGCAGATTTAGGGAAGACAAATGTTAAAAAAAGACTATAATAAAATCAAATGAAAAAAGCGGGTGTTTGCTCTAGTACAGAGAAAGCTATAATTCTCCTAGGAGACATGAATCCCAAAGGTAACATGCTACTCTCAATAAGGCAGTGTCCAAAAAGTTATTTTAAGAAAGTTCTGGGAAAATCAATGTTAGAAACTCTCTAAAGATGAATTCAATCCAGAACGTAATCTCTTTGTTTTAAAAAATGTTTGGTTTTTTTTTTTTTTTTTTTTTTTGCCTCTAGGATTTACAGTTGGGGCTCAGCACTACAAATCCACTGCTCCTGGTGGCCATCCCCCCTTTTTTTTATTGGCTAGGATAGAGAAAAATTGAGAGGGGAGAGGAAGATAGAGAGGGAAAGAAAAAAACCTGCTTCACCACTTATGAAGCAACCCCACCCCTGCAGGTGGGGAGCTGGAGGCTCGAACCAGGATCCTTGTGCCACTCCCTGTGCTTCATACTATGTGCACTTAACCTGGTGCACCACTGCCTGACCCCTCCCAAGAAATGTTCTCAATTGTATTCCTTTAATACAATTATATAAATCATACATATTCTTGAGTTTAAATTAACATCTCACATGTAATCAGTCCTTAGGTGCTAATTAAGTACTTGTTATTTTAAATAAAATAACTTCTAGAGATTTATATATCATAGAGGTGAAAACCTTGTATGGGGCTAGGAGACAGCATAATGTTTGTGCAAAAGACATCCATGCCTGATGCTCTGAGACCCCAGGTTCTCCCTAGCACCACCATAAGCCAGAGCTGTGTAATGCTCTGGAGGAAACCCCCTCCCCCCCCAAAAAAAAAAAAAAAAACCCTAGAGTAAGGATAGTTTCCCAAATGAAAATATGCCTTAATCTGAGCACAAAAGTCATACAAGATATAACAGATGGGGTCTTAAACTAGCACTTTAGCTTTTTTAAAAGTAAGCTTTTTATTTAAAAATAAGGATTTTCTGAGATGAATTCTCACAAAGATGCAGTCCACAGATCAAAAAGTAGTATCTTCAGTACCTTAGGAACTCTGCAAAAAGTAACAATATTCTAACTTTCTAGCATACTAATCTTGCCAGTTTTGGAACTTCATACAAAGGAAATCTGTAGTACAGAAGGTAAACATACAAGAGCAACAAAATGGGAAAAAATGGCCCCCAAGAGCAGTGGATTTGTAGTGTCGGCACCAAGCCCCTGCAATAACCCTGGAGGCAAAACAAACAAACAAACAAACAAAACAGAAGGTACTCTTTTGTACCTGACGGTTTTCTGTTGTTTCATTATGCTTGTGAGATTCTTTTACTGTGTTATTCCATCATTATCATTCCTATAAAACATTCATTGTATACTCTTGTTGATAGTTATAAGCATTTATTTTTAAGTGGTATAGCACTAAAAGAATTCAGTGAAGGACTTGGATAGTGCACTGCTTTGCTATGTGCATAACCCAGGCTGAAGCTTGGCCCCCATCACACTGAGGGATGTTTTGGTGCTGTTATCTTCTTCTCTTTCTCTCTGTTTGCCTCAAAGAACAGCAAAAGAATTGGTCAAGGGTAGGGGCACAGAACTCTGGTGGTGGCTGCAGTGTAGAACAATACCTTCTAATCTTATAAACCACTGTTAATTAAAAATTAAAAAGAAAACACCAGCTTTGGGAGGAAAAAGTGTATCAGTGATGCAAAATGGCCCACAGCTACTGGAAATATGAAAATATTACACTATAACAATATTTTAATTTACTAGAACTTAGTAAAGTTAAAGTCAAGAAAATCTAATGAGGAGTTGGGAGATGGCAGGATTGATATAGTATATGCATTAATGTGCTGAGATCCTGGGCTTGAGTCCCTGTACCACAATGGAGCATCATCAATGGCATTTGAGGAACTCCCTAGATAACAGAACACTACTATAATGTCTCCTTTCAATGTCTCTCTCTCCTTCTTTTCTTCCCTCTAAAATGAAGAAAAAGTACTGCCTGTGGAGGTTGCTCAGTACAGAAAAGGGTCTGGATTCATTTCCCAGTACTGCATACCAAAATAAATAAATAGATAAAGTAAAGGGGGTAATAAAATATCACTGAGGTCATAAAATCTGAAAAATTAAGATTCTATTTAGGGGTCTTGAGAGAGAGCTCACTTGAGAAGGTGTCTGCTCAACCATGTATGGAACCCAGGTTTGAGCAACACTCAGTCATACCACATACAGCACCGCAGAAAGCTTCAGTGCTGTGGTTGCTGTCGCTACCACCACCACCACCACCCCCCCAAAAAAAAAAAAAATCTGCCCAGGGCAGTGAAGCCCAGGCATGTCAATAAGAGTGAACTTTTGTTTGGTTTCTCTAAAATAGTAACTTTGCTTTTTTCTTCTTCTTTCTACCTGGGGTCAGGCCCATATATGATTTCACTCCTCCAGTCAGCTTTTCCATTCAGATACAGACAGACAGACATATCACACAGCACTAGTTTACCTCAGTGTCACCGTGCCTCCACTATGGTGCTGGGACTCAGTGCCGGGTTGTGCACAAGGCAAGGCAGGCACCCTCAAGGGGGGGCTCTCTCCAGCCTCAGAAAAGTATCCTTGATTGTTATAGGTTTCTTAGTAGTACTCATTCTATGTATTAGAATTGTTTAAAGAAGTTTAAAGCTCTGACACCTGTATGATCTAGTAATCTCTGTCATAACAAAAAGTATGTGAGTTTAGAATCTATATATAGTCTTTTCTTACACCAATCTTTTGACTGGAGGGTTTAATAAGTAAATAATAGGCACTAGGACCTTTTCACATATATATATATATATATATATATGTATATATATGTATTATTATTATTAGAAAGAAACTGAGGGAGAGATAGAGAAGGAAAGAGACAGAGACACTCGCAGCCCTGCTTCACCACTTACAAAGCTTTCCCCCTGCAAGTGGGGACCGGAGGCTTGAATCCAGGTCCTTGTACACTGTAATGTGTCCCACACCCAGGCTCCCAAAATATTTTTTACAATTGTTCAGTCAAAACCAAAAACCTTCAATAAAACTGAACGACACTGCAATTTTTTTGGTTTTTACTTCAACCATTGCTTGAGCTTCACAGCTCCTAGTTGATCTTTTCAGACAGACAAGAGACACCAAGGGAACACTACAGTACTGAAATTTCCCTCCCCATGCTGTACAAACCAGAGTACAACTGGATCAAGACCAGATGCCTTCTAAGAGGTTAGCTATCCTTCCAGCCCCACTGTAACTATTCTATCAGAAAGTATCCGACCAAAGTAAAAGACTCTGAGGTGAGGGTGGGGGAGTACAAGTCCTGGAAAAGAATGACAGAGGACCTAGTGGGGGTTGTATTGTTATGTGGAAAACTGAGAAATTTTATGCATGTACAAACTATTGTATTTATTGTTGACTGTAAAACATTAATCCCCCAATAAAAAAATTTTTAAAAATTAAAAAAACAAAGTATCCAACTGTGTGTATTATTTCACCAGAAAACTTTCTAAACCATTCTGTCTCCATCTAAATTCTGATCAGAGTTATCATTGAGATACGGTTCTTTCAACTTAGCTTTCTTTTCCTCATTTTTTTGGGGGTGGTGGTGGTGGGGGTGTTGTGGCATCACTGGAGTTTCAGCAGTTCTAGCTAACTTTTTCAGATTAAAAAAAAAAAGACAGAGGGAAGAGAGGGAAAGATACCCCACACTAAAGTTACATAGCTATGCTCAGTGGGGGGGGGGGGAGGTCTTGAGGTCACACACATGACAAAGTAGGTATACTATCCAGATGAGCTCTCTTGCCAGCCCTTATTTTTGCCTACTTTCTTTCTGGTCATCTTTTACTACACTTCTAAACTTCCACCTTCATTCTTCACTTTCCTCCTAGATGTATGCAGACACACAAACAAAAAGGAAATCAGTACCACTAGGCATGTGTGTATATACTTATACATATGATTCACATATATTTGTACATTATATATACACAATAAGACAGTCATAAGAGTATAAGCTCCAAGGTGAAGACAAAAATAGCAATGCCTAATACAAATAAATTCATTTACTCTCATTTCTAAGATAAAACTGTAGGTTGATTACTATAACTCACCAGATGGTTCTTCAGGCTCACTTTCATTTTCTTCTTCAGGTGGGGCTTGAGGAGGTGGTGGGGGTAGCTTCTTTTCCTTCTCTGCTTTAGCATTTCTCTCTTCTTCTGAGTAATACTCATCTTCTGAGAGGTTGGCCAAGCTTTCATCCATCTCTCTGTACTCTACCTATATAAAGATTATACCAGGAAAAGTTAAATATAGTGAACATCTAAAACCAGGTACTCTTTGGAACCATCAGTGAATGTGAATTTCTTTTTAACTATAAATTTTAATGGAAATAAGCAAATAACAAGAATAGTTAATTCATACTAGGCAACTATTAAAACCAAAATTTCTCATGAAACAATTTTGTGTTAATACAGACTTAGTCCAGTAGATAATTTAAAAAATACTTTTCATTTTCATAAGACAGAGAGAAACTGAGAGGGAAGGGGAAATAGAGAGGGGAGAGAAACAGAAAGAAAAATACCTGCAGCACTGTACCACCACTTGCAAAGCATCCTCCTTGTAGGGGACCAGGGCCTTGAAGCCAGGTCCTTGCTCATGGTAACATGTGCACTTGACCAGATGCAGCACCACCTAGCTCCCTAGTCCAATAGATTTTTTTTACAATGTTTTTTAAATTTTTTTAAATATTTATTTTTCCTTTTGCTGCCTTTATTTTTTATTGTTGTAGTTATTATTGTTGTTATTGATGTCACCCAATCTGGTCCCCTACGCCTACACTGAACTTCTCTGTTCCAGACTCTTGGAAACAGAGCTGGCAGTCAGCTGAGGTAAAGAACAAACACCTCATCACAGACCCCTGCAAGCGTCAACCCGGCTTTGACCTAGCACGTTATGATTGGGCCCTCCTCAATCGCTATCGAACAGGCCATGGCCGGTGCGCCGCTATGTTCCATCGCTGGGGAGCCAGAGATGACCCGAACTGCCCCTGCGGCTCCAGACAGACTATGACCCACATAGTCAACGACTGCCACCTCTCCAGATTCAAAGGAGGTCTCGAAACTTTACATCAGGCTCAACCTGATGCTGTTGACTGGCTACGGAAGAAGGGCAAACGCTAGAAGAAGAAGAATTGATGTCATTGTAGTTGGACAGAACAGAGAAATGAAGAGAGAGGAAGACTGAGGGGAAGAGAAAGACACCTGCAGACCTACTTCACCACTTGTGAAGCAACTCCCCTGCAGGTGGAGAGCCAGGGGATCGAACCAGGTCCTTGTGCTTTGCGCCACGTGCACTTAACCCACTGCACTACCACCCAACTCCCCAATAGATAATTTTTATATCACATTTCTGACATGTAAATCAATGACTCTGAGGCTCTCTTCAATTCCTAAACTGTTTATGCATGTATCGTGTTCACAACACTGGGATTTCCAACAAGACTAAAATAATTTCTAATTAGACAAAAATATAGTTAACTAGAACAATAATGCCAACTCTGTTTCTAAGTAATATTCCATGGGGAAACCACAATTGAAATCAAAGGGGGGGGAAGGGGTAGGTAGCATAATGGTTATGCAAAGAGACTCTCACATCTGAGGCTCCAAAGCCCCAGGTTCAATCCCCCAAACCACTATAAGCCAGAGCTGAGTAGTGCCCTGGTGTAAAAAGAAAAAAGAAATCAAAGGGGTAAAAGCAAAACTTACATATGGCAATAGTCAAATGGAAATTTTCATTTGTTAAAAAAATAGATGACCTAAGATAACTAAATAAAAGCAAAAACTCCTTATCACAAAAAAAATTAAAGAATAAGTTAAGTGGAAATGGGAGAGCATTGCTCTTACTACTAATTCACAAACTGATTATAAAGGAATCAGGCAATGTAGAGAAGCAGCAGTCTTAGTATTTTATTGGGAGTAAAAGATATTAAGACAAGAAAGGTTTTTGTTTGTCAAAATGTAAGGTATTATATATAAAAAGTCACTGACTGTAGAACAATGTTAAATTGTCACTGTGACTCCAAACCTAATGAAGATTTCAATAACTTAAAAAAAGTTCCAACAAGCCATAGAACAGCAGCACCATAATTATTTCAGATTCAGTAAAGACAAAAAGAATAAAAATAAGTGACTACATGTGGAGACAATGGTTTTTCACCTATTATATACCTAATTTACTAGATTTCCAAAATGAACAGTTTTGTGAATATAGTATCGATTTTAGCTTTGGAAATGTCTCTGAAATAGTCCAGATGGATGGCTATCTTTGTATTTGCCATTTTTCTAAATGACATAACCACGGGTCTTAAAGGTTAGAGAGTAGGGTGGTTAAGGTAAATAATAGTTTCACTGAAAACAAAGTGGGTTAGAAAATGAAATCAAAATCTCATTTAAAACATGAATAATGGGAGGCTGAGCCCCTGGTTGAGAGTATATATTACTATGCATAAAGACCTGGGTTTAGCCGCCATTCCCCACCTCCAGGAGGGAACACTTCCCGAGTGATGAAGCAAGTCTGCAGTGTCTATCTTCTCAGTTACTCTCTGTCTTAGCACATAAAATAGAAAAAAAAAAAAAGGAGAAAAGAAAAGAAGAAAGAGAGAAAAAGAAAGAAAGACAGGCCACTGAGAGTGGTGGATTCATAGTGCTGTCACTGAGCTCCAATGGTAACCCTGGTGGCAATAAAAAATAAATAAACAAACAAATAAATATTTGCATTCATTGACCAAATACTGAATACCTAAGTATATAACACAGTGGACAAAATCATTACGAAAGAGCCTCCTGACTCTTAATGAATTATTTTTTTAGAGAGGTAATTTTTTATTAGTGACTTAATATTGATTTAGAGTTAGAAGATAACAGGGGTGTAATTCTGCATTGTTCCCACCACCAGAGTTCTGTATCCTCATTCCCTCCATTGGAAGCTACAGTAGTTCTCCCAGGTTTACAGATATGGATTGACTATTATTTCTGTAACTGTCTATATTTATATATTCTTTTTTTTTAAAGAATTTATTTACTTATTCATGAGAAAGATCGGAGGAGAGAAAGAACCAGCCATCACTCTGGTACGTGTGCTGCTGGGGATCGAACTCGGGACCTCATACTTGAGAGTCTAGTGCCTTAGCCACTGCGTCACCTCCCTTCCCACTATATTTATATATTCTTAATGAATTCTTTAGTTTATTATTGTAGTAAAGTCTTTAGAATAAAACCTACAGAAGTGTAGGCACTGAGCTTAATCCTAACAGTAGGTACAAGTCTGAGGACAATAGGTAAAAAGCAGCATGGGGAAAAACATTCAAAGATGGATTAAAAGTGTTAACATATTTATAGCTTCTTTCTCCTTTAAGAGTTCAACAGTACTTGACCCTTTTCTAACCCTCTTTAGTAGGGAGACTCAGGACTTTAATCCACAGTCCCTCCATCTTATCTATTCAGTCAATGATCACTTAGCTAATGCCTACTATGGACCTCTGCAATGTGCAAATTCTAAGGCAAACACAATGTAAGATCCTTTCTACTACAGTAATTCAGCTTGTCACAATGGAACACATTATGAAGAAAAACAGAATCCAAGATCTATAGTTTTTATAATATCCTTTATGGTAGACACAAAGCATATTTTAAGCATTGTTTAATCAACTGTTTTGATGAAGAAATAGCAAGGAATACATTTAGAAAAGGATGGTCTAGAAAGTTCTTCATCCTCAAGGGAAAAGATATTTAAAAAAAAAACCCTCAGGCCAAGTGGTGGTGTACCTAGTAGAACACACCCATTATCATACATGAAGACTTAAATTCAAGTCACCCAGTCCCCATTTGCATGGAGGAACTTCACAAGCAATGTAGTACTACAGGTAACTGTCTCTCTCTTATCCTATCAAAAAAAAAAGGCTGATGGGAGTAGTGTAATCAGCATGCAGAAGAGGTAAGAACCTCCCTACTTCATACCATAAACAAAAAGCACTCCAAAATGATCACAAACCTAAATGCAGGAGCTAAAACGAAAAAGAAGGAAAAAGAGAAGTAAAATTTCACAACATTGACCTAAGCAATGATTTCTTAGATATAGCACTAGAAAACAAAAGAGCCTCCCCCCCAAAAATAAAAAATCAACCGGACCTCATCAAAATTAACTTTTATAGTCACCACATTGAAATAGCCAACTATTCAAAAATAAAAAGACAACTCAATTTTAAAATTAACCTGGGATTTGAACAGCTCATCAATGAAGATAAACAAATGGCCAATAAACACAAGAAAAGATATATTAAAACTTCACATCTTAAATGACAAAATAGGCTGCAATAAGTAATCTATCAGTGTTGCCCAGTATATAAAGAAATTAGGAGCCTTATATACCACTGGAGGAAATGGCAAATTTGTTTTTCTCTTCATTGGAAACTGAGTGTTTTTCGAAAAAATCAATCACAGAGATCCTATAAGGTATTACCCATATGATGTAGCAATTCCATTTCTAGGAATACATCCAAGAAATGAAAACGTATGTACACACACACACACACACACACACACACACAATTGTACATAAAAGTTCACACCAGTGGTCTGGGAGGTGGTGCAGTGGATAAAGTACTGGACTCTCAAGCATGAGGTCCTGAGTTCAATTCCCAGCAGCACATGTACCAGAGTGATGTCTGGTTCTCTCTCTCCTCTCTCCTATCTTTCTCATGAATAAATAAAATCTTTTTTTAAAAAAAAGTTCACACCAGCATTATTTATACTAATAGTTAAAAGATAAAAAAAAACATCTAAATGTCCATCAAATGAAGAATGGATAAATAAATGCAGTCTTATATTCACACAATGGGATATTATTGAGCCAGAGTTCTCAAGTACTGAATGAAAATACATTATGGGCAAACCTTGAAAAAACACGGGGGGAGGGGGGAAGAAAGAAAGGAAAGGCGAGAAAAGAGGCCTAAAGACAGATACAAAGGGTCACATATTAATATAAACTCATTTATACAAAATGTCTATATAAAATGTTCAGGCTGATTGGATGGCTCATCCACTAGGGAACACTTCATCATACACAAAGACCCAGCTTCAAGGTCCCATCTGCCACATGAGAGGATCATGCTAAAAAGCTTCATGAACAGTGGAGTGGTACTGTGGGATTTCTCTTATACATCATTGTATCTACTTCACTCTCTTCCCCCCCCCCATGTAGAAAAACAGAAAAGAGAATGAGTCCATGAGAAGTGACAGAACTGAGTAGGCATGAAGCTCCAGCAAAGCTATTACAGAAAAAGGGAGAAAAAGCCCAGGGCCAGGGAGCTCAAGTCTGATAAGAGTACCAATTTGTAGGTTAGGGATATAGCTGGGAGTCGGCGGTAGCGCAGCAGGTTAAGCGCAAATGATGCAAAGCACAAGGACCGGCTTAAGGATTCTGGTTTGAGCTCCCGGGCTTCCCACCTGCAGGCGGTGAAGCAGGTTTGTAGGTGTCTGTCTTTCTCTTCCCCTCCTTTCTCCATTTCTCTCTGTTCTATCCAACAACGATGACATCAATAACAATAATAACTACAACAATAAAACAAGGGCAACAAAAGGGAATAAACAAATAAATACTAAAAAAGGGGGGGGGATATAGCACAGCGATTATGCCTGAGGTTCTGCAGTCCCAGGTTCAATCCCCAGTACCAACATAAGCCATAGCTGAGTGATGTTCTGGTAAAAACAACATTAAAGCATCACCTTCAGGTCAGAGCTGAGCAGTACTTGGCCTCTCCTTCCTCTCCCATAATAAATAATCTTTAAATCTCCAGGACTGGCAAATCCACAGAAATGATTAGTAACTGCCATGGGGGAGTGGAGTAATGGTGAAAGATTGCTAATGGTGTGTGTCTTCTGCGGGTGATGAAAATTTTCTAATACTGACTGTGGTGCTGGACGTACAATTTTGTGAATATGCTGAAAACCAGTGAATCACACACAAAAAATGATTAATTGTAAGGTTGTGAAATATTCCAGTAAGCAGGTAATTTAAAAATATATTAGTGTTGGGAGTCGGGCGGTAGCGCAGCGGGTTAAGCAAAGGACCGTAAAGATCCTGGTTAGAGCCCCCCCCCCCCCCCCCCCCCCGCTCCCCACCTGCTGGGGAGTCACTTCACAAGCAGTGAAGCAGGTCTGCATGTGTCTATCTTTCTCCCTCCCTCTCTGTCTTCCCCTTCTCTCTCCATTTCTCTCTGTCCTATCTAACAACGATGACATCAATAACAATAATAACTACTACAACAACAATAAAAAACAAGGGCAACAAAAGGGAAAATAATTTTTAAAAAGAATTAAAAAATATATATACTAGTCTTACTAATCTTGGTTTGGGGCCCTACTTTCTGGTATAAGTACCACGCGCTAATCTACTGCACCACTGGAGCTCCAGGGGTCCCACTTTCTATTAAAATCATGAAAAAAAGTATTGGCCTTCTAGTTCATTTGAGCTTAAGAGTCACTAAGCTGGGGGCTAGGCGGTAGCACAGCAGCTTAAGCGCACATGGCGCAAAACGCAAGGACCCGAGCAAGGATACCCCCCTCCCCACCTGCAGAGGAGTCACTTCACAAAAGGTGAAGCAGGTCTGCAGGTGTCTATATCTTTCTCTCCCCGTCTTCCCCTCCTCCTTCCGTCCTGTCCAACAATGACAGCAATAACAATAAAAATAACAAGGGCAACAAAAGGAAAATAAATAAATATATATATATATTTTTAAAGTCACTAACCTCTGTTTCTCAAACACGTTTTGGTAAATACTCCCACCCCCATTCTTTCCTCTTTACTTGGCACAGAACATTCTTGAAGACAGCACTCTCAGGTGCACAGGTGAATCTGAGGGTTCTTGTCTGAAAAATACTCATCTCAAAGCGGCTCCTCATACACACTAAATTGGTATATCCACTTAAAAGATTATTCACATAGAAAACTTGATATATGCACAAAGTACATAAATTATACATTTTCATATGTTTATTTTTAAATTGTTTGTGAAACTAAACTCATTTTTATTTCGTTTCCTCAACTGGACCATAAAATCTTCAGAAAAGGACCAACTCTGTGGCCTAGTACTGTCCCAGAGTCCTGCACATTCTGCAGTCCCATGTGGTCCTTTGTTTCACATGCTAATGGTACAAAAGTGTCTGGCTTGTATTCCAGCTCCGTAACTATTTAACTGTGTGCCCCAGCTAAGGATATCTGCCAGTTGATGTTCAGCAAAAATAAAAAATGTTGGAGGCACTCAAAACACAACTGGCACTCAGAAATGTGAGGCAACTATTGTCCCATACTATCTTGGGAATAATCCTTTTCTTCCCATGTATTTTTGTACCTTGCCCTCTTAATCAGCTTCTTTATTAAGAAATAATTATAATTTAAAAAATTGAGGGCTGGGGAGACAGCATAGTTTATACTAAAGACTTTCATGCCTGAGGCCCTGAGGTGCTAGGTTCAATTCTCAGCACCACCATAAGCCAGAGCTGAGCAGTGATCTGTTCTCTCTGTAGCTTTCTCAGAAAAAAAAAAAAAAAAAAACTATATACAGATATGTATATACATGTCTATATATATTCCAACTTGAAAGTAAAATCATCCCAGAGAGGATGAAAGGAAAAAAAAAAAGGGGTAAGTGTTTCTTTCCTGTCTACAAAGCTGAGGCGATTTCTACCACTCAAGGGCCCCGGGGTGCTCCCAGATGAACCCCAAGAGATATTGCTGAGCAGCTGCCAGACACAAACACGCCAGGTCTCCGCCTAGGCCAGCCACCAACCCACGTCGGGGAGCCAGCCATTTTCTCCCAGGCAAGAGAACCA
This sequence comes from Erinaceus europaeus, assembly GCF_950295315.1. NCBI lineage: Eukaryota > Metazoa > Chordata > Mammalia > Eulipotyphla > Erinaceidae > Erinaceus > Erinaceus europaeus. The sequence goes on from NC_080174.1 coordinate 36,760,104, forward strand.
AGGGTGTTCCCGATGTCTGGCGGGGCCCCTCCCGGGAGCCCCTTCCCAGCCGGCCCGGCTCGGCCCGGCCCGGCCCTGCCCGGCCGCGCACAAAGGCCGCATTCAGCGCGCGCCCCTCGCGCCGCCGCCAGCCGGCGGGTGTGGGTGTGGGTGGCCGGGGCTCGGCGCTCAGGGGCTACGGAGCCGGGAGCCGGGGCGCCTGCCTGGGTCCGCGGCCTCGGGGAGCGGGGCGGGTCTCACCTTGGCCCGCTTGCGCCGGCTGGTCCGCCGCCCCTCCGGAGTCTCGGCGATTCCCGTCTCCATGGGAGTTACAGACCCGGGCACGACCGTAGGCCCGGCCTGAGGCCCGGCAGATCCCGCCTGCTCGGCCAGGCCGCCCGGAGGCGAGGCCCGCGGAGGTTCCTTCTTGCGGGGGGTGCGCTCCCCGGCCACCCCCGGCCCGGCATCTGCGGGGCCTGACAGGCCCGCGGGTGGCGCCGCCACCTCGGAGCCATTCTCCGCGCTGCCCGCGGACCCGGGGCCGGCCTCCGTCCCGGCCGCCGCTGCCGCCGCCGCAGCAGCAGCAGCGGCCGCCTTCTTCCCGGACAACATTTCCGGCCGCCTGGCTGCCGACGGCCGAAGGGGCCGCTCGCTCAGTGTGTCCGTGGGTCTGGAGTCGCCTCGCCTCAATTCACACACAGCTCAGGACAACCAACCGCCTCTGCGCACGCTCACTCAGAGCGCGCCTCTGCGGCGCTGGGACAAAAAGACCTTCCACGCCCACAGCCCCGCCCTCCCCAACTACCACAGAGAGGCCTCCTCGCAGCTAGAGCGGCGCCGTGGCAAAGAGTGTGGTGCTTTCCTAGAGCGTGTTTTTGACTTGGATTGCTTCTTCCCAGGCCCCATGCATGCACACCAACACTGCTGTCGGGTGCTAGGACTTCTGGGCTTGAAAGCATCTCCGATTGTGATATTTTCCTCTCCTGAGTGCTCACAATCTTTCATTTTATTTGCTCATTCATTCACGTACTATTCATTCGTCAATTAGTGTTTATTAATACTAGTCACATGACGGGGTTATGAAGTCCTTGAGTTCAAAGCACTAACAGCATAGTGAGGAGGAAACTGCTGGAGTGTAACTGGCAGATTATCTTTTTTTTTTTAAGTAATTATTTGTTTATGTATTTTATTTATTTGGGAGGTAGGAGAGAGAGAGAGCCAAAGCATCACTCTGGCTGGTTCGACTCAGGTCGAAATCTTAATCCCACATGGCCACCTCCCAAACCAGAGATCCTCCTCCTCCTCCTCCTCCTCCCCCTCCCTCCCCCCCTCCCCCATCCTCCTCCAATCCTCCCCCTCCCCCTCCCCCCTCCTACCCCTCCTACCCCTACCCCTCCTACCCCTACCCCTACCCCTCCTCCCCCTACCCCTACCCCTCCTACCCCTAACCCTACCCCCTCCTCCCCCTCCTCCCTCCTCCTCCTTCTTCCTCCTCCCTACCCCTTCTCCTCCTCCTCCCCCCCTCCCCCTCCTCCTCCTTACCCCTTCTCCTCCCCTACCCCTCCTCCTCCCCCCTACCCCTCCTCCTCCCCCTACCGCTCCTTCTCCCCCCTACCCCTTCTCCTCCTCCTTCTCCCCCCTTCTCCTTCTCCCCCTTCTCTTCCCCCTCCCCTCCTACTCCTCCCCCTCCTCTTCCTCCTCCTCCTCCTCCTCCTTCTCCTCCTCCTCCTCTTCCTCCTTCTTCTTCCTTTTTTCTCCTCCTTCTCTGTTGTAGATCTTAAATTGCAATTTTATTATTTTTTAGTGCAGTTTCTTTTTTAATCGTTTTATTGGGGAAGGGTTAATGGTTTACAATATGGTTGTTGGCACATGGGTAAAATTTCTCATCTCACCTTGACAAGTTTCTGCAAAGCACTCGGCACTAGTTTGGTTTTTCCACCAATTCCCCCAAACCCACCTACACGCCGCCTTCCTTCCCAGAGTTCTTTGCTTTGGTGCAATGCACCAAGCCCAGTCCAAGTTTTACCTTGATTTCCCCTTCTTGAGTTTTGCCTAGAAGTGAGATAATCCCATATTTACTCTTCCTTTTTGCTTTATCTTAGTTAACATGATTCCCTCAAGCTCCATCCAAGATGAGGTGAAGATCCTTTTATTCATAATAGACTGGTTTACACTTGGGAACAAATGAGTTTTGATGATGATGAAATAAATTAGGATGTACACCTATGTTCATAGCAGCACAACTCATAATAGCCAAAACCTGGAAGCACTCTAGGTGTTCAAAGACAGATGAATGGCTGAGAAAGTTGTGGTATATATACACAATAGAATAATACTCAGCTATTAAGAATAATGAATCCACCAACTCCAAACCATCTTGGATGGAGCTAGAAAGAATTACATTAAGTAAGATAAGCCAGAAATAGAAAGATGAGTATGGGATAATCTCACTCATAAACAGAAGTTGAGAAAGAAGAACAGAAAGGGAAATGCAAAGCAGAATCTGACTGAGTTTGGAGTATTGCACCAAAGTAAGAAACTCCGGTGGGGGTGGGGCAGGGACATAGAACTCTGGTAGTGAGAATGGTGTTAATTTACTTTTCTATTAACCTATAGTCTTATAAATCGCACTCAGTATGAGAGGGGAAAATAAATTGAATGTATCGAGCTTTTTAATGCATGGACTTCAGTTCTGAGTACATATTCCTTCCATCTAAGCACTTAAGGTTTCAAATGAGTAAACTGAGTGAATTTTAACATTGGCTTAGATTGTTAATGCATTTCTAATAATAACTTTTTTGAAATACTAAATCACCAATTTTCTTAGACGAAGGAGACCAGAAGTAACTGGTCTTGTGAGTATATAAGATACTGCTGTTTGTAGATAGCATTAAAAGATGCAAATCATGGTAAGGTCTTGTATAGCACAGTAATCCCTATAAATAAATAAATCAAGTTCCCAAATAACTTGATTAAAATAATAATTATTATCTATTTCCTTCTTAAACTTAAGACAGCCTACAGGAAACCCACCTAATTCAACAAGACAAACACAGACTTAAAGTGAAAGGATGGAAAACTATCATACAAGACAATGGACCAAAAAAAAAGGGCAGGAACAGCTATTCTCATATCTGACATGATAGACTTTAAAATAGATAAGATTTAAAAAGATAGGAATGGACACTACTTAGTGCTCAGAGGATCAGTCAATCAAGAGGACTTAACAATTATTAACATCTATGCACCCAATGAAAAGCCATATAAATACATCAAATGTCTACTGAAAGAGCTACAGCAATATATTAACAGCAACACAGTCATAGTAAGGGACTTCAACACCCCACTTTCTCAACTTGACAGATCATCCAGGCAGAAAATCAATAAAGACATAAGGGAGCTAAATGAGGAGACAGATAAACTAGAACTGTTGGACATTTTCAGAGTCATTCATCCCAAGAAATTGGAATACATATTTTATTCAAATCGACATGGGTCATTATCAAGGATAGACCATATGTCAAGCCACAAAGACAGCATCAGCAAATTCAAGAGCATTGAAATCATCCCAAGCATCTTCTCAGACCACAGTGGAATTAAACTAACACTTAACAATCAACAAAAGATTAGTAGCAGTCCCAAAATGTGGAAGCTCAACAGAACACTTCTTAACAACTTCTGGATCAAAGAGGAAATCAAGGAAAAATCAAAATGTTTCAAGACTCAATGAAAATGAAGACACAAGCTATCAAAATATTTGGGACACAGCTAAGGCAGTACTGAGAGGGAAGTTCATAGCTATACAAGCACACATTAGGAAACAAGAAAAGGAACAAATAAACAGCCTGATTGCACATCTTAAAGACCTAGAAGAAGAACAACAAAGGAACCCTAAAGCAACCAGAAGGACAGAAATCACTAAAGTTAGGGCAGAAATCAATAACATTGAGAATAAGAAAACCATACAAAAGATCAATGAAAGTAAATGTTGGTTCTTCGAAAGAGTAAACAAAATCGACAAACCTTTAGCCAGACTCAAAAAACAAAAAAGGGAGAAGACTCAAATAAATCGGATAGTAAATGAAAGAGGAGATATAACAACAGACACCGCAGAAATTCAACATATCATGCAAGGCTTCTATGAAAAACTATATGCCACCAAGTTAGAGAACCTGGAAGAAATGAACGACTTCCTAGATACCTACCAACTTCCAAAACTAAGTAAAGAGGAAGTGGATAACATGAACAGGCCCATCACAGCCAATGAAAAATCTCCCCAAAATCTCCCCAAAAATAAAAGTGCTGGACCAGATGGTTTTACAAATGAATTCTACAAAACTTTCAAAGAAGAACTAATACCTCTACTTTTAAAAGTCTTCCAGAAGATTGAAGACACTGGAATACTCCCTGCCAGCTTCTATGAAGCCAACATCACCCTGATACCAAAAGCACACAGGGACGCAACCAAAAAAGAAAACTACAGAACAATATCTCTGATGAACATAGATGCTAAAATACTGAACAAAATTCTAGCCAACCGGATACAGCAGTATATTAAAAAGATTGTTCATCATGACCAAGTGGGGTTTATCCCAGGCATGCAAGGTTGGTTTAATATACGTAAATCAATCAATGTGATCTACCACAGCAACAAAAGCAAGACCAAAAACCACATGGTCATATCAATAGATGTAGAGAAAGCCTTTGACAAAATACAACATCCCTTTATGATCAAAATACTACAAAAAATGGGAATAGATGCAAAATTCCTCAAGAGAGTGGAGTCTATATATAGCAAACCTATAGCCAACATCATACTCAATGGTGAAAAACTTGAAGCATTTCCACTCAGATCAGGTACTAGACAGGGCTGCCCACTATCACCATTACTATTCAACATAGTGTTGGAAGTTCTTGCCATAGCAATCAGGCAGGAGCAAGGAATTAAAGGGATACAGACTGGAAGAGAAGAAGTCAAACTCTCCCTATTTGCAGATGACATGATAGTATACATAGAAAAACCTTAGGAATCCAGCAAGAAGCTTTTAGATATCAGGCAATACAGTAAGGTGTCAGGTTACAAAATTAACATTCAAAAGTCAGTGGCATTCCTCTATGCAAACACTAAGCTAGAAGAAACTGAAATCCAGAAATCAATTCCTTTTACTATAGCAACAAAAACAATAAAATATCTAGGAGTAAACCTAATCAAAGAAGTGAAAGACTGAAAATTAGGAGTCACTACTCAAAGAAATTGAGAAAGACACAAAGAAGTGGAAAGATATTCCATCCTCATGGGTTGGTAGAATTAACATCATCAAAATGAATATATTACCCAGAGCCATCTACAAATTTAATGCTATCCCCATAAGGATCCCAAGAACATATTTTAGGAGAATAGAACAAATGCTACAAATGTTTACCTGGAACCAGAAAAAACCTAGAATTGCCAAAACAATCTTGAGAAAAAAGAACAGAACCGGAGGCATCACAATTCCAGATCTCAAATTGTATTATAGTGCCATTGTCATCAAAACTGCTTGGTACTGGAACATGAATAGATATACTGACCAGTGGAATAAAACTGAGAGCCCAGAAGTGAGCCCCCACATCTATGGACTTCTAATCTTTGACAAAGGGGCTCAGACTATTAAATGGGGAAAGCAGAGTCTCTTCAACAAATGGTGTTGGAAAAAAGTTGGTTGAAACATGCAGAAGAATGAAACTGAACCACTGTATTTCACCAAATACAAAAGTAAATTCCAAGTGGATCAAGGACTTGGATGTTAGACCAGAAACTATCAGATACTTAGAGGAAAATATTGGCAGAACTTTTTTCCGCATAAATTTTAAAGACATTTTCAATGAAACGAATCCAATTATAAGGAAGACTAAGGCAAGTATAAACCTATGGGACTACATCAAATTAAAAAGCTTCTTCACAGCAAAAGAAACCACTACCCAAACCAAGAGACCCCTCACAGAATGGGAGAAGATCTTTACATGCCATACATCAGAAAAGAGTTTAATAACCAACATATAAAGAGCTTGCCAAACTCAACAACAAGACAACAAATAACCCCATCCAAAAATGGGGGGAGGACATGGACAGAATAGTCACCACAGAAGAGATCCAAAAGGCTGAGAAACACATGAAAAAATGCTCCAAGTCTCTGATTGTCAGAGAAATGCAAATCAAGACAACAACGAGATACCACTTCACTCCTGTGAGAATGTCATACATCAGAAAAGGTAACAGCAGCAAATGATGGAGAGGGTATGGGGTCAAAGGAACCCTCCTACACTGCTGGTGGGAATGTCAATTGGTCCAACCTCTGTGGAGAACAGTCTGGAAACTCTCAGAAGGCTAGAAATGGACCTACCATATGACCCTGCAATTCCTCTCCTGGAGATATATCCTAAGGAACCCAACATATCCATCCAAAAAGATCTGTGTACACATACGTTCTTGGCAGCACAATTTGTAATAGCCAAAACCTGGAAGCAACCCAGGTGTCCAACAACAGATGAGTGGCTGAGCAAGTTGTGGTATATATACACAATGGAATACTACTCAGCTGTAAAAAAAAAAAAAGGTGACTTCACCGTTTTTAGCTGATCTTGGATCAACCTTGAAAAAATCATGTTGAGTGAAATAAGTCAGAAACAGAAGGATGAATATGGGATGATCTCACTCTCAGGCCAAAGTTGAAAAACAAGATTAGAAAAGAAAACACAAGTCGAACCTGAAATGGAATTGGAGTATTACACCAAAGTAAAAGACTGTGGGGTGGGTGGGTGGGTGGGGAGAATACAGGTCCATGAAAAATGATGAATGACATAGTGGGGGTTGTATTGTTAAATGGGAATCTGGGGAATGTTATACATGTACAAACTATTGTATTTACTGTTGAATGTAAAACATTAATAAAAAAAAAAAGAAATAGCTAGATCACACTGCATTCCCACTCAATAAAGATTGAACTGCGTTCCCAGCTCAAAAAAAAAAAAAAAAAAAGAACCTGAAATGGGATTGGCGTATTGCACCAAAGTAAGACTCTGGGTTGGGTGGGTGGGGAGAATACAGGTCCAAGAAGGATTCAGAGGACCTAGTGGGGGTTGTATTGTTATATGGGAAACTGGGGAATGTTATGCATGTACAAACTATTGTACTTACTGTTGAATGTAAGTCATTAATTCCCCAATAAAAAAATTAAAAAATAAAATAAAAACCTAAGACAGCAAAGAACCTTCCTCATTTTCTTTTTTTTTTTTTTAAATAATTGATTTCTTTATTGGGGAATTAATGTTTTACATTCAACAGTAAATACAATAGTTTGTATATGCATAACATTCCCCAGATTCCCATTTAACAATACAACCCCCACTATGTCATTCATCATTTTTCATGGACCTGTATTCTCCCCACCCACCCACCCACCCCACAGTCTTTTACTTTGGTGTAATACTCCAATTCCATTTCAGGTTCGACTTGTGTTTTCTTTTCTAATCTTGTTTTTCAACTTTGGCCTGAGAGTGAGATCATCCCATATTCATCCTTCTGTTTCTGACTTATTTCACTCAACATGATTTTTTCAAGGTCGATCCAAGATCAGCTGAAAACGGTGAAGTCACCATTTTTTACAGCTGAGTAGTATTCCATTGTGTATATATACCACAACTTGCTCAGCCACTCATCTGTTGTTGGACACCTGGGTTGCTTCCAGGTTTTGCCTATTACAAATTGTGCTGCCAAGAACATATGTGTACACAGATCTTTTTGGATGGATATGTTGGGTTCCTTAGGATATATCCCCAGGAGGGGAATTGCAGGGTCATAGGGTAGGTCCATTTCTAGCCTTCTGAGAGTTCTACAGACTGTTCTCCACAGAGGTTGGACCAATTGACATTCCCACCAGCAGTGTAGGAGGGTTCCTTTGACCCCACACCCTTTCTAGCATTTGCTGCTGTTACCTTTTCTGATGTATGACATTCTCACAGGAGTGAAGTGATATCTCATTGTTGTCTTGATTTGCATTTCTCTGACAATCAGAGACTTGGAGCATTTTTTCATGTGTTACTCGGCCTTTTGGATCTCTTCTGTGGTGAATATTCTGTCCAAGTCTTGCCCCCATTTTTGGATGGGGTTATTTGTTGTCTTGTTGTTGAGTCTGGCAAGCTCTTTATATATGTTGGTTATTAAACTCTTATCTGATGTATGGCATGTAAAGATCTTCTCCCATTCTGTGAGGGGTCTCTTGGTTTGGGTAGTGATTTCTTTTGCTGTGAAGAAGCTTTTTAATTTGATGTAGTCCCATAGGTTTATACTTGCCTTAGTCTTCCTTATAATTGGATTCGTTTCATTGAAAATGTCTTTAAAATTTATGTGGAAAAAAGTTCTGCCAATATTTTCCTCTAAGTATCTGATAGTTTCTGGTCTAACATCCAAGTCCTTGATCCACTTGGAATTTACTTTTGTATTTGGTGAAATACAGTGATTCAGTTTCATTCTTCTGCATGTTTCAACCCATTGTTTCCAACACCATTTGTTGAAGAGACTCTGCTTTCCCCATGTAATAGTCTGGGCCCCTTTGTCAAAGATTAGATGTCCATAGGTGTGGGGCCTCATTTCTGGGCTCTCAATTCTATTCCACTGGTCCGTATATCTATTCATGTTCCAGTACCAAGCAGTTTTGATGACAATGGCCCTATAATACAGTTTGAGATCTGGGAGTGTGATGCCTCCGGTTCTGTTCTTTTTTCTCAAGATTGTTTTGGCAATTCTAGGTCTTTTCTGGTTCCAGATAAACATTTGTAGCATTTTTCTATTCTCCTAAAAAATGTGCTTGGGATCTTGATGGGGATAGCATTAAATTTGTAGATGGCTCTGGGTAATATATTCATTTTGATGATGTTAATTCTTCCAACCCATGAACATGGAATATCTTTCCACTTCTTTGTGTCTTTTTCAATTTCCTTGAGTAGTGACTCATAATTTTCAGTATACAAGTCTTTCAACTTCTTTGGTTAGGTTTACTCCTAGATATTTTATTGTTTTTGTTGCTATAGAAAAAGGAACTGATTTCTGGATTTCTATTTCTTCTTAGTGTTTGCATAGAGGAATGCCACTGACTTTTGAATGTTAATTTTGTAGCCTGACACCTTACTGTATTGCCTGATGATTTCCAAAAGCTTCTTGCTGGATTCCTTAGGCTTTTCCATGTATACTATCATGTCATCTGCAAATAAGGAGAGTTTGACTTCTTCTCTTCCAATCTGTATGCCTTTAATTCTTTGCTCCTGCCTGATTGCTATGGCAAGAACTTCCAACACTATGTTGAATAGTAATGGTGATAGTGGGCAGCCCTGTCTAGTACCTGATCTGAGTGGAAATGCTTCCAGTTTTTCACCATTGAGTATGATGCTGGCTGTAGGTTTGCTATATATAGACTCCACTCTCTTGAGGAATTTTGCATCTATTCCCATTTTTTGTAGTGTTTTGATCATAAAGGGATGTTGTATTTTGTCAAAGGCTTTCTCTGCATCTATTGATATGACCATGTGGTTTTTGGTCTTGCTTTTGTTGATATGGTGGATCACATTGATTGATTTACGTATATTAAACCAACCTTGCATGCCTGGGATAAACCCCACTTGGTCATGATGAACAATCTTTTTGATATATTGCTGTATCCGGTTGGCTAGAATTTTGTTCAATATTTTTGCATCTATGTTCATCAGAGATATTGGTCTGTAGTTTTCTTTTTTGGTTGTGTCCCTGTCTGCTTTTGGTATCAGGGTGATTTTGGCTTCATAGAAGCTGGCAGGGAGTATTCCAGTGTCTTCAATCTTCTGGAAGACTTTTAAAAGTAGAGGTATTAGTTCTTCTTTGAAAGTTTTGTAGAATTCATTTGTAAAACCATCTGGTCCAGGACTTTTATTTTTGGGAAGATTTTTGATAACTGTTTCAATTTCATTAGCTGTGATGGGCCTGTTCATGTTATCCACTTCCTCTTTACATAGTTTTGGAAGTTGGTAGGTATCTAGGAAATCATTCATTTCTTCCAGGTTCTCTTATTTGGTGGCATATAGTTGTTCATAGAAGCCTCGCATGATATGTTGAATTTCTGCAGTATCTGTTGTGATATCTCCTCTTTCATTTACTATCTGATTTATTTGGGTCTTCTCCCTTTTTTGTTTTGTGAGTCTGGCTAAAGGTTTGTCGATTTTGTTTACTCTTTCGAAGAACCAACATTTACTTTCATTGATCTTTTGTATGGTTTTCCTATTCTCAATGTTATTTATTTCTGCCCTAACTTTAGTGATTTCTGTCCTGGTTGCTTTAGGATTCCTTTGTTGTTCTTCTTCTAGGTCTTTAAGATGTGCAATCAGGCTGTTTATTTGTTCCTTTTCTTGTTTCCTAATGTGTGCTTGTATAGCTATGAACTTCACTCTTAGGACTGCTTTAGCTGTGTCCCAAATATTTTGATAGCTTGTGTCTTCATTTTCATTGAACTCTCGAAACATTTTGATTTCTTCCTTGATTTCCTCTTTGACCCAGAAGTTGTTAAGAAGTGTTCTGTTGAGCTTCCACATTTTGGGACTGCTACTAATCTTTTGTTGATTGTTAAGTGTTAGTTTAATTCCACTGTGGTCTGAGAAGATGCTTGGGATGATTTCAGTGCTCTTGAATTGGCTGATGCTGTCTTTGTGGCCTAACATATGGTCTATCCTTGAGAATGATCCATGTGGATTTGAGTAAAATGTGTATTCCAGTTTCTTGGGATGAATGACTCTGAAAATGTCCAATAGTTCTAGTTTATCTATCTCTTCATTTAGCTCCCTTATGTCTTTATTGATTTTCTTCCTGGATGATCTGTCAAGTTGAAATAGTGGGGTGTTGAAGTCCCCTACTATGATTGTGTTACTGTTAATATATTGCTGTAGCTCTTTCAGTAGAAGTTTGATGTATTTAGATGGCTTCTCATTGGGTGCATAGATATTAATAATTATTAAGTCCTCTTGATTGACTGATCCTCTGAGCATTAAGTAGTGTCCATTCCTATCTTTTTAAATCTTATCTATTTTAAAGTCTATCATGTCAGATATGAGAATAGCTGTTCCTGCCCTTTTTTGTGGGCCATTGGCTTGTATGATAGTTTTCCATCCTTTCACTTTAAGTCTGTGTTTGTCTTGTTGACGTAGGTGAGTTTCCTGTAGACAACATATTGTTGGGTTGTGTTTTCTGATCCATCTTCCTACTTTGTGCCTTTTAATAGGTGAATTCAGGCCATTGACATTTATTGATATCAAAGATTGAAGATATTTTAACGCCATTCTTGTAAAGTTTTAGAGTGTTTTGATATATGTCCTATTTGTGGTGGTCTGGTTGTTTATAGGAGACCTTTCAGAACTTCTTTCAGGGCAGGTTTGGTGATGGTTGCTTCCTTCAACTGTTGCTTGTCTGAGAAGGTTTTGATGCTTCCATCTAGTCTGAATGACAGTCTAGAAGGATATAGTATTCTTGGCTGAAAGCCTTTCTCATTGAGCACTCGATAGATATCTTGCCATTCTCTTCTGGCCTGTAGTGTTTGTATGGAGAAGTCTGCTGCTAATCTTATGGGTTTTCCTTTGTAGGTGACTCTTTGTTTTTCTCTTGCAGCCTTGAGGATCCTTTCTTTATCCTTATTCCTTTCCAATCTAAGTGTGACATGTCTTGGTGTCTTTAGGTCTGGGTTAATTCTGTTTGGGACCCTCTGGGCTTCTTGAATCTTTATGCCTTTGGTGTTGTCTAGACTAGAGAAATTTTCAGCTATTATGGCCTGGAGAATGCTTTCTTCCTCCCCTTCTCTTTCTTCCTCTGGTAAGCTAATAATGCGTATATTGTTTCTTTTGAAGTCATCCCATAGGTCTCTATTGTTGTTTTCAGCACCTCTTAATCTCTTTTTGAGATCTCTTACTTCTTTTTTAGTTGTCTTTAATTCATCCTCAATCTTGCTAATTCTGTTTTCAGCCTCATAGATTCTATTCTCTCTGCCCTCTACTGCTTTCTGGAGTTCATCTATTTTGTTGCCGTGCTCTGATACTGTTTTAGCTTGTTCAGCTAGTTGCCTTCTTAGCTCAGCTATTTCAGCTTTCAGCTCTTTAATAACCATGAGATAATTAGAATTTTCTTCCATTTTCTCATTTGTTGTTCCTGCATTTCTGATTACAATTTTTTCAAATTCTTTACTCACTCCTGTTATTATTTCTTTAGCTAATGTTTGGATGTTGAACTTGTTGTTTTGTGCTTCACCCTCTGGAAGACTTTTAGCTGGACTCTTGTCCTGGTTCGAGTCTCCAATATTTTTTCTTGTTGTTTTAACCATTTTATATAAGTTAACAGTTTTTTCAATCCCTGAGTTGGAGTTCAGTGGTGTAAAAGCCTTTTTTTTTTCCCTGTAGGCTATGGGAGCCTGAGGGCTTTTAAACTATCAATAGACTTCTTAGCTTAATCACTGACTCCTGACCAAGAGATAAAGCAGGATGTGGCAGAGATAATCTAGTGGTTATGCAAAGAGACTTTGACAGCCCCCCAGCTATGCCACTGAGGTATAGGTCTTCTCCTGAGCTTCCCGGTTAGATCTCTGTCCCCTGGTGTCCCTCCCTGTTGCTGCTCCAGTTTCTGAGGGTAGTAGCAATGGAGACTCAGAGTTGCACTTAGTGAGTCTCTGGGGAGTCCTTTCCTCCCTTCAGCTGTCCCCTTGTTGTGGAGCAGACTGGAGGTGGTGTCTCCACTGATAAACTGTTGAACTGTTAGCAGCCACTTAATCTCTCCTTAGGCCCCTCTCTCCTCTCTGTCACCAGCCACGCGTGTTTGTACTCACGGGTGATTTACTGGGTTCCTGTGGTCATTCTAGTCCTGTCTTGTTTCGGTCCGGGTGGTCTCCTTTGGTATTCCTAGTTGATCCGGGAGAGAAGAGGAGAGGAGAGGAGAGGAGAGAAAGTGATCTGCTGCTCGTAGCTCCGCCTCTGGAAGTCCAATCCCCCCTCATTTTCTATAAACCCATATTTCACATGGTCCTGGATCTTCTGGGACTTTTCTCATTTTCTATCATGCTTCTCTTGATCCACACCATTTAATACTGTATCTGCTGATCTCAACTAAATCAATGCAACCAGTGCCACTTCTTCATGTTCTACTTCAGACTGTGTCCAGAGACACCAGCCATGGAATGTCAACCCTTCAGCTCCAATACTTGGGTGAGTACCTTCCTAGCTCATAGTAGCTCTTAGTTCCATAATAACTCTTAGTTCCATTTTGGGTGGTGCACTTCCTAACAAAGTTACAGAACATAGATATAGACCAGGGTCCATGAGATAGGGCACAAATGCACATTTATCCGTAAGTTGGGGCAAAATATATATCTTAAAGTAAAAAGTATGCAATAGTCCACAGTGACTCAGTAAGTACAGCAAGCAAGTAGAAAGACCTAAAAATACACCATAAGGTACTTAATCAAATATTTTCTACTTAGACCTTAGATAACCTCCTCACCTACTCCCTTCAGATAAAGTAAAGAACACAAAAGCTGGATAAGGGCAACAGACCAGCACACTTTAATGATGGCCCTTTTGATCACTATCAAGCCACCCCATCATCCAGGGCCCTAGTCAGGGAATCCTTGGATTCCCATATAGATAGATGAGCCTAGACCTCTAGCAGATTTCTCTCTCTCTCTCTACCATCACTGGTCATCTCCATCAGGAACAACACCATGAACCCTCCTGTGGGCCTACAGGACATTGCCCAGTGGGAGGTTAGGTCAAGATACTCTAACACTGGAGGAAGGCTGTTCCTGAAATGAGTGCAGCCTAGAATGTTCCTAGCTATGACCTTGGAAAGTAAGCTCAGACTGACAGGGATGCAGAGGTTGCGCAGATTCCTGTGCTAAATATGAGTAGACATGAGCCCGAGGTCAGATTGATGGAATTTACAGTTAATGGTATTTATATACTTTCCCCAAATTTGGGAGCTTCTCTCTGTCTTTATCCAGCTTTCTAGTCCTATCCTCAATTCTGACACCATCTTCCCAGACAATACTCCTAGCCCACCTACATTTAGCTGTTGGGCTCAGCCATAAAGTTGTAAAGTCATGGTCTCCTTGGAATATACCTAAAATAAACTTCCTAGCTCCTTTCAACATGAAGACTCAAAATTTCATCTGCTATATTCTTACCTTTTGGTTCCTGATTATTAAACTATTTGTTCTGCTTTATATCTTTATGCTTTTCATCCATCAAGTTGCAGATGCTACCATGACACCAGCCTGACTTCCCTGGGTAGACAACCTTACCTCTTCAGAGCCCTAGCACTAGGGAAAGATAGAAACAGGCTATGGATGGACCTGTCAACACTCATGTTCATCGGAGAAGCAATTACAGAAACCAGGTCTTCTCCATCCCATAAGGATCTTTGGTCCATATTCCCAGAAGGATAAAGAATAGAGAAACTTCCAATGGAAGGGAGGGGAAATGGAAGTCTGGAAGTGGGAATTATATGAAATTGTATCCCCTTTTTATACCACAATCTTGTCAATCATTATTAAATCACTAATAAAAAATAAATAATAAGTTAGGAAATCCAGACTTGAGTACAACTGGGTTGCTCTTGCCTTCTGGCTTATTGGTAATATCTGTACCTTCTCCTCCTTCGTACTTCTTTCTTTCTGTGGGCCTGTGGGAAGTGTCGTGGGGGCATGAACCCAGGTTGCTTGTACCATTTAGCCATTATGAATAATGCTGTTATGAACACGGATATACCAATATCTCTTCAAAACTCTGCTTTTCATTCTTTCACTTCTGGGTATCTTTCATATATCCAGAAATGGAGTTACTTGAGTAACATCCATTTTATAAAAGCTAGCCTCTGGGATCCAGGAGATATCTCACTCAGAAGAGTACACACTTTATTATGTGTAAGGATCCAAGTTTGAATTCCCAGCCACCACATGGAAGTACCATGCAAGGGGGAAGTTTCATGGGTAGTGTACTTTGGTGTCTTTCCTCCTCTTTTTGTCTCTCTCACCTTCGTCTATTACTATATCTGGGAAAAAGAGTTTACCAGGAGGAGTGGAATTTTATATCCCCAGGCATCAAAGTCCCCAGCAAAACCTTGGCAACAAAAAAAAATGTATAAATGGAAGGTGGCTCACCTAGTAGAGTACACACATTATCTTGCACAAAGGAGCCAGGTTCAAGCACTCAGTCACCACACAGGAGCACTGGTATGGGAGAAGTTTCAGGAGCACTGTCTCTCCTTTCTCTGTCTCCCTCTCTATGTCTCTGTTTAGAGCCAGAATAAGGAATGAGTGTGATAGTATAATGGTCATGCAAAAAGACTTTCATGCCTAAGGTTCCAAAGTCCCAGGCTCAATCCCCATACCATCATAAACCAGAGCTGAGCAGTGATCTGGAGAAATAAAGAAGGAAAGAAAGAGAGCGAGAGAGAGAGAGTAAATAAATAAATAAATAAATGTGGGGAATATCTGACCTGAGGGCCCTCAAAATCTTTTGCTTTGACCCTGCCAAAGCAATCACACAAAGGACATAGCAACATTAAGTGTTTTTTTAATTTTATTTACTTATTTTCCCTTTTTTTGCCCTTGTCTTTTTATTGTTGTTGTAGTTATTATTGCTGTTATTATTGATGTCATTGTTGTTGAATAGGACAGAGAGAAATGGAGAGAGGAGGGGAAAAGAAAGATAGACACCTGCAGACCTGCTTCATCACCTATTAAGTGACTCCCCTACAGGTGGGGAGCTGGGGGCTCGAACTGGGATCCTTATGCTGGTCCTTGCTCTTTGTGCGACGTGCGCTTAACCCGCGGTGCTACCGCCTGACTCCCAAAGAGTTTGTTTTATTTTCTCAGTGAATCACCAGCTTTTGGGAAGGAGAAGTTTTGAACCTGAAAACTTGGTCTGTCTGTCTCAGAGTCCATAGGCAAAGCCACTACTCAGTGAAAGTGTTAATTTTTAAAGTTGATAATTTTATATGGCTTGTGAATAATGCTGTAAATAACCAAATAGGGGTTTCAGTGTAAGGACCCAGGCTTAAGTCCCCAGTCCCACCTAAAGGGGGAAGCTTCATAAATCAATACTTCAGGTGTCACTTTCTCTATTTTCCATCCATCTCAATGTTTCTGTCTCTATTAACAAGTAAATATAAAAAACAAAATGAAAATGAATATCCACATGGCCCTTGGCAGAAAAATAGTTCCCCACTCTTGCTTCAGAGAAAAGAAAAAAAAAAAGACTCCTAGGAGTGGAGGAGTCTTGCAGGCACCAAGTCCCATTCTTAACCCTGGTGGCAAAAATAATAAATACATAGGGGGCTGGGATGTAATGCAGTAGGTTAAGCATACATGGCACAAAGCACAAGGACCTGCGTAAAGATCCCAGTTCAAGCCCCCAGCTCCCCATCTGCAGGGTGGTTGCTTCATAAGCGGTGAAGCAGGTCTGTAGGTGTCTATCTTTAAATAGCAATCCAAACAAAGTAACCTTCCCATAAAGCACCAGGTGATCAATTAGTGAGTAAATCAGACAATGTTGTATTATGTCTGTGAATTTACAGTAATCCTTTCATCTTGTTTCCAAATTTGGAATAATTTTATTTCCCTTAAGTCTCCCCCACCCTGTTTTGCCTGTGGTGAGGCCCAGTGGTGCTGTTGAACAAATAAGGTATTGCTCAGCCTTACATCACCTAGCTCTTGTGAGGACATCATGAGATGAGGCTTTGCAAGGTCTGGCACATAGTGGCCAATTAAGACATAGGAATTGTTAATATTATTGTTGTGTGGCAGCTGAGGGAGGGAGGGAGCCTGGTTACAACTCGCTGGAGGAGACAGTTGCAGCTCTCATCATGGAGGGCAACTATCTGCAAGGGGTGCCAAAGGACGGGTTTGGGGCCTGAGTGCCTCTATATCATAATGCTGGGGGAGCTAATTTCTCTTCTTAGGACCCTACATGGTTTGCTTGCTGCCTCAGGCACCATAGGAGCATTGGTGGCTTGGCTGGTCAGCTATAAACCAACATTGTTTGGGTTCCTATTCCTCCTGCTATTGCTTAGTAACTGGCTTGTCAAGTATGAATTCAAGCCTACCCCACCAGAGCCCCAACAGGTGAGCAAAAGGGACCCTCAGCTGAGTGAGGGGAGTGATATTAACTAAATTGAAAAGTGGGGGGACAGCAAAAATGTCAGGGTAATGGGGCAAGATTAATGGGATGAGTTTTGGGGATCTAAGCCTCTGGTCTAAGTCCTTGCTCTGTGACTCTTTTTGGGCTGGTAGAAGACACAGCACTTTCTTCCAGCTAAGCAGTTGAGGATTAATAGGGGCCATCCTAGACTCTCCTACTCATGCCTAATGTCAGCATACTTTGGCAATAGTAGCAAGTACTACTTTAAAGTGGAAAAAATTTAGGGCTGGTGAAATAGCTCACTTAAATATTTGTGTTGCTTTGCCATGCGCGGAGTCCAGGTTTGAGTCTGGTCCCCAGCACACTGAATGAAATTTTGGTGCTGTGGTTTCTCTCTCTGCTAGTCTTCATCTGGAATGAATGAATGGTGAGTAGGAAAAAATTAAATGAATGAAAATAAAAATATAAAAGACAGATATGTTTCTAAAATAGAATAATGAAAACAAAAATGTATATAGATCACAACATCTTTTTTAAAAGTGATTAATTAATCTACCATATGCCAGAGCTGAGCATTGCTTTGATAAAAAAAAATAAATAAAAACAGGGAGTTGGGCAGTAGCGTGGCGGGTTAAGTGCAGGTGGCCCGAAGTGCAAGGACCAGTGTAAGGATCCTGGTTCGAGCCCCCGGCTCCCCACCTGCAGGGGAGTAGCTTCACAGGTGGTGAAGCAGGTCTGCAAGTGTCTATCTTTCTCTCCACTTCTCTTTCTTCCCCTCCTCTCTCCATTTCTCTCTGTCCTAACAACAATGACATCAGTAACAACAATAACTACAACAATAAAACAAGGGCAACAAAAAGGGAATAAATAAATAAATATTTTTTTTAAACTTTAAAAAATAAAATAAAAATAACCTCTTGGATATTTAAATCACTAGCAGTTATTTTATTTAAAAAATGACTAGTACTGAGTTATCACCTGAGAATATTGATTGCATGTGAGATGTTAATTTAGACCTTATTCAGAAATTAATTTTGGCTAAAACTCAAGAATATGTATTATTTATTTATATAATTATAGCTAAAAAAGTACAGTTTGAGAACATTTCTTAGAACAAAAAAAAAGACAATTCTGTTTTGAATTTATATCAAGAGTTGGGGAAGGGGAAGGAGACTGAAGAGACAGCATAGTGATAGTTATGCAAAAGACTTTGATGCCTGAGGCTCCAAGGCCTCAGGTTCAATCCCCAGCACTGCCATAAACCAGAGCTAAGAGTAGTGTTTTGATATCTCCTTCTCTCTCTTTCTGGATCTTTCTCATTAAAATAAAATAAGTAAAAATCTTTTAAAAGGGGTAGTTTCTAACATTAACTCTTTCAGGATTTTTAAAAAATAACTTCTTGGACAGTGCCTTGTTGGGGGTGGTATGCTACCTTTGGGACTAATGTCTCTAATGCAAGTTGTAGCCTACTTTATACTATAGCAACACCCTCCTCTCTTCTCTCTCTCTCTGCTCAGCTCTGAATTATTATGGTGCAGGAAATTGAACCTGGGATTTTGTTGCCTCACGCATGAGAGTCTCTTTGCCTAATATGCTATCTATTCCTGCCCTACCCTCCTCTCATAGTTGATTTTTTCCCCTCTTTATACATTTCTCCTTTATTTTTCTCCTCAATTCCAAGTGAGCTATTTCTCTAGCCCAAGAATCCAAGTCTTACCTGCTGTGTCATCTCCCAGGTCATAGATTATGACTTTAAAAAATATTTATTAGTTCCCTTTTGTTGCCCTTGTTTTATTGTTGTAGTTATTATTGTTGTTGTTACTGATGTCGTTGTTGTTGGATAGGACAGAGAGAAATGGAGAGAGGAGGGGAAGACAGAGAGGGGGAGAGAAAGACAGATATCTGCAGACCTGCTTCACCACCTGTGAAGCTGCTCTCCTGCAGGTGGGGAGCCAGGGGATAGAACCGGGATCCTTGCGCTTTGCTCCATATGCGCTTAACCTGATGCACTACCGCTCGACTCCCAGATTTTGACTTTTTAAAAATTATCTTTACTTATTATTGGAGACAGCCAGAAATTGAGAGGGAAGGGGAGATAGAAAGGGAGAGAGACAGACACCTGTAGCCCTGCCTCACCACTTGTGAAGCCTTTCCCCTGCAGGTGGGGTCTGGGG
Organism: Erinaceus europaeus; assembly: GCF_950295315.1. Taxonomy (NCBI): domain Eukaryota; kingdom Metazoa; phylum Chordata; class Mammalia; order Eulipotyphla; family Erinaceidae; genus Erinaceus; species Erinaceus europaeus. Next base: position 36,779,432 of record NC_080174.1, read on the forward strand.
ACTTGAATGCAGGTCCTTACACATTGTAACATGTGGGCTAAGCCAGGAGTGCGACCACCACTTGGCCCTGACTTTTTAATATAAAGTTTTAAAGCACATAAAGAAATATCCTGTTTATAAATAATTAAGTATTTGGGGCTGGATGGTGGTGTACCTGATTCAGCACACACATTACAAGGACATGGGTTCAAGTTGGGTTCAGGACCCAGTCCCCACCTGCAGGGGGGAAGCTTCACAAGCCGTGAAACAGTGCTGCAGGTGTCTCTTTCTCCCTATTTGTATCACCTCTTTCCCTCTCAATTTCTTCTGTCTCTATCCAAAATAATAATAATAATAATAATTTTTAAGAGATTAATTAAGTACTAGTTTCTGAAGCCAAACACAACCGCCATTTAGGGTCTGATGATTCTTTGTTGTGAGGGTCTGTCTTGTGCATGTTTGCATACTTAGCAGCTTATGTCCACAAGATACCAATAGCACTCCTTACTCCATTGTGAGAACCAAACATGTCTCCAGACATGCTAGATGTTCTCTGGAGAAAGGAAAATAACCTGCCACTAAGTTATTGTGGAAATGCATGGAAACCAGTCAAATTCAGAACTGCAGCTAAGGAGATAAATTTTAACAAGGGAAAGGAATCCATAAAGACTTCAATAATAGTTGTGATATTTTCTTTATTTCCCTGGTATGGGGACATGGACATTTGTTTTGTGTGTTTGTCTCTTCATTTATATATTTATATATTACTGGAGGAAATAATGATTTATAGGACAGTTGTTGTCACTTGAGTATAGTTTCTTACCTCCCTCTGATAGGTATCTGGGAATATTTGTAATAATATAATTGACATTTAAACAACATGGTTTTGAAAAATGAATCTTCTTAAACAGACTATTAACTTAAGTGTTATCAAATATAATACAGTACTGTAAATATATTTTCTATGCTGTTATTTTTTGAATGAGGTGCTGGAATAATGAACGTACTCTACTCCTGAATCACATCCTCTGTTCAATTTAATTTGAGAGGGTAAAAGAGAAACAGAGTAAGAGAATACAAAGCACTGTCCCACCATTCACAGGGTTCTACTCATTTTTTTTAGAATTTTTTTTTTTTTGCCTCTAGGATTATTGCTGGGGTTTAGTGCCTGCACTACGAATCCACTGCTCCTGGAGGCTATTTTTCCCATTTTGTTGCCCTTATTGTTGCTCTGGTAGTTGTTATAGTTGTTGTTGTTGTTGGATAGGACAGAGAGAAATGGAGAGAGGAGGGGAAGACAGAGAGGGGGAGAGAAAGACAGACACCTGCAGACCTGCTTCACCACTTGTGTAGTGACACCTCTGCAAGTGGGGAGCTGGGGGCTCGAACCAGGATCCTTACGCTGGTCCTTGCGCTTTGTGCCATATGCGCTTAACCCGCTGCGCTACTGCCCAGCCCCCTCTACTCATTTTTTATTTGTTGCTTTCACATTTGTAAAGCAGGCACTCAACTGCTGATCCAATATTGTTCCATGATTTTCTTTCTTCTCCTTGCTCATCTTTTTCTTCTTTTTATTGCCACCAGAGTTATTGCTGGGGCTTGGTGTTGGCACAACGAATCCAAGGCTCCTAGCAGTCATTTTTTCCCCTTTTTTTCTTTCTACGTAATTTTTATTTGATAGGACAGAGAGAAATTGAAAAGGAAGGGAAGATAGTGAGGGAGAGAGAAAGATAGACACCTGCAGACCTGTTTTACCACTCATGAAGCATCCTCCATGCAGGTGAGGAGCCTGGGCTTGAACCTGGATCCTTGTGCATGGTGATATATGCACTAAACTGAATATTCCACCATCCAACTCCCTACCCATAATTACAAAAATATTTTATTGCTTATTTATTTATTTATTACTGGATAGAGATAAAGAGAAATTGAGGGGGAGGAGGAGGTAGAGAGGAAAAGAAACAAAGAGACACCTATAGCTTCATCACTTGTGAAGCTTTCACCCTGCAGGTTGTGACCAGGGATTTGAACCTGGGTTCTTGCACACTATAAAGTGTACACTTAACCAGGTGTACCACCACCTGACTCCTCTCTGATTTTCTTAAAGAAAAAATAAAAATCATACATTTACTTATAGCAGAGAGGAGAGCGCACCAGAGCATCATTCCAACATAAGCAAAGCCAGGAATTAAACTTTGGGAGTTCTAGCCACTGCACCACTTTCAGGGTTACTCCATGATATGTATTTTTAAAATTTAAATTAAATTAAATTATTTTTTTTACTGCCACCAGAGTTATCATTGGGCCTCAGTGCTGGCTCTGCTCCCAGTGGCCATTCCCCCCACCCTTTTTTCTTTTCTATTTTACTTTATAGAACAGAAAGAAATTGAGAGGGGAGGGAGAGATAGAGCAGGAGACAGAAAGACATCTGCAGACCTGCTTCACTGCTCATGAATTGTTCCCCCTGCAGGTGGGGGCTGAGGGCTCGAACCCACATCTTTGTTCATGGTGATGTTCGTGCTCAACTGGGTAAGCCACTGCCTGGCACCCACCCATAATTTTTTTAAATATAATTTTCTTTTTTATATAGTTTACTTTATTGTAAGTATATAGCACAGAGACCAGGGAGGTGGTACAGTAAATAGAATGCTAGACTTGTATGTATAAAGTCCTGAGTTTGATCCTTACTACTGAATATGCCAGAGTGACACTCTGATTTTTCTCTCTTTGATAAATAAATACAAGGCCGGGTGGTGGCACACCTGGTTGAGAGACATGTTACAGTGCGAAAGGACCTGGGTTCGGGTCCCTGGCCCCCACCTGCAGGGGGAAAGCTTTGCGAGTAGTGAAGCAGGGCTACAGGTGTCTCTCTATCTCCTCCTTTCCTCTCGATTTCTGGCTGTTTCCATCCAATAAATAAAGATAATAAAATTCTTTTTTAAAAAATAAACATATCATTTAAAATATATAATACATAATAAATTAAAAATACATAGTATATATAACATAAAATGTGTGCTAATCTAAGTTATTGTTAAGGTTTCCAGCCAATGTGGGTTATTAATGGTTAAGTTTTGGGGAAGTCAAAAGTTATACTTAAGCAGTTAAGAAGGTGACTCAGCAAACAGGGCCCTACATGCACGGTGTCCCAGGTTTGATTCCTAGAACTACATATGCCAGAACAGAGCAGTGTTACAATTTCTCTTTCCCTCATAAAACCAACCAACCAACCAAACAAGCAATTTAAAGTGATATCTGGAGACCAGGGAGATAGAACAATGGTTAGTTGACAGATATACACATCTAAGGTCTCAGTATCAGTCCTTCACACCATCATAAGCCAGAGATGAGAATTACTATGATAGAAAGGAAGAAAGAGAAAGAAAAGAAGAAAAAGACCAAAAAGTTACACTTGGATTTTCAATTGCATGGGATAGGGTGGTGATCAGTGTCTCTAGATCTTACATTGCTCAAGGGTAAACTGATTTACCTCTTATTATCATTACTATTGTCATTATTTTACTATCACTAGAGCTTCATACCTTCATGTTTCTACTGCTCCCAGTGGACTCTATCTATTTATTATTTCTTGTCTTTGTTTTTACTTTGCTTTTTAGATACAAGGTGAAAGAGAGGGAGAGAGAAGGGAGATTGAGAGAGAGAGGTACCATAGCATTATTCCACTATTTCTAAAGCTCCCCATGTAGTTTCTCCTATGTGGTGGCTGGAGACTCAAACCCAGGTCCTCACACAGGTAATATATGCACTCTACCAGATGAGCTATCTCCTGGTTCCCTAATTTACCTTTTTTGTATGTCTGAAACATTTAACTCTTGAAAAAAATTATTAGTGATTTAGTAATGATTAACAAGATTGGACGATAACAAGGTTACAATTCTGCACAGATCTCACCAACAGAGTTCCATGCCCCATCCTCTCCATTGGAAGCTTCCCTATTCTTTATCCCTCTCTGGAAGTATGGACCAAAATTCTTTATGGGGTGCAGAAAGTGGAATGTCTGACTTCTGTAATTACTTCTCTGCTGGACATGGACGTTGGCAGGTTGCCATATCCCTATCCTGTTTCTGTCTTTCCCTATTGGGGTAGGGCTCTGGAGAGGTGAGGTTCCAGGGTACATTGGTGAAGTCATCTGCCAGGGAAGGTCATGATGGCATCATAGTTGTGTCTGAAACTTGGTGCCTGAAAGGCAGTAAGATTTAAAGCAATTTGTTCAACAAACAGGAACTCAAAGGTAGGAAAAAGCAAATGAAACTAGGAGTCTTCGTGTGGAAAGAAGCTAGGAAGCATATTTTAGGCATGTTCCATGAAGCCCATAACTAGTAATTTTTACCTGAGCCTGATAGCTAGCATGCAGTTGGACTAACAATGTTGTCTGGGAAGATGGTGTCAGAGTTGAGAATAGGATTAGAAAACTGGATTAGGGCAGAGAGTGGCTCCCAAATATGAGGAAAGTATATAAATGCCATTAAGTATTAACCTCACTGATATGACCTAGGACCCATATCTATCCATATTTAGCTCAGGAGCCTGTGTAACCTCTGAGTTCCTGTCAGTCTTAAGCTCAAAGTCCAAGAGTCACCATCCTGACTGTCACATGGACCCTTGCTCTCCTAGGTGCCTCCCAAGGACAGGAGACAGGGCAGATCATTCTACTCTTCCAGGCATGGCAGACCCAGTTGATCCATCCAGACCATGTGTGAGCAACCTCAGGAAATTGGTCAGAGTGGAGGGATACGTATCCTCTCACCTCCTCTTTCCCCTTTCCAATTTGCACAGGCAAAGCTAACTAGCCTTCAGTAGCTCCTCAAGTCAAGGACCACAGCATAAACCCATTAACAGTCTGATTCTAACCCAACCATGTTCACTAATTCCAGTTCCAGTAGGCTTTACAGTTATCTTGTTTCTCTGACAAGGGCAGAGCACTGCAAGAGCAGTGAGTGCTCTTTAGTGGTACAGCTAGGGGAGATGCACAGATGATGTTAAAGTTAACGACCAAATAACTAAGCAGTAGCTTTTGTAGCCCTAATCCATCATCACAGCTAGGAACATTGTAGGATGCACTCATTTCAGGACTAGTCTTCCTCTAGTGGCAGAGTAAGTTGACCCAGTCTCTCTTCAGAAGCTATTGCTGCTTTACAGTGAGGGCAAGGTCCTGTAGAGGCCCATAAGAGGGCTTATGATGATATTCCTGATGGAATTGACCAGTGACAGTGGAGAGAGGGGTCTATTAGAGGTCTAGGCCCATCATATTGTGGAAATCTAAGGATTCCCTGATTTGAGCCCCAGATGATGGGATGGCCTGATATTGATCAAAAAGGCCATTATTAAAGTTTGCCAGTCTCTTGCTCTTACCCAGCTTTTGTAGTTCTTACTTTATCTGACGACGTTAGACTTAAAGTGATTGAGAGAAGTGAAGTAAGGAGTAAGAGAGGAGGGTTTCTTTGCCTAAGTGTAAATATCTGATTAGGTGCTTTATGGCATCTTTAGGCCTTTCTACTTGCTTGCTAAATTTATTGAATCTTAGTCTACTCACAGCAGACTACTAAGCACTTTTACTTTGCGGTATATATTTTCCCCTAACTTATGTATACATGTGCACATGTATCCTGTCCTTAGCCCCTGGTGTATATCTAGGGTCTGTAACTTTGTTAGGGAGTGTGCCATTTGAAATGGAATTAGGGAGTCCCATGTGTTAGGAAAGGTCTCAGCAGATTGTTGGAATTGGAAGGTTGACATCTCAGGCTTGGCATCTCTGAATACAGTCTGAAGTAAAATGTGGTGTGGTGGCACTGGTTGCATTGATTTAGTTGAGGTCAGCAGAAGCAGTATCATATGGTAGGGGATCAAGCTGAGAAACATGAAGAAATAAAAGCAGATTCCCAGAGGTTTCAGGACTGAGAGAAATAGGAATTTTAAAGAGAACGATGATGGTTCCTTGCTGTCTTAAAGTTTAAGAAGGCAATAGATAATAATTATTATTATAACCAAGTTATTTGGAAGCTTGATTTTTTTATTTTTTATTTTCCTCCTCCAGGGTTATTGCTGGGCTCGGTGCCTGCACCATGAATCCACCGCTCCTGGAGGCCATTTTTCCCCCCTTTTGTTGCCCTTGTTGTAGCTTCGTTGTGGTTATTATTATTGCCCTTGTTGATGCAATTTGTTGTTGGATAGGACAGAGAGAAATGGAGAGAGGAGGGGAAGACAGAGAAAGGGAGAGAAAGATAGACACCTGCAGACAAGCTTCACCGCCTGTGAAACGACTCCCCTGCAGGTGGGGAGCCGGGGGCTCGAACTGGGATCCTTACGCCAGTCCCTGCGCTTTGCGCCACATGCGCTTAACCCACTGCGCCACCGCCTGACCCCCGCTTGATTTATTTTGAAAATCCCATGGTTAGGATTTACTGTACCATACAAGACCTCACTATGATTTATGTCATTTAATGCTATTTACAAATAACTATATCTGGGGGTCAGGCAGTGGCGCACCAGGTTAAGCACACATAGTACAAAGCACAAGGACCCACATAAGGATCCTGGTCCAAGCCCTTGGTTCCCCACCTACAGGTAGGTCACTTCACAAACAGTGAAACAGGTCTGTAGTTGTCTCTTTCCCTCTCCCTCTCTGTCTCCCCTCCCCTCTCAATTTTTGTCTGTCCTATCCAATAAAATGAAAAAAGAAATGGCCTCCAGGAGCAGTGGATTTGTAGTGCAGGAACAGAGCCCCAGCAATAACCCTGGAGGCAAAAATTAATTAATTAATTTAAAAAAAATATATATATATATATTAGGTACTGACAGGACCAGTTGCTTCTGATCTACCTGATCTAACCTACAGGTGATTTAACATTTCAAAAAAAGTTATTATTAGAAATGTTTTAACAACTTAATCCCAGTGTCTGAATTTGTTCAGTTTACAAATTTGAAACATTAAGTGCTCAGACTAAAGGAATATATACTCAGAACTGAAATTGATGCATTTAAAGAACTTAAGACATTCAATCTATTTTCCCCAACATATTGAATAAATAGTGGTTTACAAGAATATAAATTAGAGGGAGTCAGGTGGTGGTGCAGCAGGTTAAGCACATGTGGCGCAAAGCACGAGGACCAGTGTAAGGATCCTGGTTCGAGCCCCCAGCTCCCCGCCTGCAGGGGAGTCGCTTCACAGGCGGTAAAGCAGGTCTGCAGGTGTCTGTCTTTCTCTCCCCCTCTCTGTCTTCCCCTCCTCTCTCCATTTCTCCCTGTCTTATCTAACAACAACAAATTCAATGACCACAACAATGTTAAACAGCAAGGGCAACAAAAGGGAAAATAAATCAGTTTTTTAATGAATGAATATAAATTGGGGCCAGGTGGTGGTGCACCTGGTTAAGTGCACACATTACAGTACACAAGGACCCGGTTCAAGCCCCTGGTCCCCACCTGCAGGGGGAGACCTTCAGGAGTGGTGAAGTAGGGCTGCAGGTATCTTTCTGTCTCTCTCCTCTATCTCCCTCTCCCCTCTCAATTTCTTTGTCTCTGTCCAATAATAAATAAAATTTAAAAAGAATAGAAATTAATAAAAGTATATATTAACACCATTCCTACCACCAAAGATCTGTGTCAGGAGCTGAAAATCTACCCTCTCCCTCACCCAACCAGAGTCTTAAACCCAGTCCAAATTCTACTTTTTGTTTCCCTTTCTGTTCTTCTTTCTCAACTTCTGTTTATGAATGGGATCTTTCTGTACTCGTATTTCTCTTTCTGGCTTATCACACTTAACATAATTCCTTCAAACTCCATCCAGGATGGGTCAAAGAGGTGGATTCATTATTCTTAATAGCTGAGTGGTATTCTGTTGTGTACACACCGCATTGTATACACACTACAATTTCCTCAGCCACTCATCTGTTGTTGGACACCTGGGCTACTTCTAGGCTTTGGCTATTAAAAATTGTGCTGCTATGAACATAGGTTTACACATATCTTTTTGGATGGGTGTGTTGAAACATTTAACTTTTAAACAGCTTTAAAGACCAGGAGTTTGTAATTGACCCCCAAAAGAAAAAAAATAGTGTAGCTATTAACTGGGTGAGGAGCGGATGAAGATTATGGAGATAAGAGCATGTTGTGATACCATTGAGATTTGACAATTGAGGTTTGATGAGGCCTGACAAAACTTTCAGAAGAGGCACAGATATAAGTTTGTATTAAGGGTTTTATGTCCCCTGTGTGTGTGTTAACAGGCCATGAACCAACAGCAACTGTGGGTCCTGGGGGAGTTGAGGGCTCATTCAGGCTAGTTAGTGCTAAGCTTAGGATCTTCCCTCACCGAGTTCCAACTATCTCACCCATAAGATGTGACAAAGGTATTGTCCTTTCTGGTTGTGACAGTAAATTAAGAGGACATCCATTGGGGACAGGGAGGTGGTTCTATAGGTAGACCACATCCCTTCAATGCATGAGGCCCTGGTTTTGGTCCCTGTCACCATGTGAGAACATCAAGGATGGAGGTAAGGAGAGCTCCATTTCCCCCTCATAAAATACACAATGCAAATTGAGCTTAGGAGGCAGCTTATTGTGAGGCCCTGGGTTTGATCCTTGGTACTGCATTAAACAATAAAAAGATGTTTACATTTTTATGATATTTATTTTTAATAGATCTTTAATCATTTAAAATTTATTTAAGAAAGAGAGAGAGATACAGAAGGAAAGATACACACAGAGAGAGACCAGAGCACTGCTCAGCTCAGGTTTATGGTAGTGCTGGGGATTGAATTTAGGAGCTCAGAGCCTCGGGTATGAAAATCATTTTGCATAACCATTATGCAGCCTCCCTAGCCCTAAAAGATGATGTTTATAAATCTTCTGGCATGGAAAGGGACTAGCATTTTTAACGGGATTTTCTTGTCTCTGTGGTGGTGTGAGCTTAGGATGAGGCTGAGAAATCCAAGACACCTGAAGCCAAACCCAGCAACAAGATCATGAACAGGAAAGAACTGGAGAGACTGCATGCCTGCTTTGCCCTCCAGGATAAGATCCTTGAACGACTTATGTTCAGTGAAATGAAGCTGAAGGTCTTAGAAAATCAGATGTTCATCGTATGGAACAGAATGAATTACCCCAAGAGGTCAGGCCGACAGCGGAATTATTTCTTGGGAAAGCATAGGTTGAGGAGGCACAAGTCCATTTTCTCCATCCTCTCTGACTGTACTTCCATTTCCCCAGAATGAAGTCAGAGAGACTGAGGAGGACTGGTGTCTTTGGATGTTACATTACTCAGTAAAACCCAGTCAGAGACTATTGAATTTTCTTTGTATCTTGTACTGGACAGGAGGGTTGGAGGCTGGGAGGTCACCTCTGGAAAATAAACCTTTGTCCCAGGTCAGTCAGCTAGCACCTATGACTCTAAAGCCCAGTCCTCTCTTTCTTTCAGCTGAACCACCTTACACCAGGCCTCTGTACCTGTTCACTGAGTCTGGCAATGGTCTCCTCAGTGCTGTCCCAGCCTCCAGTGTCCCCTTACTAGGACTCAAAAGTAAAGTAAGCCCTGCCAAGCATAACTTTCTGCTTATATTCTGAGCCAATATCTCGCTGTGAATGACCAACTCAACCTCTCAGTCCTTACTCTTGTGTCCAAGGTATCCATGATCTAACTCCATTTCAGCCTCTGGATCTCTCTCTCCCCCAACACTTCCACCACAATGGCCTTTATACCATACTCTAGAGTATCCTAGATATGAGTTATTATTGTATTATCTTCATAATATTTGATAGCTTTGAACCATGTGAATGCTTAAGTATTATGTTCAGTGAAATAAGCTGAAGGTCTTAGAAAATCAGATGTTCATTGAATAGAATAGAATAAATTACCCCAAGAGACCAGGCCAACAGAAGAATTATCTCTTGAACTCTTTCTGTATACAAGACCTTGGATGGTACCACATGGAAACACCAAAGATAAAAATGAGTAGAACTTCATAGGTGGTTAAATAGTATGTTGTTGTCCCCTCCCACTTCCTTTCTTTCTCTCTCATAAGATGGTATAAAATCTAAGATTCCTGGTCAGAAATGTTTCAGGTTCTTGTGGAACTGGGGTTCAGAGCCTTTTAGTCATCATCGCCTAACATTTCATCCCTCTGGTAGTATGAATCAAAATTCTTTTGGGGGATGCAGAAGGTGGGAATTCTGGCTTCTGTAATTGTTTCTCTGCTGGACATGGATGTTGACTGGTTGATTCATACCCCAGCCTGCCTCTATCTTTCCCTAGTGGGATAGGGCTCTGGAGAGGTGAGATTCTGGGACACATTGGCAAGGTAATCTCCCTAGGGAGGCCAGGATGAAATAGTAGTAGTATCTTCAATTTGCTGGCTGAAAAGTAGTAAGATATAAATCAGGACAAAATGTTTAACAAATAGGAACTAAAAAGTAGGAAGTGAGAACAGGGATTTTAGGGTGGAAAGAAACTATAATCTTTATTTTAAGTATGCTCCTAGGGGCCCAGGACTTAGTAATCTTTGCCTGAGTCTGATAGCTAACACAGAGGTGGACTGTAAATATTGTCTGGCAATACTCTTAGCCCACCTGCATGTTAGCTGTCGAGTTCAGGCAAAAATTATAAAGTCATGGGCTCCTTGTAATATACCTAAAATAGATTTCCTAGCTTTTCCCAAAATGGAGACCCCAAATCTCATCTGCTTTATTCTTACCTTTAGGTTCCTGATTATTAAACAGTTTGTTCTGCTTTATATCTTAATGCTTTTCACCCACCGAGTTGCAGATGCTACCATGATACCAACCTGACTTCCGTGGGCAGACGACCTCACCAATATTTCCTGGAACTCCACCTCTCCAGAGTCCTGTCTTACTAGGGAAAGATAGAAATAGGCTGGGAGCATGATCAACCTGCCAACACCCATGTCCAGTGGAGAAGCAATTACAAAAGCCAGACTTTCCACCTTCTGCACCTCATAAAGATCTTTGGTCCATATTCCCAGAGGGATAAAGAATAGGAAAGCTAAACACAAAGCAGAACTTGGACTGGGTTTGGTGTATTGTACCAAAGTAAAGGATTCTGGGGATGGTGGTGGAGTGGGGGAGGGTTCAGGTCCTGGAACATGATATCAGAGGACCTAGGGGGGGTTCAATCGTTATGTAGAAAACAGAGAAATGTTCTACATGCACAAACTACTGTATTTTATTTTTCTTGACTGTAAACTATTAATTTTATTGTTGTAAAAAAAAAAAAAGGAAACCTTTGGAAGTCGAGTGGTAGCAAAGTGGGTTAAGTGCAGGTTGCGCAAAGCACAAGAACTGGCATAAGGATTCCGGTTCAAGCCCATGGCTCCCCACCTGCAGGGGGAGTTGCTTCACAAGTGGTGAAGCGGGTCTGCAGGTGTCTGTCTCTCTTTCTCTCTCTCCCCCCCTCTGTCTTCCACTCCTCTCTCCATTTCTCTCTTTCCTATCCAACAACAACAACATAACAACAACAATAATAACTACAATAAAAAACAACAAGGGCAACAAAAAGAGAATAAATAAATATTTAAAAAAAGGAAACCTTCTAATGGAAGGAATGGGAAGTGGAACTCTGGTGGTGGAAATTGTGTGGAATTGTACTTCTCTTATCCCACAGTCTTGCAGATCATTATTAAATCAATTAAAAAAAAAGTTAAAAGAAAAGACAACACCAACAACAAAAGATATATTTTCTGGGAAGATGGTGTCAGAGTGGAGAACAGAACTTGAAAACAGGGTTAGGGCAGAGAGTGGCTCCTAAACTTAAAAAATATATATAATTAGCTGTTTACTATATTGATCTTACCCTAGACTCATGTATATTTATACAGCTCAGGAGCCTGTATAACCTCCTGTCAGACTGAGTTCACAGTCCATGTCACACCTGCACTCATTATAGCATTAGTTTTCCTTGAGTGGCAGACTAGCTGACCCAGCCTCCCTTCAGAGAGTGCTGCAGTCCTTATCATTATTAGTTTATAGTGAGGGTAAGGTCTTTGAAAGGCCTACAAAAGGGCTAATGATGACATTCCTGATATACATGACCAGTGATGGTAAAGAGAGTGAACCATTAAAGGTCTAGGCCCTTGGGGCCAGATGGTGGCATACCCACCCAGTTGAGTGAATATGTTAAAGGTGTAGGCCCACAGTATCTATGGGAGAATCCTGAATTCTCTGACTTGGACCTCAGGCAATGAGGTGCCCATAATTAGCCCAAATGGCCATCATTAAGTGAGCCAGTCTCATGCCTTTTTCCAGTTTTTGTAGTCCCTTCTTTGTCTGACAAACTTAGACTTTCTCCCCATTGTTAAGTCCTTGGGTATTATTTCCAACTGAACTATTTCCCTGGTTGTCAGGTGATGGCTTCAAATATCCACTCTTGTGTCACTGTATTTTTTAAAATATTTATTTATTCCCTTTTATTGCCCTTGTTTTATTGTTGTAGTTATAATTGTTGTTGTTGTTGTTGGATAGGACAGAGAGAAATGGAGAGAGGAGGGGAAGACAGAGAGGGGGAGAGAAAGATAGACACCTGCAGACCTGCTTCACCGCCTATGAAGGGAGTCCCGGTGGGGAGCCGGGGGCTCGAACTGAGATCCTTACTCTGGTCCTTGTGCCACTTAACCCGCTGCACTACCACCTGACTCACATGTCACTGTATTTTTTTAAATATTTATTTATTTCCTCTTGTTACCCTTGTCATTTTTACTGTTGTAGTTATTATTGCTGTTGATGTCGTCGTTGTTGTTGGGTAGGATAGAGCAAAATGGAGAGAGGAGGGGAAGACAGAGGGGGAGAGAAAGACAGACACCTGAAGACCTGCTTCACCGCTTGTGAAGCAACTCCCCTGCAGGTGGGGAGCTGGGGGCTTGAACCGGGATCCTTCTGCGGGTCCTTGCACTTTGTGCCACGTGTGCTTAACCCACTGCTCTACCGCCGACTCCCATGTCACTGTATTTTTAAGTTACATCCTAAATCCCAAAGCTTACTGCTTGCTTCTACACTTTCACACAATATCTTACAATTAATATAGCTAATCTGAGCTCTTGTCTGCATGCCAAATCCCCTTGTGTGCTGGTTTCCCCATCTCAAAGTAGAAATCATCCTCCTGCCTCTCCAGGTTGCTCAAGTCAAACACTTTGGAGATAATTCTTTTTTTTGCCTCCAGAGTTATTGCTGGGGCTCAGTGCTTGCACCATGAATCCAAGGCTCCTGGAGGTCATTCTCCCCCCCCCCTTTTTGTTGCCTTTGTTGTTGTAACCTTGTTGTGGTTATTATTGTTGTTGATGTCGTTCCTTGTTGGATAGGACAGAGAAAAATGGAGAGAGGAGGGGAAGACAGACACTTGCAGACCTGCTTCACGGCCTGTGAAATGACTTCCCTCCGTGGGGAGGAGGGGAGGGGGGCTCCAACTGGGGTCCTTCTGCCGGTTCTTACGATTTGTGCCACATGTGCTTAACCTGCTGCGCTACTGCCAGACCCCCTTTGGAGATATTTCTGTCCCCACTCTTTACCTCTCAGATTCAGCTCTAATTCACTATGGAGCCCTCCTGGCGCTACCTTGAAGTATATTCACATTTTGGGACGTTCTTGTTGCTTTCTCTGGTTCCTTCACTGGTGGTCCCTCTCTCACCTGAATAATCCCTTTGAGAGGTAAACCAGAAAGAGTTTCAGGAATGGGGCAACGAAAGGGACCAAACAGGAGTCTTAAAATTCATTAGTCCACTTGAACTTGGGAGCCTTCTGCTCTGTGATAATTAGTGTCATTATTCCTGCTTCTAGTTTTAAAAACTGAGGGAAGAGAAATAAGAATTTTCCTCAAAGAAGTGTTGAAATCATTGGAATGTATTCTGGAAGTGGAAGGAGAAAGGCAAATGGAGGAAGAGAGAGGAAAGAAAGAAGAGAAAAGAAAGGAGTGGAAAAGGGTGGGGGAGAGAATGAGGGAAAGTGAGGGAGAGATAGAGATGTTAGAAGAGGAAGAGGGGAAAAAAAGAACAGAAGGTTGTGGAAGGGGAAACCTTGAAAGGAGAGGGCAATAAGATAATAAAGAGAATGGCTAATATTGCAGAGTGCTTGCTGTGTGCTAGTGTCTGAACAGTGTGCTTTTTATCTCATGAATCCTCACTTCCATTCCAAAGAGATGGGTTCTAGTTCATGACCTTGTTTTACAGACATTGGGGAGGGGGATAAACCCAGGAAATCTGAGCAGAGTCACAGGTTAACTGATGGAACAGGTATCTGAACTCTTAACGTTCTGACTCAAGGGCCCATTCAGAGTGTGCAGGTTGAGATTTTCCAAAGAGTAATAGGGAGCTGTGGAAGGTTATTTACTCAATGGAATGATACCATCATCTGTAAAGAAAGGATGAGTAACTCCTCTCCCATGCTGCTGTTGTGGGAATTATCTTGGTTCACAGGTGGCAAACTCTTAGATGCCTAGAGGAAGAAAATCAGTAAATGAGCTTTCAGACATGTAGGCTCTTCAAACATGTAGGCTCAGGCTGAGCAAGATTTTATATTTGGGCATCTACTGCCACTGTGTGGTCACTTTTCTGTATGGCATGCGATGGATTATGATCTAGCTAATAATGGAGTAGCAGAATTGGTCTCAGCAGTGAGAAAAGATTGTACTGGGGCTGGGATAAGGTAGGAACTACCAGGGGGCTTAATGATCTTGGGAGTGGGGGGTCTTTGTCAGTAGAAGCATGGAAACCCAAAGTGGAATGGTTGATTCAGATATCTAACTCCAGGTTTGGCAATACAAACTGAAATGAAATAGTCTTTGGTTTGGAAGGCCTCAGTCCAATGTGCAGATGTGGGTGGTGCATTAGTATCTGGGGAACAGTGAGTACTCCTGGGTCTAAATTCCAGTCCTGACACTTCCCACCATCTTCACTTCTCAGAGCATTAGTTTCTTCATGATCCTGCTTCATGGATTGCTGTGAAGACCAGGAGGCAATAAAGCGCTAAGCACTCATATCTGGTACTTCAGCAGCATTCAGTCTATGACCTAGATACAGGTAGCTCAGCCAGCTCTGAGTCTCGGTGAAGACTATTAATTTCATGCCTGAGACTCCAGACGTCCAAGGCTCAATCCCTGTCACTTTATAAACCAGAGCTGAGCAGTACTCTGGAAAAAACAAAAACAAATAGCAACAAAAACAGGCCTACTACCTGCCCACACTTCTTTTTCAAGGGTGTATTATCACTTCAATGAAATTTTCTACTCAAGCCCTTACTTTTCTTTTCATTTTCCTTAACTAAATGTATTTTCTATTCTTTGTGGAGCTTGAAGTCAGGCTTTTTCTCGTTTCCTGAGATTAAAGCCACCGTCAGCCTTGAGAGGGTGCCTTTTCTTTTCTTTTCTTTTTTTATTTTTATCTTTTTTTTATTTATTTAAGAAAGGATTAATTAACAAAACCATAGGGTAGGAGGGGTACAACTCCACACAATTCCCACCACCCAATCTCCATATCCCACCCCTCCCCCGATAGCTTTCCCATTCTCTATCCCTCTGGGAGCATGGACCCAGGGTCATTGTGGGTTGCAGAAGGTAGAAGGTCTGGCTTCTGTAATTGCTTCCCCGCTGAACATGGGCGTTGACTGGTCGGTTCATACTCCCAGTCTGCCTCTCTCTTTCCCTAGTAGGGTATGTCTCTGGGGAAGCTGAGCTCCAGGACACATTGGTGGGGTCTTCAATCCAGGGAAGTCTGGCCGGCATCCTGATGACACCTGGAACCTGGTGTCTGAAAAGAGAGTTAACATACAAAGCCAAACAAATTGTTGAGCAATCATGGACCCAAAGCTTGGAAAAGTGGAGAGGAAGTATTAGGGAGGTACTCACTGCAAACTCTAGTGTACTTCTGCTTTCTTACTTTGGTGCCATACTCCAAACTCAGTCAATTTCTGCTTTGCGTTTCTACTTCTTTTTTTTTTTTTTTTTACATGCATAACTTTCCCCAGATTCCCATTTAACAATACAACCCCCACTATTTCATTCATCATTTTTCATGGACCTGTATTCTCCCCACACACCCACCCACCCCAGAGTCTTTTACTTTGGTGTAATACTCCAATTCCATTTCAGGTTCGACTTGTGTTTTCTTTTCTAATCTTGTTTTTCAACTTTGGCCTGAGAGTGAGATCATCCCATATTCATCCTTCTGTTTCTGACTTATTTCACTCAACATGATTTTTTCAAGGTCGATCCAAGATCAGCTGAAAACGGTGAAGTCACCATTTTTTACAGCTGAGTAGTATTCCATTGTGTATATATACCACAACTTGCTCAGCCACTCATCTGTTGTTGGACACCTGGGTTGCTTCCAGGTTTTGGCTATTACAAATTGTGCTGCCAAGAACATATGTGTACACAGATCTTTTTGGATGGATGTGTTGGGTTCCTTAGGATATATCCCCAGGAGGGGAATTGCAGGATCATAGGGTAGGTCCATTTCTAACCTTCTGAGAGTTCTCCAGACTGTTCTTCACAGAGGTTGGACCAATTGACATTCCCACCAGCAGTGCAGGAGGGTTCCTTTGACCCCACATCCTCTCTAGCATTTGCTGCTGTTACCTTTTCTGATGTGTGACATTCTCACAGGAGTGAAGTGATATCTCATTGTTGTCTTGATTTGCATTTCTCTGACAATCAGAGACTTGGAGCATTTTTTCATGTGTTTCTCGGCCTTTTGGATCTCTTCTGTGGTGAATATTCTTTCCAAGTCCTCCCCCCATTTTTGGATGGGGTTATTTGTTGTCTTGTTGTTGAGTCTGGCAAGCTCTTTATATATGTTGGTTATTAAACTCTTATCTGATGTATGGCATGTAAAGATCTTCTCCCATTCTGTGAGGGGTCTCTTGATTTGGGTAGTGGTTTCTTTTGCTGTGAAGAAGCTTTTTAATTTGATGTAGTCCCATAGGTTTATACTTGCCTTAGTCTTCCTTATAATTGGATTCGTTTCATTGAAAATGTCTTTAAAATTTATGTGGAAAAAAGTTCTGCCAATATTTTCCTCTAAGTATCTGATAGTTTCTGGTCTAACATCCAAGTCCTTGATCCACTTGGAATTTACTTTTGTATTTGGTGAAATACAGTGATTCAGTTTCATTCTTCTGCATGTTTCAACCCATTGTTTCCAACACCATTTGTTAAAGAGACTCTGCTTCCCCCATATAATAGTCTGGGCCCCTTTGTCAAAGATTAGATGTCCATAGGTGTGGGGCCTCATTTCTGGGCTCTCAATTCTATTCCACTGGTCAGTGTGTCTGTTCATGTTCCAGTACCAAGCAGTTTTGATGACAATGGCCCTATAATACAGTTTGAGATCTGGGAGTGTGATGCCTCCGGTTCTGTTCTTTTTTCTCAAGATTGTTTTGGCAATTCTAGGTCTTTTCTGGTTCCAGATAAACATTTGTAGCATTTTTTCTATTCTCCTAAAAATGTGCTTGGGATCTTGATGGGGATAGCATTAAATTTGTAGATGGCTCTGGGTAGTATATTCATTTTGATGATGTTAATTCTTCCAACCCATGAACATGGAATATCTTTCCACTTCTTTGTGTCTTTTTCAATTTCTTTGAGTAGTGACTCATAATTTTCAGTATACGAGTCTTTCACTTCTTTGGTTAGGTTTATTCCTAGATATTTTATTGTTTTTGTTGCTATAGAAAAAGGAACTGATTTCTGGATTTCAATTTCTTCTAACTTAGTGTTTGCATAGAGGAATGCCACTGACTTTTGAATGTTAATTTTATAGCCTGACACATTACTGTATTGCCTGATGATTTACAAAAGCTTCTTGCTGGATTCCTTAGGCTTTTCCATGTATACTATCATGTCATCTGCAAATAAGGAGAGTTTGACTTCTTCTCTTCCAATCTGTATGCCTTTAATTCCTTGCTCCTGCCTGATTGCTATGGCAAGAACTTCCAACACTATGTTGAATAGTAATGGTGATAGTGGGCATCCCTGTCTAGTACCTGATCTGAGGGGAAATGCTTCCAGTTTTTCACCATTGAGTATGATGTTGGCTGTAGGTTTGCTATATATAGACTCCACTATCTTCAGGAATTTTCCATCTATTCCTATTTTTTGTAGTGTTTTGATCATAAAGGGATGTTGTATTTTGTCAAAGGCTTTCTCTGCATCTATTGATATGACCATGTGGTTTTTGGTCTTGCTTTTGTTGATGTGGTGGATCACATTGATTGATTTACGTATATTAAACCAACCTTGCATGCCTGGGATAAACCCCACTTGGTCATGATGAACAGTCTTTTTGATATACTGCTGTATCCGGTTGGCTAGAATTTTGTTCAATATTTTTGCATCTATGTTCATCAGAGATATTGGTCTGTAGTTTTCTTTTTTGGTTGTGTCCCTGTCTGCTTTTGGTATCAGGGTGATGTTGGCTTCATAGAAGCTGGCAGGGAGTATTCTAGTGTCTTCAATCTTCTGGAAGACTTTTAAAAGTAGAGGTATTAGTTCTTCTTTGAAGGTTTTGTAGAATTCATTTGTAAAACCATCTGGTCCAGGACTTTTATTTTTGGGAAGATTTTTGATAACTGTTTCAATTTCATTAGCTGTGATGGGCCTGTTCATGTTATCCACTTCCTCTTTACTTAGTTTTGGAAATTGGTAGGTATCTAGGAAATCATTCATTTCTTCCAGGTTCTCTAGCTTGGTGGCATATAGTTGTTCATAGAAGCCTCGCATGATATGTTAAATTTCTGCAGTGTCTGTTGTGATTTCTCCTCTTTCATTTACTATCCGATTTATTTGGGTCTTCTCCCTTTTTTGTTTTGTGAGTCTGGCTAAAGGTTTGTCGATTTTGTTTACTCTTTCGAAGAACCAACATTTACTTTCATTGATCTTTTGTATGGTTTTCCTATTCTCAGTGTTATTTATTTCTGCCCTAACTTTAGTGATTTCTGTCCTTCTGGTTGCTTTAGGATTCCTTTGTTGTTCTTCTTCTAGGTCTTTAAGATGTGCAATCAGGCTGTTTATTTGTGCCTTTTCTTGTTTCCTAATGTGTGCTTGTATAGCTATGAACTTCTCTCTTAGGACTGCTTTAGCTGTGTCCCAAATATTTTGATAGCTTGTGTCTTCATTTTCATTGAACTCTCGAAACATTTTGATTTCTTCCTTGATTTCCTCTTTGACCCAGAAGTTGTTAAGAAGTGTACTGTTGAGCTTCCACATTTTGGGACTGTTACTAATCTTTTGTTGATTGTTAAGTGTCAGTTTAATTCCACTGTGGTCTGAGAAGATGCTTGGGATGATTTCAATGCTCTTGAATTGGCTGATGCTGTCTTTGTGGCCTAACATATGGTCTATCCTTGAGAATGATCCATGTGGATTTGAGTAAAATGTGTATTCCAGTTTCTTGGGATGAATGACTCTGAAAATGTCCAATAGTTCTAGTTTATCTATCTCTTCATTTAGCTCCCTTATGTCTTTACTGATTTTCTTCCTGGATGATCTGTCAAGTTGAGATAGTGGGGTATTGAAGTCCCCTACTATGATTGTGTTACTGTTAATATATTGCTGTAGCTCTTTCAGTAGAAGTTTGATGTATTTAGATGGCTTCTCATTGGGTGCATAGATATTAATAATTGTTAAGTCCTCTTGATTGACTGATCCTCTGAGCATTAAGTAGTGTCCATTCCTATCTTTTTTAATCTTATCTATTTTAAAGTCTATCATGTCAGATATGAGAATAGCTATTCCTGCCCTTTTTTGTGGGCCATTGGCTTGAATGATAGTTTTCCATCCTTTCACTTTAAGTCTGTGTTTGTCTTGTTGCGTTAGGTGTGTTTTCTGATCCATCTTCCTACTCTATGTCTTTTAATAGGTGAATTCAGGCCATTGACATTTATTGATATCAAAGATTGAAGATATTTTAACGCCATTCTTGTAGAGTTTTAGAGTGTTTTGATATATGTCCTATTTGTGGTGGTCTGGTTGTTTATAGGAGACCTTTCAGAACTTCTTTCAGGGCAGGCTTGGTGATGGTTGCTTCCTTCAACTGTTGCTTGTCTGAGAAGGTTTTGATGCCTCCATCTAGTCTGAATGACAATCTAGCAGGATATAGTATTCTTGGCTGAAGGCCTTTCTCATTGAGCACTCGATAGATATCTTGCCATTCTCTTCTGGCCTGTAGTGTTTGTATGGAGAAGTCTGCTGCTAATCTTATGGGTTTTCCTTTGTAGGTGACTCTTTGTTTTTCTCTTGCAGCCTTCAGCATCCTTTCTTTATCCTTATTCCTTTCCAATCTAAGTATGACATGTCTTGGTGTCTTTAGGTCTGGGTTAATTCTGTTTGGGACCCTCTGGGCTTCTTGAATCTTTATGTCTTTGGTGTTGTCTAGACTAGAGAAATTTTCAGCTATTATGGCCTGGAGAACGCTTTCTTCCTCCCCTTCTCTTTCTTCCTCTGGTAAGCCAATAATGCGTATATTGTTTCTTTTGAAGTCATCCCATAGGACTCTGTTGTTGTTTTCAGTATCTCTTAATCTCTTTTTGAGATCTCTTACTTCTTTTTTAGTTGTCTCTAATTCATCCTCAATCTTGCTAATTCTGTCTTCAGCCTCATAGATTCTATTCTCTCTGCCCTCTACTGCTTTCTGGAGTTCATCTATTTTGTTGCCCTGCTCTGATACTGTTTTAGCTTGTTCAGCTAGTTGCCTTCTTAGCTCAGTGATTTCAGCTTTCAGCTCTCTAATAACCATGAGATAATTAGAATTTTCTTCCATATTCTCATTTGTTGTTCCTGCATTTCTGATTACAATTTTTTCAAATTCTTTACTCACTCCTGTTATTATTTCCTTAGCTAATGTTTGGATGTTGAACTTGTTGTTTTGTGCTTCACCCTCTGGAGGACTTTTAGCTGGACTCTTGTCCTGGTTCGAGTCTCCAATATTTTTTCTTGTTGTTTTAACCATTTTTATAAGTTAACAGTTTTTTCAATCCCTGAGTTGGAGTTCAGTGGTGTAAAAGCCTTTTTTTTTTTTTTTCCCCTGTAGGCTATGGGAGCCTGAGGGCTTTTAAACTATCAATAAGCTTCTTAGCTTAATCACTGACTCCTGACCAAGAGATAAAGCAGGGTGTGGTAGAAATAATCCAGTGGTTATGCAAAGAGACTTTCACAGCCCCTCAGCTATGCCACTGAGGTATAGGTCTTCTCCTGAGTTTCCCGGCTAGATCTCTGTACCCTGGTGTCCCTCCCTCTTGCTGCTCCAGATTCTGAGGGTAGTAGCAATGGAGACTCAGAGTTGCACTTGGTGAGTCTCTGGGGAGTCCTTTCCTCCCCTCAGCTCTCCCCTTGTTGGTGGAGCAGACTGGAGGTGGTGTCTCCACTGACAAACTGTCGAACTGTTAGCAGTCACTTAATCTCTCCCCAGGCCCCTCTCTCCTCTCTGTCACCAGCCATGCGTGTTTGTACTCACGGGTGATTTACTGGGTTCCCGTGGTCATTCTAGTCCTGTCCTGCTTCGGTCCGGGTGGTCTCCTTTGGTATTCCTAGTTGATCTGGGAGAGGAGAGGAGAGGAGAGAAAGCGATCTGCTGCTCGTAGCTCCGCCTCCGGAAGTCGAATCCGAGAGGGTGCCTTTTCTAAATAAGTCAGTCATGGGGAAAAAAAGATTATCTAAGGCCCCAGGCCCAATGGAAAATATGGGCTGGGCCCCAGTTCCATTTTTGTCATAAAATTTGCTTTATGAAGTTGACAGTTACTTTCTTTTTAAAAATATTTATTTATTATTGGATAGAGACAGAGAGAAATTGAGGGGTAGGGGTAGATAGAGAGGGACACAGAAAGATACCTGCAGGTGGGGATCAGGGCTTGAACCTGGGTCCTTGTGCACTATAATGTGTATGCTTAGCCAGGTGCACCACCACCTGGCCCCCTTTGACAGTTACTTTCTCAGAGACTGGTCTACCAGGCCTATAATATAGAATTTGGGGAAAATCACTCAGACTTCTCACCTACTCTCATTTGTCAATTCTCTTTTCTACCCAAGCCTAATTATTTTGGCCATGGGGGATACAGAAGGAGATTCTGTATGAAGGTATGTTTCCACTCATCTACTTATCCAACCCTAAACATCAGTAAAATAGAGATATTAATTGAAGACCCATCTAACCAGGGAGGCAATGGTGAGACTGCTGAAGTGACAATAAAGAAGATGATGAGTAGAGGGGTGGTCAGTGGTGCACAGGGTTAAATGTACATAGTGGAAGTGTAAGGATTCTGTTTGAGACCTCGGCTCCCTTCCTGCAGGGGGTGAAGCAGGTCTGTAGGTGTCTGTCTTTCTCTCCCCCTGTCTTCCCCTCCGCTCTCAATTTCTCTCTCTCTGTCCTATCCAACAACATGAGCAGCAGCAGCAGTAATAGCAACAACAATGGAAGAAAGATGGCTCCCAGGAACAGTGGATTTGTGGTACAGGCAATGAGCACCAATGATAACCATGGAGGCAAAAAAAAAAAAAAAAAAAAGATGACGGGATCCATGAATTGCAGAGAAGCCTACTTCCTCAAAGTGTGGTCCATGACCACTATCAGCATCACCTTGTTACAGTGTTAGAAATGTAGATGCTAGGTTGGCAAAATAGCTCACTTGGATTTTGAGCTGCTTTGCCACATGCACAACCCAGCTTTGAACTCAGCTCCTACTGCATTGAAGAAAGCTTTGGTGCTGTGGTCTCTTACACTCTCCCTCTGCCTTTCTGTCTCTACATAGGAAAAAAAAAAGTTAATAAAAAGTCAACCTGGTCAACAACAAACAACATCAACAACAGTAATCACCACAACAATGCTACAACAACAAAGGGGGGGCAACAAAAGGGGGAAAAAGTCAACCTGGCTGTGGGTATGAACTGACCTGCCAACATCCATGTTCAGTGGAGGAACAATTACAGAAGCCAGACCTTCCACCTTCTGCACTCCATAAATAATTTTGGTTCATACTCTCAGAGGGATAAAGAATAGGGAAGTTTTCATTGGAGGGGGTGGGACATGGAACTCTGGTGGTGGGAACTGTATGCAATTATACACCTGCTATCTTAGAATATTGTCAATCATTATTAAAGCACTAATAAAAGATTTTTAAAAAGTCAGCCTGAAGTGACAAAGCTCTGGTGATGTATATAAAAAAAAGGAAAAGTAATGCAGACTTTCAAGTTCCACCCTGACACACCTGTGCAGATTATCTTTCAACTCTCAGTTATTCCTACACATACTTAATATGAATTGGAAAATGGGACTCCATGGATGGTGGAGAGGGGTTTTGGTTTGTTTCTTACACATAAAACAAGAAATAAAAATGTTCCGGGGGGGTTTTGGGTGGTGGCGCAGTGGGTTAAGCACACATGGCGCTAAGTGCACGGACCCGCGGAAGGATCCTGGTTCCAGCCTCTGGCTCCCCACCTGCCAGGGGGTGGGTCCGCTTCACAGGTGCTGAAGCAAGTCTGCAGATGTCTGTCTTCCCCTCTTCTCTTGATTTCACTCTGTCCTATCCAACAACGACAGCAACAACAAGGGCAACAAAAGGGAAAAAAATAGCCTCCAGGAGCAGTGGATTCATAGTACAGGCACCAATCCCCAGTGGTAATCCTGGAGGCAAAAAAAAAAAAAAAAAGAAAAAAAAATTAGTCCAGGAAGGTGACTCAGCAGTAGAGCATATACTTCACATGTAGAAGGTTTTGGTTTTGATCTTTCATGCCACATAAAAGTAAGAGGGACTCAGTGGTGGTGCATCTGGTTGAGTGCACATGTCACCATGTTCAAGGACCTGGATATAAGCCTGTAATCCCTACCTGCAGAAGGGAAGCTTCATCCCCTCTTAATTTCTCTCTGTTGCATCAAATAAATAAATAAATGTAAGTATGTGAATATAATGAGTTGGAGACAAGCTGGCGTGGGTAGTGACCTTAGCTACATGGTAGGGTCATCCTGGACTCTCCAGAACTCATGATGCTCACCTTGCACCCCTGAGGATTTCTAGGTTGAAACCTAGGTACAGTGGCTTAACAAATGTGCTTGGGGGGCTGGAAGAGAACTCATTTGGTCAAGTGCAACCTTAGAATGTTTGAGTTTGGTTCCTGTGTGTGTGTGTGTGTGTGTGTGTGTGTCTGAATCTCTCTCAAAAAAAAAAAAAAAAGAATGTTTGAGTCCTGGCACCACATGGGAACAACATGAATGGTGTTAGAGTTGCATGGATGGTGGAGCAGAACTATGTGTCACTTTTCTATGTTACTTCCTCTCTCTAAGGTGAAAAATGAAAAGAAAAATTTACCAGAGGTGGTTTCAAGTAATTGTGAGACCCAAGTCCCACATAAAACGAAAATAAAACAAAACAACTACCCAGAATAATGATCTCTGGGATTGGGACTCACACCAGTAGTTTCTTTCTTTTTTTAAAAAATTTATTTATTTATTGGGGAATTAATGTTTTACATTCAACAGTAAATACAATAGTTTGTACATGCATAACATTCCCCAGTTTCCCATTTAACAATACAACACCCACTATGTCATTTATCATCCTTCATGGACCTGTATTCTCCTCACCCACCCACCCCAGAGTCTTTTACTTGGGTGCAATATGCCAATTCCATTTCAGGTTCGACTTGTGTTTTCTTTTCTGGTCTTGTTTTTCAACTTCTGCCTGAGAGTGAGATCATCCCATATTCATCCTTCTGTTTCTGACTTATTTCACTCAACATGATTTTTTCAAGGTCCGTCCAAGATCGGCTGAAAATGGTGAAGTCACCATTTTTTACAGCTGAGTAGTATTCCATTGTGTATCTAGACCACAACTTGCTCAGCCACTCATCTGTTGTTGGACAACTGGGTTGCTTCCAGGTTTTGGCTATTACAAATTGTGCTGCCAAGAACATATGTGTACACAGATCTTTTTGGATGGATGTGTTGAGTTCCTTAGGATAGATCCCCAGGAGAGGAATTGCAGGGTCATAGGGTAGGTCCATTTCTAACCTTCTGAGAGTTCTCCAGACTGTTCTCCACAGAGGTTGGACCAATTGACATTCCCACCAGCAGTGCAGGAGGGTTCCTTTGACCCCACATCCTCTCTAGCATTTGCTGCTGTTACCTTTTCTGATGTGTGACATTCTCACAGGAGTGAAGTGATATCTCATTGTTGTCTTGATTTGCATTTCTCTGACAATCAGAGACTTGGAGCATTTTTTCATGTGTTTCTCGGCCTTTTGGATCTCTTCTGTGGTGAATATTCTTTCCAAGTCCTCCCCCCATTTTTGGAAGGGGTTATTTGTTGTCTTGTTGTTGAGTTTGGCAAGCTCTTTATATATGTTGGTTATTAAACTCTTGTCTGATGTATGGCATGTAAAGATCTTCTCCCATTCTGTGAGGGGTCTCTTGGTTTGGGTAGTGGTTTCTTTTGCTGTGAAGAAGCTTTTTAATTTGATGTAGTCCCATAGGTTTATACTTGCCTTAGTCTTCCTTGTAATTGGATTCATTTTATTGAAAATGTCTTTAAAATTTATGCGGAAAAAAGTTCTGCCAATATTTTCCTCTAAGTATCTGATAGTTTCTGGTCTAACATCCAAGTCCTTGATCCACTTGGAATTTACTTTTGTATTTGGTGAAATACAGTGATTCAGTTTCATTCTTCTGCATGTTTCAACCCATTGTTTCCAACACTATTTGTTGAAGAGACTCTGCTTTCCCCATGTAATAGTCTGGGCCCCTTTGTCGAAGATTAGATGTCCATACGTGTGGGGCCTCATTTCTGGGCTCTCAATTCTATTCTATTCCACTGGTCAGTGTGTCTGTTCATGTTCCAGTACCAAGCAGTTTTGATGACAATGGCCCTATAATACAGTTTGAGATCTGGGAGTGTGATGCCTCCGGTTCTGTTCTTTTTTCTCAAGATTGTTTTGGCAATTCTAGGTCTTTTCTGGTTCCAGATAAACATTTGTAGCATTTTTTCTATTCTCCTAAAAAATGTGCTTGGGATCTTGATGGGGATAGCATTAAATTTGTAGATGGCTCTGGGTAATATATTCATTTTGATGATGTTAATTCTTCCAATCCATGAACATGGAATATCTTTCCACTTCTTTGTGTCTTTTTCAATTTCTTTGAGTAGTGACTCATAATTTTCAGTATACAAGTCTTTCACTTCTTTGGTTAGGTTTACTCCTAGATATTTTATTGTTTTAGTTGCTGTAGAAAAAGGAACTGATTTCTGGATTTCAATTTCTTCTAACTTAGTGTTTGCATAGAGGAATGCCACTGACTTTTGAATGTTAATTTTATAGCCTGACACATTACTGTATTGCCTGATGATTTACAAAAGCTTCTTGCTGGATTCCTTAGGCTTTTCCATGTATACTATCATGTCATCTGCAAATAAGGAGAGTTTGACTTCTTCTCTTCCAATCTGTATGCCTTTAATTCCTTGCTCCTGCCTGATTGCTATGGCAAGAACTTCCAACACTATGTTGAATAGTAATGGTGATAGTGGGCAGCTCTGTCTAGTACCTGATCTGAGGGGAAATGCTTCCAGTTTTTCACCATTGAGTATGATGTTGGCTCTAGGTTTGCTATATATAGACTCCACTATCTTTTCCATCTATTCTCATTTTTTATAGTGTTTTGATCATAAAGGGATGTTGTATTTTGTCAAAGGCTTTCTCTGCATCTATTGATATGACCATGTGGTTTTTGGTCTTGCTTTTGTTGATGTGGTGGATCACATTGATTGATTTACGTATATTAAACCAACCTGCATGCCTGGAATAAATCCCACTTGGTCATGATGAACAATCTTTTTGATATACTGCTGTATCCGGTTGGCTAGAATTTTGTTCAATATTTTCGCATCTATGTTCATCAGAGATATTGGTCTGTAGTTTTCTTTTTTGGTTGTGTCCCTGTCTGCTTTTGGTATCAGGGTGATGTTGGCTTCATAGAAGCTGGCAGGGAGTATTCTAGTGTCTTCAATCTTCTGGAAGACTTTTAAAAGTAGAGGTATTAGTTCTTCTTTGAAGGTTTTGTAGAATTCATTTGTAAAACCATCTGGTCCAGGACTTTTATTTTTGGGAAGATTTTTGATAACTGTTTCAATTTCATTAGCTGTGATGGGCCTGTTCATGTTATCCACTTCCTCTTTACTTAGTTTTGGAAATTGGTAGGTATCTAGGAAATCATTTATTTCTTCCCAGTTCTCTAGCTTGGTGGCATATAGTTGTTCATAGAAGCCTCGCATGATATGTTGAATTTCTGCAGTGTCTGTTGTGATATCTCCTCTTTCATTTACTATCTGATTTATTTGGGTCTTCTCCCTTTTTTGTTTTGTGAGTCTGGCTAAAGGTTTGTCGATTTTGTTTACTCTTTCGAAGAACCAACATTTACTTTCATTGATCTTTTGTATGGTTTTCCTATTCTCAGTGTTATTTATTTCTGCCCTAACTTTAGTGATTTCTGTCCTTCTGGTTGCTTTAGGATTCCTTTGTTGTTCTTCTTCTAGGTCTTTAAGATGTGCAATCAGGCTGTTTATTTGTGCTTTTTCTTGTTTCCTAATGTGTGCTTGTATAGCTATGAACTTCCCTCTTAGTACTGCTTTAGCTGTGTCCCAAATATTTTGATAGCTTGTGTCTTCATTTTCATTGAACTCTCGAAACATTTTAATTTCTTCCTTGATTTCCTCTTTGACCCAGAAGTTGTTAAGAAGTGTACTGTTGAGCTTCCACATTTTGGGACTGTTACTAATCTTTTGTTGATTGTTAAGTGTCAGTTTAATTCCACTGTGGTCTGAGAAGATGCTTGGGATGATTTCAATGCTCTTGAATTGGCTGATGCTGTCTTTGTGGCCTAACATATGGTCTATCCTTGAGAATGATCCATGTGGATTTGAGTAAAATGTGTATTCTAGTTTCTTGGGATGAATGACTCTGAAAATGTCCAATAGTTCTAGTTTATCTATCTCTTCATTTAGCTCCCTTATGTCTTTATTGATTTTCTGCCTGGATGATCTGTCAATTTGAGAGAGTGGGGTGTTGAAGTCCCCTACTATGATTGTGTTACTGTTAATATATTGCTGTAGCTCTTTCAGTAGAAGTTTGATGTATTTAGATGGCTTCTCATTGGGTGCATAGATGTTAATAATTGTTAAGTCCTCTTGATTGACTGATCCTCTGAGCATTAAGTAGTGTCCATTCCTATCTTTTTTAATCTTATCTATTTTAAAGTCTATCCTGTCAGATATGAGAATAGCTGCTCCTGCCCTTTTTTTTTGGGCCATTGGCTTGTATGATAGTTTTCCATCCTTTCACTTTAAGTCTGTGTTTGTCTTGTTGAGTTAGGTGGGTTTCCTGTAGACAGCATATTGTTGGGTTGTGTTTTCTGATCCATCTTCCTACTCTGTGTCTTTTAATAGGTGAATTCAGGCCACTGACTTTTATTGACATCAAAGATTGAAGATATTTTAACGCCATTTTTGTATAATTTTAGAGTGTTTTGATATATGTCCTATTTGTGGTGGTCTGGTTGTTTATAGGAGACCTTTCAGAACTTCTTTCAGGGCAGGCTTGGTGATGGTTGATTCTTTCAACTGTTGCTTGTCTGAGAAGGTTTTGATGCCTCCATCTAGTCTGAATGACAGTCTAGCAGGATATAGTATTCTTGGCTGAAAGCCTTTCTCATTGAGCACTCGATAGGTATCTTGCCATTCTCTTCTTGCCTGTAGTGTTTGTATGGAGAAGTCTGCTGCTAATCTTATGGGTTTTCCTTTGTAGATGACTCTTTGTTTTTCTCTTGCAGCCTTCAGCATCCTTTCTTTATCCTTATTCCTTTCCATTCTAAGTATGATATGTCTTGGTATCTTTAAATCTGGGTTAATTCTGTTTGGGACCCTCTGGGCTTCTTGAATTTTTATGTCTTTGATGTTGTCTAGACTAGAGAAGTTTTCAGCTACTATGGCCTGGAAAATGCTTTCTTCCTCTCCGTCTCTTTCTTCCTCTGGTATGCCAATACTGCATATATTGTTTCTTTTGGAGTCATCCCATAGGACTCTGTTGTTGTTTTCAGCATCTCTTAATCTCTTTTTGAGATCTCTTACTTCTTTTTTAGTTGTCTCTAATTCATCCTCAGTCTTGCTAATTCTGTCTTCAGCCTCATTGATTCTATTCTCTCTGCCCTTTACTCTTTCTGGAGTTCATCTATTTTGTTTCCCTGCTCTGATACTGTTTTAGCTTGTTCAGCTAGTTGCATTCTTAGCTCAGCTATTTCAGCTTTCAGCTCTCTAATAACCATGAGATAATTAGTATTTTCTTCCATATTCTTATTTGTTGTTCCTCCATTTCTGATTGCTATTTTTTCAAATTCTTTACTCACTCCTGTTATTATTTCCTTAGCTAATGTTTGGATGTTGAACTCGTTATTTTGTGCTTCACCCTCTGGAGGACTTTTAGCTGGACTCTTGTCCTGGTTGGATTCTCCAATATTTTTTCTTGTTGTTTTAACCATTTTATATATTATGTTATGAGTTCCCTTTATCAGTACTTTTCAAATTATTGATCACTATTGCCTGGATTGACTTGTGTCTAAGTAAGTTAATTAAAGGGTTCACAGTGATGGAAGTTAACAGTTATTTCAATGCCTGAGTTGGAGCTCAGTGGTTTAAAAGCCTCTTTCTTTTTTTTTTTCTTCCCTGTAGGCTATGGGAGCCTGAGGGCTTTTAAACTATCAATAGGCTTCTTAGCTTAATCACTGACTCCTGACCAAGAGATAAAGCAGGTTGTGGCAGAGATAATCCAGTGGTTATGCAAAGAGACTTTCACAGCCCCTCAGCTATGCCACCGAGGTATAGGTCTTCTGAGTTTCCTGGTTAGATCTCTGTCTCCTGGTGTCCCCTCCTGTCACTGCTCCAGATTCGGTGATTTACTGGGTTCCTGTAGTCATTCTAGTTCTGTCTCTTTTTGGTCCCGGGTGGTCTCCTTTGGTATTCCTAGTTGATCTGGGAGAGGAGAGGAGAGGAGAGGAAGTGATCTGCTGCTCGTAGCTCCGCCTCCGGAAGTCCTCCACACCAGTAGTTTCTAAAAGCTCTCCAGGAAATTCCAATGCGCACCCATACCTAATGCCTAGAAGACACATTTTCCCCCCTGCCAGAGCTTTGCTGGGGCTTCATGCCTGTGCAGTTCCTCTGATCCAAGATAATTCTCCTCCTTGTCCTCCTTTTTTCTAGATAGGTAGTGAGAGATAAAAAGGAAGAGAGAGAGAAAGTATAAACACCACAGTACAGATCCACTGTTCACAGAACCTACTCCTGGTGTTGTGCATGATGCTTCTCTGTGGTGCTGAGTATGTTAACTCAGGTCCTGGGCATGGCGAAGTGTGTGCCCTACTGAGTGAGTTATCTCCTGACCCTTATTTTCTTTTTTGTACCACTAAAATCAATGGACTTTCTAGAATACTCATTGGAGGTCTTAGGAGCTGAATAGAAATTGTGGGGAGAGGGAAATAGTGGCATTAAAATCAAGTCATACGGGCAACCACATGGGACTGCAATAAGACAGGACTGGAACTACTTTGGGAATCCACCAAATCACCAGAGCATCCAGAGACCACAACTCTGCCCAGACCTCCAGCTCTACCCAATTAAGAAACTTCTCTAAAGAACAAGGAAGATCAAAGGTCACCTGAGACCGCAAAAAACGAGACTGGGATACTTTGGGAACACACCAAGTCGCAGGTGAGTGAAAACACGTGTGGCTTGTGGACAGAGAGGAGCCTAAGGAGAGATTCCTGGGGATAAAGCCCATATCTACTCCCAAGTGGTTGGTAACAGTCTGGCAGTTTGACAGTTGAGCCACCGTTAGTCTGTTATTCCAACAAAGAGACTGCTGAAGCAAGGAGAGGACTCCCCTAAGACTCACCAAATGCAACCATGAGTCTCCATTTGCTACTGCCCTCAGAGGCTGGAGCAGCAGGGGGGAGGCCCTGTGCTGACATTAGGAGGCAGAAAACTGACCAGGAAACTCAGGATAAGATCTACACCCCAGTGGTCTAGTGGTGGGGCTGTGTAGTGGGAGCCTTTCCACATTGTTCTCCTGATGAGAACATGGTGGATGATTGCCTCAGAACCTACAGACTACAAATGGGACTTGCTTAGAAATTCACAGGGCCCAGCAGTACTGCCTGGCTTGGCAGAGAAACTGAACTGAGCCTGGAACTTTGTATACTTGGCGTATGGGAGTTTCATTGCATAACCACTGTGCCATCTCTCCCCCACTCTGTTTTATCTCTTGGTCAGGAGTGAGTGAATAAGCTAAAAAACCTACTTATAGGTAAAAAGCCCTCAAGCTACCATATCCTACAGGGAAGAAAAAGAACAAAAGAGGCTTTAACAGCCATTGTTCTTCAACCCAGGGATTGAGATAACATTGAAACAACTGTATATTTCCACAACTGTGAACTCTTTAAGTACCTTAATTAGACACAACTCAATCCAGGCAAAAGTGATCAGTGGACTGAAAAGTACTGAGAGAAGAACCTCATGACATACTATAATAATGGTTAAACCAAGGAGAAATACTGGACAAATGAACCAGGACAGAATTCCAGCTCAAAGCCCCCCAAAGGTAGAAACAGAAGAATGAGATCAACATCCAAATGCTAGCTAAGGAATTAGTCACAGGAGTGAGGAAAGAGTTTGACAGAATTGTCATTATCAATACAGAAACACCAAAAGAGACTCTGAAAGAAAGCACTATGTCAAGTTAATTAGAGAGCTGAAAGCTGAAATAGCTGAGCTAAGAACACAACTAGCTGAAAAAATACAGTATCAGAAAAGGGTAACAAAATAGCTGAGCTATAGAAAACAGAGGGGAAAAAGAACAGAATAAATGAGGCAGAAAACAGAATTAGCAAGATTGAGGATGAATTAGAGAAAACTAAGAAAGAAAAGATCTCAAAAAGAGATTAAGAGATACTGAAAACAACAACAGAGACCTATGGTATGACTTCAAAAGAAATAATATACACATTATTGGCTTATCAGAGGAAGAAAGAGAGGGAGGGGAAGAAAGCATAATAGCTAAGAACTTCTCTAGTCTAGACAACATAAAAGACATAAAGGTTCAAGAAGCCCAGGTGGTCCCAAACAGAATTAACCCAGACTAAAAGACACCAAGACACATCATATTTAGAATAGAAAAGAATAAGGATGAAGAAAGGACCCTGAAGGCTGCAAGAGAAAACAAAGATTCACCTACAGAGGAAAACCCATATGATTAGCAGCAGACTTCTCCACACAAACACTACAGGCCAGAAAAGAATGGCAAGACATCTATTGAGTGCTCAATGAGAAAGTCTTTCAACCAAGACTACTGTACCTTGCTAGACTGTCATTCAGACTAGATGGAGGCATCAAAACCTTCTCAGACAAGCAACAGTTGAAAGAATCAACTATCACCAACTCTGCCCTGAAAGAAGTTCTGAAAGGTCTCCTATAAACAGTCAGCACCTTGAATATGCCATATATCAGAACACTGTAAAAATATACAATAATGGGCATTAAAATATCTTCAATCTATACTGTCAATGCCATGAATTCACCTATTAAAAGGTACAGAGTAGGAAGATGGATCAGAAAACACAACCCAACCATATGTTGTCTACAGGAATCCCACCTAACTCAACAAGACAAACACAAATTCAAAGTGAAAGGTTGGAAACCTACCATACAAGCCAAAGGACCACAAAAAAGGACAGGAACAGCTATGCTCATAACTGACATGATAGACCTTAAAATAAATAAAATTTAAAAATATAGGGATGGACATTACTTAGTGCTCAGAGGATTATTCAAGAGGTCTTAATGATTATCAACATCTATGTACCCAAGGAGAGGCCATCTAATTACATCAAATAACTGCTGAAAGAGTTACAGGAATATATTAACAGCAATACAGAAGTAGAAGGGGACTTAAACACCCCACTCTCTCAACTTGACAGATCATCCAGGCAGAAAATCAATAAAGAAACAAAGGAGCTAAATAAAGAGATAGATAAACTATAACTAACTATTGGACATTTTCAGAGTAAAAATGGTGATTTCACCATTTTCAGCCCATCTTGGATGGAGCTTGAAGAAGTCATGTCAAGTCAAATAAGTCAGAAACAGAAGGATGAATACGGGATGATTTCATTCACAGGCAGTTGAAAAACAAGATCAGAAGAGAAAACACTAAGCAAAACTTGGACTGGAGTTGGTGTATTGCACCAAGTTAAAAGACTCTGGAGTGGGTGGGTGGGTAGGGGAGAGTACAGGCCCTGGAAAAGGATGATAGAGGATTTAGTGGGAGGTTTTATTGCTATGTGGAAAACTGAGAAATGCTATGCACAAACTATCATATTTACTGTTGACTGTAAAACATTAATCCCCTAAGAAAGAAAGAAAAAAAAAAAGACTCTGAGTTGGGTAGCAGGGGGTGGGTTCAGGTCCTGGAATAGGATAACAGAGGACTCAGTGGGGGTTGTATTGTTGTGTGGAAAAATAAGAAATGTTATGCATGCATAAACCATTGTATTTACTGTCGACTGTAAAACATTAATCCCCCAATAAAGAAATTTAAAAAAATCAAGTCATACAATATTTCTAGTCCACTTCTATGTTAGATAACAAGCTAAAGCAAAGATTACTAGACATAAGCTCCTAGAAACATTCCTAAAATAGACTTCTTAGCTTCTTCCCACCCTAAGGTCCCTACTCCTACATTATGGTTCCTGTTTATTAAACATTTTTTCCTGCTTTCCATCTTACTGAATTTCAGCCACCATGTTGCAGGAATCATCCTGACTTTCCTGGGCAGATGGTCTCATCAATGCTTCCTGGAACCTCACCTTTCCAGAGCTCTACCCCACTAGGGAAAGATAAAAATAGTCTTGGGGGTATGGGTCAACCTGCCAATGCCCATGTCCAGTGGAGAAGCAAGCAGCTACAGAACTCAGAACTCCTACTGTCTGCACCCCAAAAAGAATTCTGGTCCATACTCCCAGAGGGGTAAACAGTAGGGAAGTTTCCAATGGAGAGGATGGGACATAGAACACTAGTGGTGGGAGCTGTATGGAATTATACCTCTATGATTTAAAAATCTTGTAAATCAATATTAAATTACCAAAAAAAAATTAAAATAAGTCATAAAAAGAAGTCTGGGGCTGGGCAATGGCACACCTGCTAAAGTGCATACATTACCATCCACAAGGACCCAGTTTCAAGAGCCCCTGGTTCCCACCTGCAGGGAGGAAATTTCATAAGAGGTGAAGGAGTGCTACAGGTCTCTCTCTCTCTTACTCCCTGCCTTCTTCTCTTCACGCCTCCATCTCTTTCTATCTCTCCTCCTTCTCAATTTCTGTCTGTCTTTTAAAGTTAAAAATAAAAGGAAAAGGAAAAAATGGCCAAAAGGAGTGGTTGATTCATAGTGCAGGCACTGAGCTCCAGTGATAACTTTGGTGGCAAGAAAAAAGAAAGAGAAAAAAAGCTAGCCCTGTGGCCATATAGGCAGTACAGTGGACTCTCAGTATGAGGTTCTAAGTTTGATCCCTAACATTGCATGTACCAGAATGATACTCTGGTTCTCTCTGTCTCATATTAATTAATTAATTAATATTATTATTATATTTATTTATTTTCACTTTTGTTGTTTTTATTGTTGTTGTAGTTGTTATTGATGTTGTCATTGTTAGATAGGATAGAGAGAAATGGAGAGAGGAGGGGAAGACCCAGAGAGGAGGAGAGAAAGATAGACACCTGCAGACCTACTTCACCACCAGTGAAGTGACTCCTTTGCAGGTGGGGAACCGGGGGCTCAAACTGGGATCCTTATGCCAGTCCTTGTGCTTTGCACTATGTGTGCTTAACTATTATTATTTTTTAAAGAAGCTGGCCTTTATGGAATATACCAGGTGCCAGATCCTGAACAATCAGCTTTACAAACACTCGGTAGTTTAGTCCTCATATTAACAAGTTGTCCCCATCTTACAGATGAAGACATAAAGAGGGTATGACTTATCTAAGGCTGTACAAGCAGTGACAGAACTGGGATTTGAACCACATTATCTGAATGTTTAACAACTATGCTGAGCCTAGTGGTCTTCAAACTGGGTTTTTTGGAATCCCAGGTTTCTTGGACTTAACTGAAAAGTTAATTGTGGAGATCTCTCCTACTCTTGGGATTTGCAGAAATGCCTTTGCCTGTTAGCCTGGAACATCTTGGATCATGTGGTGCTGTCCAGTCTTCCTGACAGATGTGTCCCCTTCCCCAGTGCTGGGACCTAATCCCTGTGGCGGATTAGTGCTGGGGGAATCAGGCACCACATCTGCCAATTCCTGGGGAGACTGACAGAAGCTTGCCCTGCAGAGTCTGGGGAGTCATTCTTCACAGAGACCCTGGAGGAGCTGGCCAGCCATGGTGGGACCTGAACTTGTCCCTCCTGAGCCTTTAGAAGAGGGTGAGTTGGGACTAATCACTACCCCTAGAGACTGGAAAGGGTCCAAGGCCTTGGGACTTGCAGTACTAAATTGAGGACAGATCCAGGCAGACTGGGACAGGGAATCATCCTTGCAGAGTTTTTGAGCCTGTTTTTCATGCTTTTGCTGTGGGGCCTCATAAAGAGAAAGGTTTATCCTGCCTTCTCTTCTATCCTCATGCTTCTTTTTTGTCTTCTAGTATTTATCTGTCCCCTCACCAGCTCTCTCTTTGCCTTTACATTTCTGCTTCTCCCCCTGACAGGGTCTCCTGAGCTACAGATCTGAGTCCTCAAGGAGCTGGAATCTTCCACTTCTTGGAAAGAATGAAAATCCAGGTGAGGGGCAGTCCCAAGAAGACTGGGGATTGACCAGGAGACCTTTGGTACATTAGGCATGAAAGTCCCTTTGCATAACCATTATGCTAACTCCTTTGTCTTTCTTTGAATATTTTCTTTTTTAAAATATTTAATCTTTATTTATTTGACAGCCAGAAATTGAGAGGGAAGGGGGAGACAGAGAAGGAGAGAGACAGAGAGACACCTACAGCACTGCTTCACCACTCGCAAAGCTTTCCTCCTACAAGTGGGGGCTAGGGGCTTGAACCCCAGT
This sequence comes from Erinaceus europaeus, assembly GCF_950295315.1. Classification (NCBI taxonomy): domain Eukaryota; kingdom Metazoa; phylum Chordata; class Mammalia; order Eulipotyphla; family Erinaceidae; genus Erinaceus; species Erinaceus europaeus. The sequence continues at coordinate 36,815,549 of NC_080174.1, forward strand.
CCTTGTGCATTGTAACGTGCACTTAACCAGGTGCACTGCTACCTGGCCCCTGAATATTTTCTTTATATATATTATTTATTTAATTTCCTTTTTGTTGCCCTTTTTGTTTTATAGTTGTTGTGGTTATTATTGTCGTTGTTATTGATGTCATTGTTGCCAGATAGGACAGAAAGAAATGGAGAGAGGAGGGGAAGAAAGAGAGGGGGTTGAGAAAGACACCTGTAGACCTGCTTCACTGCTTGTGAAGCGACCCCCCTGAAGGTGAGGAGCCAGGGCCTCCAACTGGAATCCTTATGCTGGTCCTTGTGCTTTGCACCATGTGCGCTTAACCCACTGCACTAGCGCCCGACCCCTTGAGTACTTTCTTTTTTTTCTTTGTTTTTTTAATATTTATTTATTTTCCTTCCTCCTTCCCTTCCTCCCTTCCTTCCTCCCTCCCTCCCGCCCTTCCTTCCTTGCTTTCTTTTTTAAAGATTTTATTTATTCATTAATGAGAAAGATAAGAGGAGAGAGAGAGAGAAAGAACCAGACATCACTCTGGTACGTGTGCTACTGGGAATTGAACTCGGGACCTCATGCTTGAAAGTCCAATGCTTTATCTATTACTCCACCTCCTGGACCACTCCTTTTCTTTTTCATATCTCAAGGTCTCTGACTGTATGCTCCCTAGTTCAATCCCTGCTACCTGTTCAATAGAGACTTCTTCCTTTCCAGCTCTGAGGTTGAGGTCATGGCTACTTCAAAGCCCTCCCAGAGTTCATTGTGAATTATCTGTTTCTATCTTTCTCCCACAGGAATTACTGTAATGCTAACTGAGAATCAGTGAGCAACTTCCTAGGAACTTTGCTTATGTTTTCATCTACTTTCACTCACATTCTATCAGGTGTCAGAATGAAGGGCATTCTCATTATGCAAATGAGGAAACAGAGACCCCAGAGGTTAAACCATTTGTCTAAAGCTAGTAACTGGAACTGGAACTGAGTCTTGCTTCACCTAACCCAGATCCCTTATGTATACTATTCCATCACCCTGCTGGCTAATTTTGTGGGGGCAGGAGCACCAATTATTGGCCAAGGGTATGGTGCTTTCAGGGTATGCAACTCTATCTAGCACACTGCTGACTCTTGGGGATTGCTTCTGAGTCAACAATTGCACTAAGAGGCCTGTCCAGAGGGACAGTGAGAATAGTGGTGAGGGTCTTCTCATAGGCAGGTTATGTATATATGGGTGGGCTTTGGGAGAACTGGCCCTTTCCTGAGCCCTCTCCTTGCAGATGTCCTCCATCTGGGAAGGGGTACAGATTCCTAGAGGCTACTGCCAGCCAAAATAAGGCAGTTGGCAAGCAACTTAGAAGTTAAATACTGACCCACCTTCGTTTCTACTGGAATAAATCCTGAGATTGGAGAAGGGCATGAGATGAGATTAGGTGCCAGAGGAATTGTAAAAATGGTGGTGTAGAGACCCCAGTCACATGTTGGGATGGGGTGGTGCATACCTCAGATCTGAAAGCTCAGCTCCACCTGTTACCTCAGCAAGTCACTGAACATTTCATTTTTACCAGAAAACAAGACAATATTCTGGCCAAGAAATAAGTACCTGGTAAGGAAATTCAGCTTCCCTCCTGCCAGGGCTTCCTCTGGGGTCCTGCCCCAGTAGCTATTTGTACATGCTCAAAAGGGAGTACATTTCAACCACCCTAATACAGACCTGAGACAATGCCAAAGAGCACCCATTAACTCTCTGTGGCCAAAGCACAGTCTTGTATCTGTGTCCCTCTTCTGACATCCATCCTGGGTTCTTTAATGGCTTCATTAAACAAAAACAACTGAAGTGTGGTTTACATGTAATAAAAGTTACTCTTTTGGGGTATGGCAATAATAGCTCACTTGGATAGTGCACGGCAGTGTGTGCAACCCAGATTTAAGTCTGATCCTTAATGCACTGCAAGAAGTTTGGGCACTATGCTAACTTTCCCTCTATTATATCTGCCTCTTTGTATTGCTCTTTCTATCTAGAAAAAAAAAGTTGGACCACAGTGGTGAAGCTCTGAAGATGACAAAAAAAAAAAATCTATTCTTTGGGGCCGGGTGGTGGCAAACCTGGTTGAGCATGCATGTTACAGTGTGCAAGGACTTGGGCTTGAGTCCCTGGTCCCCACATTGTGAGTGGTGATGCAGTGCTGTGGTGCTTTTCTCTCTCTCTCTCTCTCCCTATCTCCCCCTTCTTTATTGATTTTTGGCTGTCTCTATCCAATAAATAAATAAAATTTAAAATATTTCTCTTTGTTGGATAGTTATGAAGAATATATACACTCCCATAGCCACCACCACAATCAAGATATAGAAGTTTTATTACTTATCCAAATTTCCTTCTGCCCTTTATAGTCTACTCACCCTTATCCCTATGATTGAGTCATTTCTTTTCCTTCTTTTCTAGTATTAAAAATATTTATTTTGGATAAAGATAAAGAGAAGTTGAGAGGGGAGGAGAGATAGAGGGAGGGGATAAAGAGACACCTGCAGCACTGCTTCTATGTTCATGAAGCTGTCTCTCTCCACGTGGGGATTGGATCTTGAACCTGGGTCCTTGCACACTGTAATGTGAGGTCAGTAAGACACACCATCCCCCACTTCTTCCTTCCTTCGTCCCTTCTTTGTTTCCTTCCTTCTTTCTTTCTTTCTCTCACCATGGCATTGCTCAGCTCCGGTTTATGGTGGTGGTACTAAAGATTGAACTTTGGAGTCTCAGGCATAAAAGACTTGCAGGACCAGAGTAAGGATCCCATTTCAAGCCCCTGGCTCCCCACCTGCAGGTGAGTCACTTCAAAAGTGGTGAAACAGGTCTGCAGGTGTCTTTCTCTCCCTCTCTCTGTCTTCCCCTCTTCTGTCCACTTCTTTCTGTCTTAGCCAATACAACGACAACAATAATAACTACAACAATAAAACAACAAGAGCAATAAAAGGGAATAAATAAATGTTTTTAAAAAGACTCTTGCATAACCACCATGCTATCTCCATAACCCTGAATTGCCTTCCTTTAAAAAATGCTATTATTTATTTATTTATTGGGTAGAGACAGAGAGAAACTGAAAGAGAAGGGGGAGACAGGGAGAAAGAAATAGACACCTACAGCACTGTGTCACCACTTGTGAACCTCACATTCTAGAGCTGGAAAATACTTTGAAAGCCTAATTCAATTTCCACAGATAAAAATTTACAAATAGTCCAGTCCTTTCCAACAACTAAAGAAGAAGAAGGAGAAGAAGAAGAAGAAGAAGAAGAAGAAGAAGAAGAAGAAGAAGAAGAAGAAGAAGAAGAAGAAGAAGAAGAAGAAGAAGGAGAAGAAGAAGAAAGAAGAAGAAGTAGCAGCTCAGTATGGGGGAGGAATTTGTCCAGATTGACTATTGATTTTGGAGGTAGGGCTGAGATCTGAATCCTAATCTCCCAATTTGTAGGACAATGTAAAGTTCAAAGCACAGTTTCTGAGAACCTCCTAGTGCCAGGCATTGTGGGCATATGAGCCAAGGGAGAATGAATCTGGGGATGGGGCCAATCACTACCTAGATGGGAGTCAAAGAAGCCAATAATAGCAGTCCACGCAAGTTACTATTACAAAGCATTAACAAGATGTGCATGGAAAAGAGAGGACCTCCATTCTTCCTGGGGACAATAAGAAGGCTTTAAGGGAAGAACACATATGTGTTAGGCAGAAAGGACTGAAAAGGGCATTCCCCAGAAGGAATGGCAGGTGCAAAGGCAAAGAGAACAAGGTAGTATGTGGGGACACATAGATAAGAGGACTAGGGGAGAAGCAAGAAATTGGCCAGAGAATTTACCCAGAACACAGGAAGCCTTCCTGGCTAGACTGTTTCCTGTTGGATGGCACCTGACACATGGTAAGTACTCAGCAAGTGAACAATTGTCATCATGGAAGAGTGTATGGATGAACTTAGAGGGGCACGTTAGAAATCTGTGAGTGTCGTTTCCTCTCCAGGCTTGCCGACAGCCCTGCCTGCCTAAAATGAAAAAGAAGTGGTTCTTCCCAGCTTCCTGTAGCTTCTTCTTCTTGTTTTCTGTGCTCATGACTGGCTGCTTTCTGTGGCAATATCACCTCCCCAAGCTGAAGACTGGTAAGTTTGGAAACACCTTTGAGTTTCTCCCCACTCACCAAAGGTCCCTGTGGACTTTAAATTGCCAGTGGAGGGTGCTGAAAGTGCAGAAGAAAGGCTAAGGTTTTCTTTTTTTTTTTAATTTTTATTTATTTTTATTTATTTTTATTTAATAAAGGATTAATTAACAAAACCATAGGGTAGGAGGGGTACAACTCCACACAATTCCCACCTCCCAATCTCCATATCCCACCCCCTCCCCCGATAGCTTTCCCATTCTCTATCCCTCTGGGAGCATGGACCCAGGGTCATTGAGGGTTGCAGAAGGTAGAAGGTCTGGCTTCTGTAATTGCTTCCTCGCTGAACATGGGCGTTGACTGGTCGGTCCATACTCCCAGTCTAAGGCTAAGGTTTTCACCCAGAAGCTGTAGACTGGTCTGACTTCAATTCAAACTGCACATCCTGGGGCTGGTGATGTGACCTCTCTGTACCTCTTATATAAAACAAGGATTCTAATGCCACTGGGGATTCCAGTTTGGGGGCAAAACTCAAGAGTTCCTCAAAAGCACACATTGTGAGGGCTGGGCAGTGGCGCATCCTGTTAAATGCACATAGTACAAAGCTCGGGGACCAGTACAAGGATCCCAGTTCCAGCCCCCTGGCTCTCCACCTGCAGGGGGGGTCACTTCAGAAGCAGTGGAGCAAGTCTGCAGGTGTCTATCCTTTTCTCCCCCTCGCTATCTTCCCCCACTTTTTTCAATTTCTCTCTGTCCTACCCAACAACAATAACAATAGAAAAAATGACTATCAGGAGCCATAGATTCATAGTGCAGGCACTGAGCCCCAGTGATAACCCTGGAGGCAAAAACAAACAAACAAACAAAACACACATGGTTTATCCTTTATCTCTGCCCCCACACTTGAGTCTCTAGATCCTTCCTGACTTTAAAGATTCTCCTCCAGAAGAGCCTAGTAAGAACACAGGTATTCACGACAGCAAATGATATATATATTTTTTTGCCTCCAGGGTTATTGCTGGGGCTCAGTGCCTGCACTATGAATCCACTTCTTCTGGAGGTTATTTGTTGCCCTTTTGTTGCCTTGTTGTTTATCGTTGTTGTTGTCATCGATGTCATTGTTGTTCAATAGGACAGAGAGATATGGAGAAGGAGAAGACAGAGAGAGGGAGAGAAAGATAGACACCTGCAGACCTGCTTCACTGCCTGTGAGGTAACCCCTCTGCAGGTGGGGAACCAAGGGCTCGAACTGAGATCTTTAGGCTGGTCCTTGCGCTTTGCTCCATGAGTGCTTAGCCCACTGCGCCACTGCCTGGCTCCCAGCACGTGCTTTTTCTTATAGTTTTTTATGTTGTGCTGATCAAGGTTTGGCAAATGAGCCACTACTATGGCCAATATCTACCAGGTTTATTTTCTTCCTCCCTCTCTTCCTCCTTCTTTCTCCCCTTCCCTTCTTCCTTCCCTTCCCCTTCTTTCCCTCCTTCCTTCCTTCCTTCCTTCCTTCCTTGAGTGAACAGTCCCTACGTGGGCAGGTCATCCTTTCTTTGGGAGCATGTTTCTCAAACTGTCAAACTACTAATTCATAGCAGAACAGTATTACTCTGAATACAAAAGTGAGTCATTATATTTAGGGAGTCCGGTGGTAGCGCAGCGGGTTAAGCACACATGGTGCAAAGCGCAAGGATCAGCATAAGGATCCTGGTTCAAGTCCCCAGCTCCCCACATGCAGGGGAATTGCTTCACAAATGGTGAAGCAGGTCTGCAGGTATCTATCTCTCCCCCTCTCTGTTTTCCCTTCCTCTCGCCATTTCTCTCTGTCCTATCCAAGAACGACAATAATAACTACAACAACAAAACAAGGACAACAAAAGGGAAAATAAATAAATAAATTTTAAAAAAGAAAAATTATATTTAAAAAGGCATATAAATTATAAGCTCATATCCTGAATAATTAAATTTGACAGACACAAAATTATTGGGCCAAACTGCTATAAAAATGTCTAAGCTGGGAGTTGGGTGGTAGTGCAGTGGGTTAAGTGCAGGTGGCACAAAGCTCAAGGACCAGCTTAAGGATCCCGGTTTGAGCCCCCAAATCCCCACCTGCAGGGGAGTCATTTCACTGACGGTGAAGCAGGTCTGCAGGTGTCTTTCTCTCACCCTCTCTGTCTTCCCCTCCTATCTCCAGTTCTCTCTGTCCTGTCCAACAATGACAACATCAGTAATAACCACATAATAACTACAACAATAAAACAACAAAGCCAAAAAGGGGAATAAACAAATAAATAATAATAACAATAATAAAATGTGAGGGCTGTTACTCTTAAAAAATGTCTTAGCTCTTTCAAAAATATTTAATTATCTTTATTTATTGGATAGAGACAGCCAGAAACTGAGAGGGAAGGGGGAGATAGAAAAAGGGAGAGAGACAGAGAGACACCTGCAGCCCTGCTTTACCACTTGCGAAGCTTTCCCCCTGCAGGTGGGGACCGGGGCTCGAATCCGGGTCCTTCCACACTGTGTGCTCAACCAGGTGCGTGCGCCACTACCCAGCCCCTCTTTCAAATTTTGTACTTCATTTGTCATGAATGGGAAACAAATAGCTTATGTACCAGTCCTGAGTCTGTAGACCCATGGACTTAGATCCTCACCCTTGGATGAGCACCACCTGAAAGGCTGGTGGAACTGAGGATTCCAGGTCTCATTCCATGTAACTACAACAACATATCTGCATTTTAAAGTTTCCAGGTGAGTTTGTTTGTGTGAACACATCAAAGTTAGAGACCCACAGCTGTAGGCACCATCTTGACCTGAGATGCCAGTTTGGGCAAAGTTTAGGCTCTGGCTGTGATCTCTCTACTCCAGTATTAAACCTATACCATCTAGTTGTTGAGAGAGCTTCCCTAGGGTTTTTCCATTCTCCTTTTGGGACTAGATCAGATATCATCTTTAAAAAGATGTGTTTATTTTTATGAGGGGGCGAGATAGAAAGAGGGATAGATAGATGAGAGGCCAGAGCATGGATCAGCTTTGGTAGGGGATCAAACCTGGACCTGTAAATCTTGTGTTCTAATCCACTGAACTATTTCCCTCTCCCCCTGTTGTTATCTAATACTGAGTAACAAGCCATATGCGACCTCACTGACTTTAAAAAGGGATTTATTATTTTTACATTTTTTTAAAGATTCATTTTTATATTTATGAGGACAGAGAGAAAAGAGGAGAGACGGGGAAGAGACAGTAAGAGGTAGAGAGAGAGAGAGAGGGAGAGGTAGAGAGAGAGAGAGAAAGAGGGAGAGAAGACACTGCTCTGACATATGCAGTGCTGGCAATCAGACTCAGGACTTGATGCCTGAGAGTTCAATGCTTCATCCACTGCATCATCTCCAGGGACACTATTTCTCATGATTCTGTGGGCTGGATGGTAGTTTTGCTACTGGTCTAACCTTAGAACTCTCAAATGAATACTAAGTAAGCCAACTTGGGACATATGGGCCCTTTGGACTCCTGCTTCGAGGTCTCTATCCCAGGCTTGTCCACCCTGGGCAATATCTCAAAGGAGCAAAGGACCATTCAGTACCTAGCTTTGGAGAACACCATCAATTTTACCTCCCTCTGTAGGAGTGGAGTTGGTGTGTGTGTGTGTGTGTGTGTGTGTGTGTATGTGTGTGTGTTAGAGGCAGGGGGAAGCAAGTCATAAAACTTGTTTCCACCACCCCCAGCCAGGTTCAAGAGGTGGGAGAGCTGAAAGTATTTGTGGTATGGTGAACCTCTCATTGAGTGACTTCTCTTGGTTCTGGCTAGTCTCAGGAAGCAGTGGAGGGTTTTGAGAAGGATGAAGCTCATAGGCTTGTGGTGGTGCTGGTATCCTCAACACTCCATACCACCCTTACAGGAAGAACCTGGGTGGCTTGGGGGCATTGTAGGGCATTAAAATCCTGTTCTACCAGCACCCAACCCATTTCCTCCCGTGGAGTTCCAACGAATCATAAACCTGAACCAAAGCAGAAGGGCACTTAAAGCTCCTGGTGCTTAGGTGCGCAGCTCTAGGGAGAGAAGAAATTGACCATTGTCATTTACCCCTGAGACAAAGTGAGACTCCAAGTTCATTTCTCCATCCAAATGTTGAATCATAAAGAAGGAAAGGTAAATGGATATTTCTGAGTCTGCCCCAAGGAGCTGGGACTTGTCTAAGTCTGCTGACCATAGGGAGGGAGTAAACTAGTTCTAGAGGAGGCTGCTGCCAACTGAACCGTGACCTTGCTGGTACTGTGAAAGCCAAGTGGCAGGTGGTAAGTGTGGGACTATCTCTTCTTTTCTGAGCATACACTTCTCTTTGTTACTTGGTGCCTATAGCTAGTCTCTGTCTCCTGATATCTCCTGGTGGGGCTGTTGCCCACAGGTAGGATGTTCCCAAGGCATGACTCTGACTTTTGCAGTTACCCTAACCATCTCTTTTATAATATCTTCTACAATGTTCCCTAGACTATTATACTAATTTCTGTCCTCCACTAACTATGTGATGTCCACTCCAGGTTCCTCAGGACCAGAGGTGACCTCTGCCCCTGTGAAGATGTGCCCCCAGCACCCTGAGCCTGTCCCCCTGGTACACCCTCTACCTGTGTTGAAGGAGGCCTTGGAAAAGGTTGGTGATGACCCAGAGGGGAACTGAAAGTGGGAGTTCTAACTCAGTGATGAAGGGAAAGGCTCTCTCTCCTCTCTCTCTCTCTCTCTCCGCATTTATCCACTCACCATACAGTTCTTGAGCACATACTTTATGTTAATCACCAGGAAGAAGATGCTGCCCATCTCTCAGAAAGATATAAATCTGAGAGTGAGAGCAGCTAAGAAAATAAGCATATCTCATGATAAGACCTAGGATAAGGAGAGTTTATGGGACTGTAGGCACATTTAGGAACTGACTCAGCCTTCCATCAGGAAGGCTTCCAGAGGAAGTGAACACACGAGAGATGTCCAGATGATGTGTACATGTATAGTGAGGGAGTTTGGAGAGAGAATGGTAAGCTCCAGATGGTATGAACAACAGTTGCAAAAGTCCAGAGGCAGTCCAAAGAACACACAGGGAACCATGAGGAAATTCAGTCTGGTGGGAACATTAGTGGGGAAGAAAGATGGGATAGGATGATATCATAGAAGCCACTGCAATATTATTAAACAAATAGGGGGCCAGCGGTAGCACAGCACGTTAAGCGCACATGGTACGAAGCACAAGGAGCAGTGTAAGGATCCCGGTCGAGGGCCCGGATCCCCACCTACAAGGGGTCACTTTACAAGTGGTGAAGCAGGTCTGCAGGTGTCTATCTCCCCCTCTCTGTCTTCCCCTCCTCTCTCGATTTCTCTCTGTCTTATCCAATAACAATAACAGCAATAACCACAATTATAATAATAACAACAATGATAAACAACATGGACAACAAAAGAGGAAAAATAGCTTCCAGGAGCAGTGGATTTGTAGTGCAGGCACCGAGCCCCAGCAATAACCCTGGAGGGAAAAATATTATTTAACAAATAACTCCCCCCAAACAACTTTTACCACTGCAGGATGGCTTAGCACTAGAGTGGTAGGATACTAGTCAGTTCTAGCTGTGCCAGTCAGACCCCATCTGCTTGGGTCACCCACCTTAGGAGACACACAGACAAATGAAACACGACCTGAAGTGTCTGAGCAGTGGTAAGGGGATTTGAAACTGCCATCTGAGAAACAAATAAAGGGAAGGAGGTTGTTGAATCCCTGTAAGAGAAGGTATGGGCAATGCACACAGACTCAATCATGCATGAACAGCTTCTGGGAAAGAAAAGGAGCAGAAAGTATATGTAGCTTCCAAGGGTTCGTAGTAATTAAAGAAAAATGAAGCATCTTTTGATGGAAATGTGGCATGTCATAGCTTATATGTCTGAAGGCTGGGTTCAATCTCCGATGCCAAGAACAAAACAACAATAACAAAAACAAAGGAATAATATCCTTATACAAACACCTCATGGATCCCTAGCTAAAGAAGAGTTAATGCAGTGGCCAATTGGGGAAGTCACTTCATAGATCAAAGACTTAAATTCCTCACTTATAAAATGGGGGGGGGGTGCATTGATTTACTAGGAGAATTAAGTGAGACATTGTGACAATTATTTTCTACTGTGGTAAACACTTATCTTCTAAGTGTTTAGAGCTAACTATTAACATCACCCCTGTATTGTACCACTGAAATTAATTGGAAGAGTCTTAGATCCTTCTTTCTTTATTATTATTATATTTTACCAGAATACTGCTCCACTCTGGCTCATGGTGACATAGGGGATTGAACTTGGGACTTTGGAGCCTCATGCATGAGTTTCTTTGCATAGCCATTATGCTATCTCCTCAGAACCTTCTTTAAAATAGTGAATTTGCCAATACTAGGAGTCTAGATTAGGCCCACTGAAGACTCTCAAGGGCATCAGATAAAGATTGTTAGATCAGTAGTTTAACTCCCACCATTTTTTCCCATTATTGTTGCCTTTGTTATTATTAGATAGGACAGAGATAAATTGAGAGAGGAGCATAAAACAGAGAGGGGGGAGAGAAAGATAGTTACTGCCAGTTCGCCACCTATAAAGTGATCCCCTGCAGATGGGGAGCCAGGGGCTTGAACTGGGGTCCTTGCACCGGTCCTTGAACTTTGTGCCATGTGCACTTAACCTTCTGCGCTACCGCTCGACCTCCCTTCTTTTGTATTTTGCCAAAGAAATACCCCCCCCCCCAATCTTCTAAGGAAGCTCAATTTTAGAGAGCTTTTCTGATTGCATCTGGCTGGGCCTTCCTCCCCACAGACATGGTTTGATCACTGGGGAGAATAGAGTGGAGAGGGCAGAGGGAAGTGTCATCTTCTATCTTCTGTGCAGAATGTGATGTAGGAAAGGGCAGACTATGCAGAACCATAGGTAGGGTGTATGGGTGGTGGGTTGGGAGGCTGTCTCTGGGCTTGCACTCTGAGCTACCCACTCGTTCTTCTCCAAGGTGGACAAGATGCTGCTCCAGGCTCTATCTGCTCCAGGCCTAGCTGCCATGTCTGCAGTTGTCATCCACAATGACACTGTGCTCTGGACGAGAAACTTTGGGAAGAAGAATGGCTCAGATCCAGCTTCTGGGCCCCCCAATGAATACACCTTGTACCGGTTAGATGGGCAGCTTCTGGGGGTCCTGTGGCTGGGGTTATGGATGAGAGGACAAGGGGACACCTAGGAGAGAAGGAGATAAGAAGACTTGAATAAAAATTGTGGTAAAGTGGGAAAGGTATTCCTTCTGGAGAATTCATGGCCTCCCAAACTAGAGAAGGCTCCATTATGTCCTATCTTTTTCCTCTCCCATGTGCCATAAAGAAACTGTAACCCCTGGGCCCACCCATGGATCCCTGTCACTTGGTAGCAGCAGTCCAGAGGGAAGCAACTTGAGACTTTCTGATGCTGGGTCCTCAGAGTTGGCACTGCAAAGTGTACACATTGCTCCCTCAGGTGTGATGAGGGCTATGGGGGTTCCATTCACATTGCACTAGCTGTGCGCTAGGCCTGAGGCCAACAATTACATTTGCTCTCACTTGCTGAACACTTCCTACCTTCCAGGTCAGTTTCCAAACACTTGACAGGCACAACTTCATCCAAGCCCTTCTGCCATTGTGAAATGGATCCATGAAACTGACTCTCAGGAAAGCTTGCCCATTCAGCCAGTGAGAGGCAGAGGTGTGATCCCAAGCCAGACATGCCCCAGGATGCAAAGTACCTTATGAAGGGCCTGCCATAGCTTGAGAGTGTCCTTTCAGCTCAGAGCCACCACCCATGGCAAGCCATCCCAAGGGCAGTTCTACAGAGGCTGGTAGGTTTCCATTGGAGAATAAGAGTAAGGGTGGATTTAGTGCTTCCCTAGAGTCCTAGAAATTTGGAGCCTGAGGCACAGAGTGAAGACTGAGGAGTCAACAGGATAGCCTCAGATTCCTTGTATTCCTCCACCCTTCACCAGGATCTCCAGCATCTCCAAGATTTTTCCTGTGCTCATGCTGTACCGCCTTTGGGAGGAGGGCATTGTGGCCTCTCTGGATGACCCCCTCGAGCAGTATGCCAGCACCTTCACCATTAATAACCCTCTGGGTATGGCATTGACCTCCCAACAACAGAGTCTGGTGGATGGACTGGAGGAGGTGGGTCCAGTCCCAAGGCCTTCACCTGTCACACTCCGAAGGATGGCCAGCCAGCTCTCAGGTGAGCGACTCAATATGGAGTAGTATAAGTCTCCTTACAGGCTGGTATATGTTTCCACACAACAGCCAGAACATCACTGATCAAATATATATCAGATTATGTCACTCCTTATTTGAAAACCCATGCAGCAGCTCCATCCCACACAGAGAAAACAAAAAAAAAAAAAAAAAAACTAAGTCCTTATAGTTACCTATAGCACTGACATCTCTCATCTTCAAAGTCTCTTTGTTCCTCTCCCCTGTGAAACACTGTTCCTGAAACAAACCAAGTGAGTCCTTCCTTAGGGCCTTATTGCACATGTTTTCTCTGTTTGATACGTCTTTCCTCATATAGCTGCGTGACTCTCTCCCTCACCACCTCCAACACTCACCTTCTCAGTGAGTCCCTCCTCTGACCACTGTGCATAAATTAACAATCTTCCTTTTCTCGACTACTTTTCTCCACAACATCTATATAAAAATTGGGCATACATAGTATTTATTTGATTATTGTCTGTCTCCTCCACTAGAATGCCAACTACACACAGCAAAAGGATAATTCTCTCCCTGCAGGGTTATCACTGGGGCTTGGTGCTGGCATTACTATCCATTGCTCCTATGACTATTTTTTTCTATTTTTGTTGTTGTTGGGTAGGACAGAGAGAAATTGAGAAAGAAGACAGAGATAGAGAGATGGAGAGAAGGATAGACACATGCAGACCTGCTTCACTGCTTGTAAAGCAACTCCCCTGCAGGTGGGGAGCTGGGGGCTGGAACTGGGATCCTTGTTTGGGCCCTTGTGCTTCATAATATGTACACTTAACCTGGTGTGCCACTGCCCAGCACTCTTTCTTTTTAATTTTAATTTTATTAGTGACTTAATGTTGATTTTCTAAATTATAAGAAAACAGAAGTATAATTCTGCATCATTCCTACCACCAGAATTCTGCATCTCCATTCTCTCTATTGAAAGCTACTGTAGTTCTCCCAAGGTCACAGATTTGGGTGACTGTCTCTCCCTATATATATTTACACTTTTTTTAAAAAAAATTATTTATAAAAAGGAAACATTGACAAAACTATAGGATAAGAGGGGTCCAACTTTGCACAGTTCCTACCACCAGATCTCTGTATCCCATCCCCTCCCCTGATAGCTTTCCTGTTCTTTAACCATTTGGGAGTATGAACCCAAGGTCATTGTGGGATGCAGAAGGTAGAAGGTCTGGCTTCTGTAATTGCTTCCCTACTGAACATGGGCGTTGACAGGTACTCCCAACGTGTCTCTGTCTTTCCCTAGTGGGGAAGGGCTCTGGGGAAGCAGAGCTCCAAGGCACATTGGTGGGGTTGTTTGTCTGGGGAAGTCTGGCTGCATCCTGCTAGCATCTGGAACCTGGTGGCTGAAAAGAGAGTTAACATACAAAGCCAAACAAATTGTTGAACAATCATGGACCTAAAGGCTGGAATAGTGCAGGTGAGGAGTTGGGGGGGTGGGTTCCTCCATTTTGCAGATAGCTAGTAGGCATACTTTAATTTTATTTCAAAGGACCTGTAGCTATACTAGTGATTATTTTTTTTTTTTGCTTGAGGCTGAAATCTGATATGTAGGTGGGTCCAAGTTATTGTCTGGGGAGATGATGTCATGGCTGGGAAAAGGGCCAGAAAGCTGGATCAGGGAAGAGAGTAGCTCCCTAATATGGGAAAGGGGTATAAGTATTGTTGACTGTAAACCCCATCAATTTGATGTGATCTGGGGCCCATAATTAGCTTAGGAGCCTGTGTGCCCTCTGTATCCCTGTAGATTTGAGCTCACATTCTGTGGTCATGAACAGGAACGTTCCATGCTGCCCCAGTATTGACCCATCTTCCTCAGGTGTAGCATAGAGTATGTTGTTCAGCCTCCCTTCGGAGGATGGAACATTTTCTACCATTGTTGATCCAAGTTGAGGGCAAGGTCCTATGGGGGACCACAAAGGGGTCTGTTGTGTTGTTCCTGATAGAAACGACCGGTAACAATGGAAAGAGGGATTTATTCCATTTCTAGGCCCATCATGTCTGTTTGGGAATCTCAGGACTCTCAGATTAGGGCCCCAGCTGGTGGAATGGCCTGATAGTGACTAAAGATTCATTGTTAAAGTATGCCAGTCTCTTGCCCTTATTCAGCTTTTGCAGTCCTTCCTTTGATAAGGTTAGCTTTGGAGTGAGTGAGAGAACTGTAATAGGAGGTAGGTGAGGAGGGTATTTAAGTCTAAGTGGACGCTATTTCATTATGAACTTGATACTGACTCACTAAAGACTACTGTGTATTTTTGCTTTCAGGTATATATTTTGCCTTAATTTATGGATATATGTGAACATGCTCTATCTAATGGGACCTGGCCTATATCTAGGTTTTGGGACTTTGTTAGGAAGTGAACTGCCTGGAATGGAATTAGAGAATACCATGAAAGGAAAGGTCTCACCTGAGTGATGAAGGTGAAGGGTTGGCATTCCATGCCTAACATCTCTGGACACAGTCTGAAGTGAAGCATGCTGAGATGGTACTTGTTGCATTGATTAGGTTGGAATTGGTGCATGCAATATCATTCGGTATGACTTGAGAGAAGCATGCAGGGAAGTGAACCCCACCCCAGAGATTCCAGGATTGGGAGAAACATAGGCTCCATCAAGGAAGCTGGGGATTCCTGTTGTCTTAGGGTTTAAGAAGACAATAGATAGTTATTTCAATAGTCATATTGTTTGGCACCTGGGTTAACTTTGAAAAATCCCTTTGTTAGGATTTGCTATATCATACACACCATCACCATATTTTATGTCCTTTGACATTATTTGCATATAGCTATGCCACTGGTTGCTTTTGTTCTCCCTGGACTAAGCTTTTAAGAGAGTCAATATATCAAAGACTCAGCCTATGTATTAAAAAGACTCAGTATGTTCTTTAAAAATTTTGAGACATTCAATCAGTTTTTCCCCTCTCATATTACTTAAATAGTGATTTATATGACTACGCATTAATAGGAGTGTACATAAACACCATTCCCACCACCAAAAGACTGTGTCCCATCCCATCCCCCCCCCCACCATGAAGCTGAACATCCACCCTCACCCTCCACCCAGGGTTTTTACTTTGGTGCCCTGCTATTTACCCATTTTTTCCCCATGGCCTCATCTTCTCCTCCTTTCCAAGTCACACTTACACTATTACTACTTTTGAATGTCTTTCCTTTTTTCTTCTTTGCTCTCTGGGTCCTGATGAAGTTGGAGTTCAGAGCCCTCTGTTGATCTTCCCCCTATCATTTTCACTGGGAGTATGGACCAAAATTCTTTTTTTTTTTTAATTTTTAAAATTATCTTTATTTATTGGATAGAGCTAGCTATAAATCAAGAGGGGAAAGGGAGATAGACACCAGCAGCCCTGCTTCACCGCTTGTGAAGTTTTCCCTCTGCAGGTGTGGACTGTGTGGACTGGAGGCTCGAACCCAGGTCCTTGCACATTGTAACATGTGCACTCAACCAGGTGTGACACCACGCAGGTCCCCAAAATTCTTTTAAAAAAATATTCATTTATTTATTTATTTTCCCTTTTGTTGTTCTTAGTTTTTTTTATTGTTGTTGTAGTTATTGTTGTTGTTGTTACTGATGTCATCATTGTTAGATAGGACAGAGAGAAATGGAGAGAGGAGGGGAAGACAGGGTGAGAGAAAGATAGACACCTGCAGATCTGCTTCACCACCTGTGAAGTGACTCCCCTGCAGGTGGGGAGTCAGGGGCTCGAACTGGGATTCTTAAGCTGGTCCTTTCGCTTTGTGTCATGTGCACTTAACCTGCTGCACTAACATCCAACTGCCCCCAAATTATTTTAGAAGTGCAGAAGGTGGGAGCTCTGCCTTATGTAATTCCTTCTCTGCTGGACATGGGTGTTGGCAGCCTGTTTCTATCTTTCCCTAATTGGGTAGAGCTGGAGAGGTTAAGTTCCAGGATACATTGGTGAGGTCATCTGAAGATCAATTCTCTTCACTGAGGAATCCCCAGTACCTAGAACTGTCTTTGGCACAAAATAGATGCTCAGAACTATTGTTAAGTGGATGAAGGGAAGGAAGTCTCACTCTGTGATCCTTCCAGTACATGATATATGCAATAGTCAGAAAATTTCAAGTGGTCAGAGTAGCTCATTCTACAAAACCTGTTTGACCTCTAATCTTAAAAAATTTATGGACTAAAAAATCTATAGTTGATCACTGGTCAATTAGGTGGATCAGTGGGTAGAGCACAGGGTTTGAATGCATGAGGTCTGGGTTTGAACCTTAGTGACACATATCTGAAAGTAGTGCTCTGGGCTCTCATGCTCACTTTCATTCTCTCTCATAAAATAAACATTTAAAAAGCTTTAAGAAATTATTATTTTTTAACCAGAGCACTGCTCAGTTCTGGTTTATGGTGGTGCAGGGGCTTGAACCTGAAACTTTGGAGCCTCTGACTTGAGAGTCTCTTTGCAGAACCATTATGCTATCTACCCCTGCCCAAGAAATTAATATTATTATTTTATTTTTTAATATTTTTAAATATTTATTTTCCCTTTTGTTGCCCTTGTTTTTTTATTGTTGTAGTTATTATTGATGCTGTTATTGATGTCATTGTTGTTAGATCGGACAGAGAGAAATGGAGAAAGGAGGGGAAGACAGAGGGGGGAGAGAAAGACACCTGCAGACCTGTTTCACCGCCTGTGAAGCAACTCCCCTGCAGGTGGGGAGCTAACCAGGATTCTTACATGATCCTTGTGCTTTGCGCCACGTGCATTTAACCCACCGTGTTACCGCTCGACTCCCACAAGAAATTATTTTAATGAGAGCAATGAAGAAAGAAAGATGATAGAGAGGTAGAACACTGCTCAGTTCTGGCTTATGGTGGTGCAAAGGATTGAACCTGGACTTTAGACCCTCAGGTATGAAAGTCTTTTGCATTTCCACTTTCTTGTTCCCTTGCCCAAGAAAAATTTTTATAGTTAATGATGACAATTTTTTTTTCAGTAGTTGCGATGACTAGGTACCACACTAAACATTTGATCTCTTTTAACTCTCCTATTCAGCCCTATGTTAAAGGAATTACTTCCCTCATGTTACTGGTGAGAAACTGGAGCTTAGAGAAGTTAAGAGACTTGTTCAATGAAACATAGACATTTTTACTATTTGTGATAGACTTTTAAATAACTTTTTCTAAGGCTGACTTTGTTATTATTTCTCACTTCATGGAAAGAGTGCATCCAGGACTCCCCACCCCACCTTCAGTTGGCCCAGCAAGTCTGACCACTTCTCCTCCCTAGGGTTGCCCAGAAGGCTTCGCTCAACTTCCCTGCTATGGAGGGGCAGCACCCAGGAGGCACTGCGCTTGCTCAAGGATGATGTGTTGGTGGTGGACCCAGGAACCAGGTGAGGAAGGCTCCCTAGTGCTCTTCCGAAATTAGGAACCTCCCCAGGAGACACACTGCCCTGGGAGAAAGCACTGCTACCTCAGCCTATGAGGCCATAGCCAGGAGAGTAACAGGTTTCATTGATTGCAGCTAAGAAGATTGAGGCTGGGGAAAAGGCAAAGCAAGAGCTGGGTGAGCTGAAACTTTTTTTTAGGAGTGTGTAGAAATATATATGTATATATATATATATACATATATATATATAATTTATAAAAAGGAAAAACTGACAAAACCATAGGATAAGAGGGGCACAAGGCCATACAATTTTCACCACCAGAAATTTGTATCTCATCCCCTCCCCTGATAGCATCCCTATTCTTTATCCCTCTGGAAGTATGGACCCAAGGTCATTATGGAGTGCAGAAGGTGGAAGGTCTGGCTTCTGTAATTGCTTCCCCACTGAACATGGGTATTGACTGGTCGATCCATACTTGCAGCCTGTCTCTCTCTTTCCCTACTGGGGAAGGGCTCTGGGGAAGCAGAGCTCCAGGACACATTGGTAGGGTTGTTCCAGGGAAGTCTGGTTGGCATCTTGCTAGCATCTGAAACTTGGTGGCTGAAAGGAGTTAACAGATAAAGCCATACAAATTACTGACTAATTGTGAACTTAAAGGCTGGAATAGTGCAGATGAAGAGTTGGGGTCTCCCTTTTGTAGATAGCTAGTAGGCATATTTTAGTTATATTCCAAAGGGCCCAGGACTATATTACTTTTTTTTCCCCCTAAGCCTGAAACCTGATATGTAGGTGGATCCAAGTTATTGTCTGGGGAGATGATGCAATGGCTGGAAAAAGGACCAGAAAACTGGATCAGGGAAGAGAGCAGCTCCCAAATATGCCAAAGATATATAAATATTGTTGACTGTAAACCTCATAGATTTTATCTGATCTGGGGCCCATATTCAACTTAGGAGCCTATGTGACCTCTACATCTCTGTAGATCTGAGCTCACATTCTGTGGTCATGAGTAGGAACATTCCAAGCTGCCCCAATATCTGGACCCATCTTCCTCAGGTGGAGTCTAGCCTCCCTTTGGAGGTGGAACATTCTCTACCATTGTTGATCCAAGTTGAGGGCAAGGTCCTATGGGGGCCCACAAAGGGGTCTATTGTGTTGTTCCTGATAGAAATGACTGGTAACAATGGAGAGAGGGATTTATTCCAGTTCTAGGCCCATCATGTCTGTTTGGGAATCTCAGGACTCCCTGACTAGGGCCCCAGCTGATGAAGTGGCCTGATAGTGACTAAAGATTCATCATTAAAGTCTCTTGATCTTATTCAGCTTTTGCAGTCCTTACTTTGATAAAGTTAGCTTTGGAGTGAGTGAGACAACTGTAATAGGAATTAGGTGAGGAGGGTATTTAAGTCTAAGTAGACACTATTTCATTATGAACTTTATACTGACTCACTGCAGAATATTATGTACTTCTGCTTTCAGGTATATATTTTGCTCTAATTTATGGATTCATGTGAACATATGCCCTAGCTTGTTGGACCTGGTCTATATCTAGGTTTTGGGACTTTGTTAGAAAGTGAACATCCTGGAATGGAATTTGAGAATACTATTAAAGGAAAGGTCTCACCCGAGTAATGAGGCTGAAGGGTTGACATTCCTTGCCTGACGTCTCTGGACAGTCTGAAGTGAAGGATGCTGAAGTGGTACTTGTTGCGTTGATTAGGTTGGGATCAGCAGATGCAGTATCATTTGGTATGAATTGAGAGAAGCATGCTGAAAAGTGAGCCCCACCCTAGAGGTTCCAGGACTGGGGGAAATATAGGCTCTATAGATGAAGCAGGAGGTTCCTACTGTCTTAGAGTTTAAGAAAGCAATAGATAGTTATTGCTGTAATCAAACTATTTGGCAATTGGGTTATATGTCTGAAACTTAACACTTAACTTGAGCACTTGGTCTGTGCCATAAAAGTGCGGAACAAATCCAATTAGGCTCCACTTTGTGGAGTTTACATTCTTGTGAGTGAACAGTGAACATTTTTATTTGTAAACAAATAAGCTGAGTATAGATTTTTCCAAGTGCCACGGTGGAAATAAATGGGGTACTGATGAGAAAGGAAGTGGAGAGTTTGGGTGGTCAGTGAATAGAGAAGCTCCACTTTGGGAGCAGTGGGATGTGAAGCTGGACAGCAAAACTTCCTGTCTCAGAGGCTTCTCTCCTGGCCTTGAAGTTTTTCAAAACTCTTCTGCTTGCCCAAATGGTCCACCTCACACACACTCTCCTCCTCTCTCTCTCTCTTTCTCTCTTTCTTCACCAAAGCATTTATCAGCTCTGGT
The DNA here is from genome assembly GCF_950295315.1 of Erinaceus europaeus. Lineage (NCBI taxonomy): Eukaryota > Metazoa > Chordata > Mammalia > Eulipotyphla > Erinaceidae > Erinaceus > Erinaceus europaeus. The sequence continues at coordinate 36,835,646 of NC_080174.1, forward strand.
TTATGGTGGTGTGGGTAACTGAACCTAGGATTTTGGAGCCTCAGGCATGAGAGTCTCTTTGAATAACCATTATGCTATCTATCCCCCCAGGCCCGGCCCTTTCTGGTGTGTGTGTGTGTGTGTGTGTGTGTGTGTGTGTGTGTGTGTGTGTGTGTGTTTAATACCTGAGTTAGTTGATATACCCCACTTCTCTTAAAGCAGGAAAGACCCCTGCAGTGTATGTGCACAGGCACCTCTGCTGGTTGAGTCCTTTTAGTTCAGACCCTAAGTTGCTGTGTGATCTTGGGAGAAACACACTTCCATCTAAGCACCCCACTTTCCTCCATCTGTGAAAGAGGGAGGTTGGGTTGGATGCCAGGAAAGTCTAGTAGGATCTGTGGATTTTCATCCATTCCTGTGCTATCCCGGAGGCACCAGTATAGCGACTCTGAAGTTGTTCTGGAAAGAAAAGAGATCACTTATTCGTGATTGGTGTCTCCCATGTTCTGGCAAAAGAGAGGGATGAAATCCTGCTTCCTATTTGCTACTCTGGAGGTGTGTGTTGATCATTCTCCGTACTCGGACCTTTGAGAACAAACTAAGATTCTAGTTTCCATTCAATGAAGTAAATCAGATTAAAGTATAAAGACCAACAAAATTTAAGATAAGTGAATCATTTTATTTGATTAAAAAAAAAACATAGGCAGAGAAGGAGAAAGTGAAAGAGGCCACAGGACCCAAACGTCTTCCAGTGCAATGCAGTGGGGTTGGGGTTTGAAGCTGGGTCTTTTTAAAAAAATCTTTTAAAAAATATTTATTTATTCCCTTTTGTTGCCCTTGTTGTATTGTTGTAGTTATTATTGTTGTTATTGATGCAGTCATTGTTGGATAGGACAGAGAGAAATGGAGAGAGGAGGGGAAGACAGAAAGGAGGAGAGAAAGATAGACACCTGCAGACTTGCTTCACCACTTGTGAGGCGACTCCCATGCAGGTGGGCAGCCAGGGGCTCCAACTGGCATCCTTATGCCAGTCCTTGCACTTCATGCCACAGTGCGCTTAACCTGCTGCGCTACAGCCCGACTCCCTGAAGCTGGGTCTTATACATGACAAAGCAGTGTATTATTCAAGGGAGCTAGTTCATGGCTCCAGAATTTTTCTTTAAAACAGAGACATAAATTGAGAGGGAGAGATACCTGTGCAGCACTGCTTCACCACTAATGAAGCTTCCCTTTGTAGATAGGTTCTTGCTTATTGTAATATGGGCACTCAACCAGGTGTGCCACCACCTGGCCCATCAAGATAAAAATTTTAGACCATGGGGGCCAGGTGGTAGTGCAGCAGATTAAGTTCACATGGTGTGAAACACAAGGACAGGAGCCAGGATCCCAGTTCAAGCTCCGGCTCCCCATCTTCATGGGGGTCGCTTCACAGGTGGTGAAGCAGGTCTGCAGGTGTCTTTCCTCCTCGGTATCTTCTCCTTCTCTCTCGAATTTTCTGTCCTATCCGACAACAACGATAGCAATAATAACAACAACGATAAATAACAAGGGCAACAAAAGGGGAAAAAAACTAGACCATGTCTCCAGGTGGTGCATTGTTGAGCCCAGCTCTCCCCCAACTTGTATGATACTAGGCAATTCTTTGTCCCTCTCCCCAGATGTAGAAAAGTGAATTGCGTTCAATGATCTCTGAAGTTTCTGCGGGTTTGGCCGTTTTGGGGGGGCGGTGCTGTGAAGTTCAACAAAAACAGTGGGCAGAATTTCAGAGTCTTGAGTAGCTGGGAAGGAGTTACTGTCAGGGGGTCTGGAAATGTTCACCCAAGGCAACAGTCCAGCTTCCACTGCTTGCAGGTGCCACTACAGCACGCTGGCCTTCTCGCTACTGGCGCACGTCCTGGCCGAGCACACGGCCCAGCGTGATTACCAGCGCTGGGTCTGGGACAACGTGCTGGAGCCGCTGGGCATGGTCGACACAGGCTTCGACCTCTCGCCGTCAGTGCGCGCCCGCCTGGCGGCCGGCTTCTATGGCAGCGGGCGGCCCGCGCCGCTCTATGACCTGGGCTGGTACCGCCCGTCCGGCCAGATGTACTCCACCGCCGCAGACATGGCCAAGCTGGCCGTGGCGCTGCTGGGCGGCGGGTCCCGGCGGCTGCTGCGGCCTGAAGCGGCCAAGACGCTGCTGGCGCCGCTGCGGGCCTGCCCCGGCTCTTACTTCGCCCGCGAGACCGGCACGCCGTGGGAGGTGCACGCGCAGCGGGGCTACCGCGTACTGCGCAAGGACGGCGAGCTGGACGGCTACGCCGCCACCTTCTCGCTGGTGCCTCCGCTGCGCCTCGGCCTGGTGCTGCTCCTGGCCGGGCTGCGGCCTCCCGGGCCCGATCTGGTGGCGCGGGCCTACGATGTGCTCCTACCCGCCCTGGAAAGGGCACTGCGGGAGGCCGAGCGCAGCCCCGCCCCGCCGCCCAGCGCGCGCCCCTTCGTTGGCTACTTCACCTTCGCCAACAAGACCTTCTACGAAGTGCGCGTCGGGCCGGCGGGCGAGCTGCGCCTGCGCCAGTTCGGGCCGCGCGTGGAGGCGCTGGTGCCGCCCGCCTTCCGCACGCTGACGCTGAGCCACGTGCGCGGCAGAGTCTTCCAGCTGCACGTGGCCCGCGAGTTTCCGTGTGCGCTGCCGCTGGGGGATGCCTGGCTCTCCCTGGAGGCCCAGCACGGGCAGCTCGTCAATTTCTACGCCCTGGACCGCCACGGAAGGTCGCCTGGCTTCGACGTGCCGGGCCTCAACACCTACCGGGTGCTGCGGCTGCCGCAGGAGCCCATGTTCAAGACACAATGACCCCGGGCTCAGCCCGGAGCCTCCCCTGGCCGGTCCTCTTCAGATCGGTGGTTGGAAGGTAAAGTTGCCACAGTCCTTGGCAGAGGAGGGCGGCGCTCTGCTGCTTAGTGATCCATGGACCATGCCAGGTGTGTAAATGTGCTTTTCAATGGAAAATTGTTTCTCACAGAAATGAAGGGAAACATTTAGCAATGTTAACAGCAGGTTAGCAGAGTATACTTTTGTGTCTGTTGAATCTAAAATCTAGTATGCACTTGTTTACTTTTTAAAAGTCAACTTTGCCTGACTTGCCTATCTTCCTCATTAATAAACAAAATATTTAGAACAATTTTAAAAAAGTGGTATGGGAGATGGCACAGTGGGTAAAAATCAACTTTATTCGGTTATGATTTATAGGAAAGATAAATGTTATCAGAATACAGATATGAAATTAACAGACCGGGGGTCGGGCGGTAGCGCAGCGGGTTAACTGCAGGTGGCGCAAAGTGCAATGACCGGCATAAGGATCCTGGTTCGAGCCCCCAGCTCCCGACCTGCAGGGGAGTTGCTTCACAGGTGGTGAAGCAGGTCTGCAGGTGTCTGTCTTTCTCTCCCCCCTCTATCCTTCCCTCGTTTCTCCATTTCTTTCTATCCTATCCGACAACGACGACATCAACAACAACTACAACAATACAACAACAAGGGCAACAACAGGGAATAAATAAATGTTAAAAAAAAGAAAAGAAATTAACAGACCATAATATCCGCCACCAAATTAAGATTAATAAAACTTCTCTCCTCCGGCTTTGCGGTCATTTCCCTCCCCTGCACCAGTCCAAGTAATGATTTCTATCACTATCAATTAGTTTTGCCCTAGAATTGGATATAAAGGAGCCATACCTTGTAGTCTTTTGTCTTTTTTGCTCAGTGTGATGAGGTTCATTTTTATCTTTGTGTGTGACAATAGCCTCCTCCCCATTTGCTGTATGATGTTGTTTGTATATATATCAAAATGTGTTTATCCACCTGCTGATGGATATTTGGGATGTTTTTAGATTATAGTATTGTGGAGAAGCATTCCTGTACAAGTCTTTATTGTTGTCACATGTGTGAATACATGTTTTAATTTCTCTTTGGTATAATCTAAGTGTGACAGTTTTTCAAAGCACTTGTATCACTTGATGTTTTCACCAGCAATATGCCAACACTTAGTACTGTCAGTCTTTTATTCTTAGAAGTATTTTATTATTTATTTGTTTTAATGAAAAAAGAGATGCCAGAGCACTGCTCAGCTCTGGCTTATGGGGATTGAACCTGGGACCTTAGAGCCTCAGGCATGAAAGTCTTTTGTATAATCATTTGCTATCTCCTCAGCTCTGTCACTCTTTTCAATTTTAAATCATGCAAGTGGTTGTGATATCTTCTCTCACTGTAGTTTTAAAAGTATTGTATTTATACACATTGTAAGATTTTTTTCTATGTGGTCTATATACACGATATTTGTCAGATGTATGGTTTTTGTTTTAGGAACAGAAATTCTAAACTTTTGAATTTTATGCCTGTTGCATTTATTTATTTATTTTAAACATTTTAAAATTATATTTTTAATATTTATTTATTTATTCCCTTGTGCTGCCCTTGTTTTATTGTTGTAGTTATTATGGTTGTTGTTATTGATGTCGTTGTTGGATAGGACAGAGAGAAATGGAGAGAGGAAGGGGAGGAGGTGGGGAGCTGGGGGCTGGAACCGGGATCTTTACACAGACCCTTATGCTTTGCGCCACCTGCGGTTAACCCGCTGTGCTACTGCCTGACTCCCTACCTGTTGCATTTAATACAAAATAGGGATTATTTGTGTATGTCCTTAAATTATTTTTTAAATTGAGATAATTGTAGTTTCACATGCAGATATAATAATCATTCACTGTCACTTTTGCTTCACTCTGTTTCTTCCAGTGGTGACATCTGGTATAATGATACCACAGGCAAGTTATCAGTACTATCAAGATGCAGAACATTTTAATCTGCACAGGAATCCCTCTTATCCTTTCCTAGTCACATCCACTTTCTTACCAAGCCTCCCCCTCCCCCTTGACCTTTACAGCCACCAGTCTGTGCTCCATTTTAGCAATTTCATTTCAGTTGGGAATAGATAGCATAAAGGTTATGCAAAGAGACTCATGCTTGAGGCTCTGAAGTCCCAGGTTCAGTCCCCTGCATCATTTAAGAAATCTTATTTACTTATTTATAGCTATTTTAGGAATTTTATATGAATGGAATTGTGTGATCTTTTGGTAGTTTTATTTCCATCAGCATAATTCTCTGGCAAGTCATTCGAGGTTTTGCAAGTATTTTGTTTCATTATAAAGTTTTCCTTTTTGTTTATAAATTTTCCTTCTTCCCTTTCTCCTCCTTCCCTCTCTCTCTTTCTTTCTTTCTGAAAGAAAGTGTAGTGTCTACATGGATGCACCAGGGTTTAATTCTTCACTTGGTGAAGGACATAGAGATTGTTTCCAGTTGTAGGTTATTATTTAATGAGGGTTCTGGTAACTTTTGCTAGCAGGTATTTGTGTGAGCATAAGTCTTTTATTTATTTATTTATTTACCTCCAGGGTTATTGCTGGGGCTCAGTGCCTACACCATGAATCCACTGCTCCTGGAGGCCATTTTTCCCCCTTTTGTTGCTAGTCTTCCAATCTATGAACATAATAAGCATCTCTGTGTACACTTTCTTTCATTAACATTTTGTAATTTTTCAGCATATGTCCTATTAGACTTAGTTTTTTTGTCTTGTTTTTACATTCTGAGCATTTGTAAATGGTTTATTTTAAATTTTAGTGTCCACACATTCTTTGCTAGAATATAGAAAAATAACTGATTTTTGCATGTTGATCCTGTATTCTGTGCTCAAGCTGTACTTACTTATTCATTCTAAGAGTGTGGGTTTGTGCTTTTGAGATTCTTTGGGATTTTCTGGATAGACAGTTGGTCTTCTGCAAAAAGGGAAGGCTTTGTTTTCTTCCTTTTAAATTTACATGCCTTTTCTTTTTTGTTTCTGTGATTAGAACTACTAGTATGATGCTGACTGAGAGTGGGGAGAATGTCTGATCTTACAAGGAAATCATTCAGCTTTTTTGCCTCAGAATACAATGCCAGCTGTAGGTCTTCTGCAGATGCTCTTTATCAAGTTGAGGAAATTCTACTCCTATTCTTAGTTTTATGAGAGTATATAAACACTTATAAATAGGTCTCAAATTTTCTGAAAACTTTCTATGTAATTTGATATCATATAATTTTTTTAAAAATTTTATTGTAATATTTATTTATTCCCTTTTGTTGCCCTTGTTTTGTTGTTGTAGTTATTACTGTTGTTGTTATTGATGTTGTCGTTGTTGGATAGGACAGAGAGAAATGGAGAGAGGAGGGGAAGACAGAGAGGTGGAGAGAAAGATAGACACCTGTGACTCCCCTGCAGGTGGGGAGTCGGGGGCTCGAACCAGGATCCTTACGCCGGTCCTTGTGCTTTGTGCCACCTGTGCTTAACCTACTGCACTAATGCCCGACTCCCAATATCATATAATTTTTTATCTTTATCCTATGATCATTGATTGATTTTATTTTCTTATATCCCTAGAATAAATAAATAAACTTGGTCATAGTGTGTACTTTTTATGTATTGATCAGTTAATGCTATTTTCTAACATTTTGTTAAGTATTTTTACTTATATACTTATGAGAGTTATTAGTCTGGTTTGTGTGTGTGTGTAATCACTGTTTAGTTTTAGTATCAGGGTAAAACTAGCTTCATAAGATAAACTGGGATAAACTATTATTTCCCCAATAGAGAAATAAAAATAAGATAAACTGGGAAACGCTCCATCTTCTTCTATTCAGCATTTCCTGAAACAACCTCTATCAATTGTTACTGATTCTTATTTAAACATTGGTATTGATTCTTCTTCAAATATTTGTATTTGCCAGTGAAACTATTTGGGTCTGGAATTTGTTTTGTTTTGGGGGGTAATTAATAAAATATTATGGGAATGGGTAGATACACCCATTATTATGGATACACCTGGTTGAGCACATATGCTACAATGCACAAGGATCCAGGTTCAAGACACCGGTCACTGTCTGCAGGCAGAAAGATTCATAAGCAATGAAACATTGCTACAGACATATCTTTCCCCCTCATTGTTTTTTCCCTCCAGGGTTATCCCTGGTGATTGATGCAGGCACTGTGAATCCACTGCTCCTGGAGGCTATCTTTTCCCATTTTTGTTGTTGTTGTTGGATAGGACAGAAAGAAATTGAGAGAGGAGGGGAAGACAGAGGGGGAGAGAAAGATAGACACCTGCAGACCTGCTTCACCACTTGCAAAGTGACTCCCCTATAAGTGGGGAGCCAGGACTTGAACTAGGGTCCGTGAGCCAGTCCTTGCACTTCATACTATTTGCGCTTAACCTGATGTGCTACCGCCTGGCCCCGTCTCTCTTGATTTCTTTCTGTCTCTATCCAATGAATAAATAGAATATTAAAAAAGAGGGAGTTGGGCGGTAGCGCAGAGGGTTAAGTGCACGTGGCGCAAAGCACAAGGACCGGCATAAGGATCCCTGTTCGAGCTCCTGGGTCCCCACCTCTAGGGGAGTCGCTTCACAGGTGGTGAAGCAGGTCTGCAGGTGTCTATCTTTCGCTCCCCCTCTCTGTCTTCGCCTCCTCTCTCCATTTCTCTCTGTCCTATCTGACAACAACGACATGACATCAATGACCACAATAATGTTAAACAAGGGCAACAAAAGGGAAAATAAATAAATATTAAAAAAATTCAAAAAAAAGAATATTAAAAAAGAAAATTAGTGACTGGGAGATAGCTTAATGGTTATGCAAAATACTTTGATGCCTGTGGTTTCAAGGTCACAGGTTCAATCCCCAGACCTCGCATAAGCCAGGGCTGAGCACTATTCTGGCTAAAAATAAAGGGGATGGGGAGGGAGTAACTATTAAGTCCAGGACACATTGGTAGTGTTGTCTGCCCAGGGAAGTCTGGTTGGCATCATGCCAGCATCTGGAACCTGGTGGTTGAAAAGAGAGTTAACATACAGAGCCAAACAAAATTGTTCACCAGTCATGGACCTAAAGGCTGGAATAGTGCAGGTGAGGAGTTGGGGGGGACCCTCCATTTTGTAGATAGCTAGTAGGCATATTTTAGTTAAATTCCAAAGGACCTGTGGCTATACTAGTTTTTTTTTTTTTTTTTCCTTTTTCCCCCTGAGCCTGAAATCTGATACATAGGTGGATCCAAGTTATTGTCTGGGGAGATGATGTCATGGCTGGGAAGAGGACCAGAAAGCTGGATCAGGGAAGAGAGCAGCTCCCAAATATGGGAAAGATGTGTAAATATTGTTGACCATAAACCCCATCAATTTGATGTGATCATATTCAACTTAGGAGCCTATGTGACCTCTGCATCCCTGTAGATCTGAGCTCACATTCTGTGGTCATGAGTAGGAACATTCCAAACTGCCCCAATATCAGGACCCATCTTCCTCAGGTGTAGCATAGAATATGTTGTCCATCCTCCCTTCAGAGGATGGAACATTCTCTATCATTGTTGATCCAAGTTGAGGGCAAGGTTCTATGGGGGCCCACAAAGGGGTCTATTGTGTTGTTCCTGATAGAAATGACTGGTAACAATGGAGAGAGGGATTTATTCGAGGTCTAGGCCCATCATGTCTGTTTGGGAATCTCAGGACTCCCCAACTAGGACCCCAGTTGATGGGGTGGCCTGATAGTGACTAAAGATTCATCAATAAAGTATGCCAGTCTCTTGAACTTATTCAGCTTTTGCAGTCCTTGCTTTGTTAAGGTTAGCTTTAGAGTGAGTGAGACAACTGTAATAGGAAGTAGGTGAGGAGTATATAATCTAAGTAGACACTATTTTATTATGAACTTTATACTGACTCACTGCAAAATATTGTGTACTTTTGCTTTCAGGTATATATTTTGCCCTAATTTATGGATACTTGTGAACATATGCTGTATCTCACGGGACATGGTCTATATCTAGGTTTTGGGACTTTGTTAGGAAGTGAATCTCCTGGAATGGAATTTGAGAATACTATGAAAGGAAAGGTCTCACCCGAGTAATGAGGGAGAAGGGTTGATATTTCATGCCTGACGTCTCTGGACACAGTCCGAAGTGAAGCATACTGAGGTGGTACTCATTGCATTGATTAGGTTGGGATCGGTGGTTGCAATATCATTTGGTATGAATTAAGAGAAGCATGCTGGAAAGTAGCCCCATCCTAGAGGTTCCAGGACTGGGGGAAATATAGGCTTTATTGAGGAAGCGGGAGGTTCCTGCTGTCTTTGGGTTTAAGAAGACAATAGATAATTATTGCTATAATCACATTATTTGACAGTTGGGTTAACTTTGAAATATCCCTTTGTTAGGATTTGCTGTATCATACACAACATCATCATAATTTATGTCCTTGATATTATTTGTATATAGCTGTGCCACTGGTTGCTTCTGTTCTCTCTGGTCTAAGCTTTTAAGAGAGTCAACATATCAAAGATTCAGCCTATGTATTAAAAAGACTTGGTATGTGCTTTAAAAAGTTTGACACATTCGTGGTCTGGGAGGTGGTGCAGTGGTAAAGCTTTGGACTCTCAAGCATGAGGTCCCGAGTTCGATCCCCGGCTGCACATGTGCCAGAGTGATGTCTGGTTCTTTCTCTCTCCTCCTATCTTTCTCATAAATAAATAAAATCTTTAAAAAAAAGTTTGAGACATTCAATTAATTTTTCCCTTCTCATTTTAATTAAATAGTGATTTATATGACTACAAATTAATAGGAGTGTACATAAACACCATTCCCACCACCAAAAGACTGTGTCCCATCCCATTCCCCTTCCCCCATCCTCCAGCCCCTTGAAGCTGAACATCCACCCTCACCCTCAACCCAGGGTTTTTACTTTGGTGCCCTACTCCAAGAATGTTGACTTTTTTTAGGTGTGTTATCCACTTTCCCTGCCCCCGATGTTTATGTCCTAATCTCCAGAATCTTTGAGTGTATGAGAGTACACAATAAAAGGAAACTAAGGTTGCAGTTGGAACTGGGTTGCTGATCAGCTGAGTTTGAATAGGGAGACTGGGCTGGATGGTGGTGCACCTGGTTAAGCTCACATACTACCATGCACAAGGACCCAGGTTTGAGCCCCTCTATCCACCTGCAGGGAGGATGCTTCATAAGTAGTGAAGCAGGTCTACAAGTGTCTCTCTTTCTCTCTCTCCTGTCTCAATTTCTCTCTGTCCTGTCCAATAAGTTAAGAAAAAAAAATGACTGCCATAATCGTAGATTTGTAGTGCTGGCCCTGAGCCCTAGTGATAACCCTGGGGGCAATAAACAAAATAATAACACTGGGAGATTACCTGTGTGGACTCAATGTGATCTGAAAGGGCTTTCAAAGTACAAGAGTAGACAGAGTTAGAGGGAGAAAAGAGGTGGGGAAGGACAGCAGAGACACAACATTACTGGTTTTGAAGATGGAGGAAGAAAGGCTGATGAGACAGTGGTTAATCAAAAAGACACATGCTTGATGTAAGAGGTCCCAGGTTCAATCTTTAGTACCATCTTAAGTCAGAACTGAGTGGTGCTCTGAACAAACAAACATAAAAATCAAACCAAGCCAAAACAAAACAAAAAAGAAAAAAAAAAACAGTGGCCAGGTATAGGCAGCATTTGGAAGCTTGAAAAGGCAAGGCAACATATTTCCCCTGGAACCTCCAGTAAGAACACAGTCCTGATGACACCTTTATTTTATCCAAATGGATGGTCTGGTGAGTTTAACCTACAGATCTGTAAGAGGGCAGATTTGTGTAGTGTAATTTGCTGAATTGATGGGAATTTGTTATAGTAGCAACGGCGAACACACAGCCACACATCAAAGGAGAGAGGACTGAGATCCTAGAGGGTTTAGCTACTCAGCTACTTGCTCACAAATAGAAGCTGTTTTGACTTCCTGAATTAATAGCCAGGCAGCTGTGGATGAGGCTTGCTTGCCTGACCCCCACCTTTCTGAGGGTGCCAGCAAATTTGATACTTCCTTTTTTGTGAACACAACACTCACCTTTCTTTCATTTTATGAATTCAGACATCCTTAGCTTTCTTAGATCTACAAGAGTTCTCTATTGTCATCTTATCACTAGTGCTATGTAACAGTCAGCATCTAAATCTGATCTTTAACACAGATAAAACTAGAATCACTCTGAAGGAGGTGGTGTTGGGAGATGAAGCTGGGCCCACAAGGCCTGCCCTGGACTTCTCTGGAAAGCCCCCAGGACAGCCCTTGAACTCCCAGTCAGCATTCTCCTTCCAGAAATAAGTAGTCAAAGGGCCTTACACAATCACCTCTCCCTCTTTTAACTCTCTTCAGATTCTCCTTGGGATACCTTCCCTATCACTTTATCTGAAGTCTATCACCCTCCTTAACAGCATCACAGACACCTGCTGATTTCCTTCCCAAGACTTACAACAAATTTCTTTTTTCTTTTTTTATATTTATTTATTTATTCCCTTTTGTTGCCCTTGTTTGTTTTTTTTTTATTATTATTGATGTTGTTGTTGTTGGATAGAACAGAGAGAAATGGAGATGCTGGGAAATTGTGCCGATGCAGTCACATCTGCCATGTTGTCCCCTCAGGCTACTGCTAGTTCCCACGAGAGTTGGGACATTCTCGGAGTGCCTGTTCAGCCATGTTGTGCCCTCAGGGCATTGTCTATATCCCCACGATATTTGGAGTGCTTTGGTTACTCCTCCCCCCTCCCATTCTCATGAGAGTTATTATCCTATCCTGGAGTGCTATGGTTACTCCTCCCCCTTCCCATTCTCGCAAAAGCTGCACCTATAAAAGCCTTTCCTCTTCCGCACCTCGTTCTCTTGCCAGCGCTTCACTCTGGTGTTCAGACGCAGGAAAGGTTACTGCGTGAGGCGGCCATTTTCGCTACCTCCACATGGCCCAATCTGCTTCTCTAGCACCCAACTCTGAGGTGCCAGCGCAAATAAAGATTTGTGTTTCCTCTTCGATCTGGACCCCTCCTCTCTCTCTTCTCCGCGGCCCACGCACAACAACATGGAGAGAGGAGGGGAAAACAGAGAGGAGGAGAGAAAGATAGACACCTGTAGCCCCGTTTCACTGCTTGTGAAGTGACTCCCCTGCAGGTGGGGAGCCGGGGGCTCTAACTGGGATGCTTTCACTGGTCCTTGCGCTTTGCGCCACCTGCGTTTAACCTGCTGCACTACCACCCGACTCCCTTATGACAAATTTCTAACTGAGACCCTGGACCTTTCCCATGGTAAGGAGCTGGAAGTACTAACCTCCCAACACAAAGCCTTGGCTTGAGTCTTCCCTGTGGAGTGCTCCTTACCTCCAGGAGGGAAATTCCAGTTGCTTTCTGCCCTACATTACCTACAGTGCCCTCCAAGTAATGTGCGTCTCCCAGACCTGTCCTAGTCACTCTGTCAGTGGCTTTTGATGACCACTGCCACTGACTAACCTTGGCCTGGGACATACTGAAGACGGACTGTTAGATAGCTTGACCATCATCCTGGCTCTGCTAATAATTGCTGGGAGGTCTTAGCAAGTTGCTTGCCCTTTCTGAACCTTGCTCATCTATTCAGCAAACTTGTTTTGATTGCATTTCCCACATGGGGCAGGCAGTATGCCAGACATTGGAATAATACCTGGGAGCAGGCAAGAAATGAAGTGACTTGTATAAGGTCCCAGGGTTATCAGTGACCAACACAGCTCTACAGGGTTCCACTGTTCTTTCTTCTACCGTTGTTCTCAGAAGTGTGCAGGAAAGGGGCTGTGAGACACTTTACTTGCTAGAGCTCACATGCTGCCACACACAAGGGCCCAGGTTCCAGGCCTCTGCCACCACATATGTAAAGGGAAGCCTCATGAACAGTGGAGCAGTGTGTTGTCTCTCCTCTGTTTCGCTCTCCCTCTGTAAATACTTTCTGTCTTAAAAAAAAAAAGTCCACCAGAAGTAATAGAATAATGCAGGTCCAAAGAACCAGTGAAAATCCTAGTGGAAAACAACAACACAAGAAGTATGAATGAAAGATGGATTTATTAGGCAGCCGTGTGTGTGTGCTGACTGAGTTTCCCTCATTGAGGCTGGAGGTTTCCTTGGTCTCAGAGGATTACTTCAGGCATTAGTGTTCCTAGAACAGTGTGAGAAAGAAATACTGGTATTCCTAGAGGACTGATTATGAAGAGAGGAGGAGGAGGGAGAAGAAAGTCTATATGCTGCATAAATTTATCTAGGGATACAGAAGGGATGGGGAAGAGAAGATGATGGACTTTTGTCAAGCAGACACTTAAAGATGTGGACAGTTACCATTATAGTTATTCAAAAGACTCTCATCTCTGAGGCTCCAAGGCCCTAGGTTCAATCCCCAGTACTACCATAAGCCAGAGATGAATAGTGCTCTGGCAGTAAATAAATAAGTAAATAAATAAATAAAATCTAAATAAGGGGCATATAAAATCTTAGAAACAGTTGGAAGAACTCAGTTCCAGAGTAAAACATGGCTAACTGTTACTCCAGCCAGGCCACATTGATCTTGACTACATTCAGTACACCAACAAATTGTGTTGGCATTAAACTATTTCCAGTATCTAATCATTTCTCTGCTCCTATCACCCTGTTCAAGTCACCTCCCTCTTTTTCCAGCGTCACTTTAGTGATTTATCTCCTCACTGTCTGCCTATATGACTAAGCTATTCAGATATTCCTGAGGGTGCTGTTGTCAGTGCATTTTTGTGGGTATGGTTAACATCTTCAGTCAGTTGGTTCAGTGTAAAGGATTGATACATCAATAATGCAGGTGGACTTCATTCATTTTGATAAGGGCTTTAAGAACAAAACTGAGGTTTCTTAGAGAAAGGAGAGAGGGAGAGGGCGAGGGAGAGGGAGAGAGAGAGAGAATGAAAATCTACCTCCATATTGCAGATGGTACTCCTGCCTGAACTTCTAGCTGTGTAGCCTGTCCTTTTAGATTTGTGCCCAAATCAAGTAAACTGGTGGCTATCTTTTCTGGAGACTGGTTCTTCCCCCCACCCCGCTCCTGCCCCATCATCCACCTCTGTTCCATTGTTCCACAGAACAGCTAGAGTAAATTAATTTTTATTAATTAATAACATTTTTATTAATTAATTGGTAAAGCTTGGTGCTTGCATGATGAATCCACTGCTCCCAGAGGGTATTTCCTCCTCCCTCCCTCTCTCCCTTTTTCTTTTGGATAAAGACAAATTAAAAGTGAGAGGGAAGGAGGAATATAGAAAGAAAGAGAAAGACAACAACAGCACTGCTCCACCACTTGGGAAGCTTCACAGTTGCGATGGGGACTGGGGCTTGAACCAGGATCCTTGTACATGGTAATGTGTGCACTCAACCAGAGGAATCACTGACTGACCCATACAATTAATAATAATAATTATTATTATTATTATTGATAGTAGTAGTATTTATGCTGGGGTTTTGCCAAGGTTTTGTGCCTATGTGATCCCTGGAGGATTCTCCCATCTTTCAATCATAGATATAGAGAGGGAGGGAGAGACAGAGATAATGAGAGACACAATAACACCTGTTCCACAGTCCCTGAGGCTTCCCCTAAGTAGAATTCTTCTGTGTAACATTATCTCTTTTTCCATCTATGTTTCTCACCCTCTTTTTAAGTTCCTTTATTTTTCCAATATTACATGTTTTCTTATATTTGTAGATAGAGGTGAAGAGAGACAGAGAGGGAGAGAGAGAGATGGAGAGGGAGTGGGAAAGGGAATGAAAGAGGGAGAGGGAGAGGGAGTGGGAGAGGGAGAGATAGTAAGGGCATGGGAAAGGGAGAGGGAGTGGAAAAGGGAAAGGGAGTGTGAGAGGGAGTGTGAGACAGACAGAGAGACAGAGAGAGACAGAGACAGAGAGAGAGAAATACCATGAAAGAGACCACATCCCTAAAGCTTTCTTTCAAGCTCATCCTCTACTTAAAAAAATGAAAAATATTAGGGCAGTGCAGGGGGAGTGTTCAGGCCCTGGACCATGATGGAGGAGGAGGACCTAGGTAGGGGGTTAAAGTGTTTTGAAGAAAACTGAGAAATGTTACACATGTACCAACTACTGTATTTTACTGTCCACTGTAAATCATTAATCCCACCAGTAAAGAAAAAAATGATTAAAAAATGAAAAAGAGTTTGTCAGGAGCAGAAGAATGTGTAGATGTGGAACCCCAGTGGGAACCAAAGCAAAGCAAAGCAAAACAACCCTGTATATCAGTTTTTTTATTTGTAAAATGTGAATAATGCCATCACTGTCCTGGGTCTTTAGAATAGTGCTATTCACAATATAGGCAGAGCTGGTTCCTGTCCAAGAATTATATGTGATTTGAGGCAAAAAAAGTCCCCAAACATTTCAGAGACATTTGTGGCATTGTGACATTGCCACATCTTTTAAGTGTGAGGTTGGGGATGCTGGTTTCAGGTGACAGTATGTAGGCAAGTTCAGATGTGCTGTACTCACAGACTGCATGTTGAATCCTCAACAGACTGGGAGTTAGAAACAAGCACATGAACCTGGTGTTTGCACCACAGGAGGTGTGAGATGTAGAGGGCTAAAGCAGGATGCTGCATGGGGAGCACTCAGATCCACACCTGACTTTGACTAAGTGTTCACAGGATGCTCTGTTCTCGTGCTGTGGGGATGAATGTATGTGCATGTGATTTGATCAGTGTGGGGGCTGAGTCTGAACACAATCGCCTGCATGTGCATGTATATGCATATGCACGAGTGTGAGGGTGTGTGGGCTTTGATGGCCTTTTATGTGGATGTGTGTCTGTTTCCAGCTAGTGCCACAGATGACTGTATAAATATGTGGGTACCTCTGGATAATAGGGGGCCCTTATGCATGTGTGAGTGTGTAGGGGTGAGGTGCTGGGCTGGGTAGGCTCTGGCATATATCCTGCTGCCTTGGGACCCCCGTCACCAGAGGATAAAGGAATCATAGCAGCAGCAGCAAAAGAACCTTTAATCTTCCTGTTGTGTCCTCTTAATGGCAGAGATTGGAGGAGAGAGGTCAGAGGGTCAGGATGTTCAAGGAAGATGTTGATTATTTACTTGTTTATTTAATCAGAGCACTGCTTAGCTCTGGCTGATGGTGATGCTATGGATTGAATTTGGGAACTCAGCACCAGAGGTGTAGAAGTCTTTTTTCATAATCATTATGCTGTCTCCCATGCCCTTCCCTTAAGGAAGACCTTGGACTTGTTTGTGGGACTCGTTGCTCTGTGCCTGCAGGGTGTGCATGGCCCTTCAGTCTCACTGTGGGCACTCCTCCACTCAGCTCCCACAAAACCTCATAAGAGTGACAAATCTGCTGCCTACATGCACAGACTGACAGAAGAGGTCAGTTGTTATTTTAATACAATAGCCTTTTTACATCAGCTTTAATAGCATAATTCACAGAACATGTCAATGCTGACTTTGTATCTTAGTATCTGCTGTCTCCTCTACTAGGAATACTTTACCCACACTCAGCTCCCGAGGAAAATCCCAGTCATGCTTTAGAAGCCTGATCAGCATTGCTGGAGGCTCCTTTCTGGTTTAGTTACACCCTTCCTGAAGCTGTAGACACATTGTTGTATACATTACTCTGAGTAAGACATGATATGTTGAATTTCTGCGGTGTCTGTTGTGATATCTACTCTTTCATTTACTATCTGATTTATTTGGGTCTTCTCCCTTTTTTGTTTTGTGAGTCTGGCTAAACGTTTGTCAATTTTGTTCACTCTTTTGAAGAACCAACATTTACTTTCGTTGATCTTTTGTATGGTTTTCTTATTATCAATGTTATTGATTTCTGCCCTAACTTTAGTGATTTCTGCCCTTCTGGTTGCTTTAGGGTTCCTTTGTTCTTCTTCTTCTAGGTCTTTAAGATTTGCAATCAGGCTGTTTATTTGTGCTTTTTCTTGTTTCCTAATGTGTGCTTGTATAGCTATGAACTTCCCTCTCAGTACAGCCTTAGCTGTGTCCCAAATATTTTGATAGCTTGTGTCTTCATTTTCATTGAACTCTCGAAACATTTTGATTTCTTCCTTGATTTCCTCTTTGACCCAGAGGTTGTTAAGAAGTGTCCTGTTGAGCTTCCACATTTTGGAACTATTACTAATCTTTTGTTGATTGTTAAGTGTTAGTTTAATTCCACTGTGGTCTGAGAAGATGCTTGGGATGATTTCAATGCTCTTGAATTGGCTGATGCTGTCTTTGTGCCTAACATATGGTCTATCCTTGAAAATGACACATGTGGATTTGAGCAAAATGTGTATTCCAGTTTCTTGGGATGAATGACTCTGAAAATGTCCAACAGTTCTAGTTTATCTGTTTCCTCATTTAGCTCCCTTATGTCTTTATTGATTTTCTGCCTGGATTATCTGTCAAGTTGAGAGAGTGGGGTGTTGAAGTCCCCTACTATGATTGTGTTGCTGTTAATATATTGCTGTAGCTCTTTCAGTAGATGTTTGATGTATTTAGATGGCTTCTAATTGGTTGCATAGATGTTAATAATTGTTAAGTCCTCTTGATTGACTGATCCTGAGCATTAAGTAGTGTCTATTCCTATATTTTTTAATCTTATCTATTTTAAAGTCTATCGTGTCAGATGTGAGAATAGCTGTTCCTGCCCTTTTTTGTGGGCCATTGGCTTGTATGATAGTTTTCCATCATTTCACTTAAAGTCTGTGTTTGTCTTGTTGAGTTAGGTGGGTTTCCTGTAGACAGCATATTGTTGGGTTGTATTTCCTAATCCATCTTCCTACTCTGTGTCTTTTAATAGGTGAATTCAGGCCATTGACATTTATTGATATCAAAGATTGAAGATATTTTAATGCCATTCTTATAGAGTTTTAGAGTGTTCTTATATATGTTTTATTTATGATGGTCTGACTGTTTATAGAAGACCTTTCAGAATTTCTTTTAGGGCAGGCTTGGTGATAGTTGATTCCTCCAACTGTTGCTGGTCTGAGAAGGTTTTGATGCCTCCATCTAGTCTGAATGACAGTCTAGCAGGATATAGTATTCTTGGTTGAAAGCCTTTCTCATTGAGAACTCGATAGATATCTTGCCATTTTCTTCTGGCCTGTAGTGTTTGTGTGGAGAAGCCTGCTGCTAATCTTATGGGTTTTCCTCTGTAGATGACTCTTTGTTTTTCTCTTGCATCCTTCAGGATCCTTTATCCTTATTCCTTTCCATTCTAAATATGATATGTCTTGGTGTCTTTAAGTCTGGGTTAATTCTGTTTGGGACTCTCTGGGCTTCTTGAATCTTTATGTCTTTGATGTAGACTAGAGAAGTTTTCAGCTATTATGAACTGAAGAATGCTTTCTTCTTCTCCCTCTCTTTCTTCCTCTGGTAAGCCAATAATGCGTATGTTGTTTCTTTTGAAGTCATCCCATAGGTCTCTGTTGTTGTTTTCAGCATCTCTTAATCTCTTTTTGAGATCTCTTACTTCTTTTTTAGTTGTCTCTAATTTGTCCTCAATCTTGCTAATTCTGTCTAGCCTCATTGATTCTATTCTCTCTGCCCTCTACTGCTTTCTGGAGTTCATCTATTTTGTTTCCCTGTTCTGATACTGTTTTAGTTTGTTCAACTAGTTGTGTTCTTAGCTCAGCTATTTCAGCTTTCAGCTCTCTAATAACCTTGAGATAGTGTTTTTTTCCAGAGTCTCATTTGTTGTTCCTGTATTTCTGATTACAATTCTTTCAAACTCTTTACTCACTCATGTGATTATTTCCTTAGCTAATGTTTGCATGTTGAACTCATTATTTTGTGATTCACCCTTTGGGGGGCTTTTAGCTGGACTGTTGTCCTTGTTAGTTTCTCCAATATTTCTTCTTGTTGGTTTATCCATTTTGTATATTATGTTATGAGTTCCCTCTCTTAGTACGTTTCAAATTACTGATCACTATTTCCTGGATTGACTTGTGTCTAAGTAAGGTAATTAAAGGGTTCACAGTGGTGGAAGTTAACAGTTGTTTCAATAGTATTTTAATCCCTGAGTTGGAGCTCAGTGGTTTAAAAGCCTCTTTTTTTTTTTTTTCTCTCTTCTCTGTAGGCTATGGGAGCCTAAGGGCTTCTAACTATAAGTAGGCTTCTTAACTTAATCACTGACTCCTAACCAAGAGATAAGGCAGGGTGTGGCAGAGATAGTCCGGTGGTTATGCAAAGAGACTTTCACAGCCCCACAGCTATGCCACCGAGGCATAAGTCTTCTCCTGAGTTTCCTGGTTAGATCTCTGTCCCCCGGTGTCCCTCCCTGCTGCTGCTCCAGATTTTGAGGGCAGTAGCAATGGAGACTCAGAGTTGCACTTGGTGAGTCTCCGGGGAGTCCTTTCTTTCCTCCCTTCAGCTATCCCCTTGTTGGTGGAACAGACTGGAGGTGTTGTCTCAACTGACAGACCGTTGGACTGTTACCAGCCACTTAATCTCTCCCTAGGCTCCTCTCTGTCACCAGCCACGTGTGTTTGCACTCACTGGTGATTTGGTGGGTTCCTGTAGTCATTCTAGTCCTGTCTTGTTTCAGTCCCAGGTGGTCTCCTTTGGTATTCCTAGTTGATCCGGGAGAGGAGAGGAGAGGAGAGGAGAGGAGAGGAGAGGAGAGGAGAGGAGAGGAGAGGAGAGGAGAGGAGAGGAGAGGAGAGAAACAGATCTGTTGCTGCTCGTAGCCCCGCCTAGGAAGTCCTGCATATCTCTTTTAATCCTCACTGCAGTCTAAGACTTAGTTGTTGCTGTCTGTCATATTCACAGATATGAAAATGGGGCTTCAGGCAGCTAATGCAATTTCTCTAAGGGCACTAGGTAATAAATGGGAGAGGCTGGAATCCAAACCCTAGAATTCCAGACAAAAAAGCTCAAACTCTTAAAATGTGAATGTTCTGATAATACTTTAGTGTTATGACTAGAGTTCAGTGCCCCACCTCAACAACTGAGGACAGATGTCCTCACCTCACTCCCAACCCCAATTCTTAGCCCTGGAAAACTAATCATGCTTCAGAACCCTGCTGAGGACCTCTCAGGGATCCCATATGTTCCTTGGGAACCTGAGCAGAAAACAAATAAACAAAAGCAACTCTGAGTCCGAGTGATAACTTTTACAATTCACATTTTATTTTGAAAAAAAAAAGTTCTGCTAAAAATACTCCTACAAAGGCATTGGAATAACAGGGTCAAGGTTGCTCATGGACATAGCTGGTGAGATTTCCTTGGTCACAGTAGTGGGTATCTATCTGGAAGAGCCAGGTCTAACCCCCAGCCATCAGAACCCTAGCCATATCACTCCTTGGTCTCCAACATTACCCCAACCCCATGTTTATGACCAGAGGATATGTAGGTTTTGTGAAACCCTAAATAAAGATAAGGGCTCTGACCTGCACTGCCCAGGCTGGGGAGGACTTCTGGGGGGTGGCAGTTCTGGCGTTTACTGCCTATGCCTCAGAAGCACCCCCGGGCAGAATTCCCCCCCACCCCACCCCCCACACCTAACTCTGGTCTGACAGTGGAGAAGGGTTGAGGGGTTCCTGATAGTAGCAGCCCAGCGGAATGATCACCAGGATGGATGCTAGGGGCAGAGACCCCTTTCTGGCTGTGTGGCCTGAGGAAGCCACCTTGCCCCATTTTGAGTCTCCTAGTCTTCAGAGTGGGGCTGGTATCTGTCCCTGTCTCAGAGCTGTGTGGGAGTTGAGCTAGACACTGTGTTTAAAAAGTTCAACACGGTGCCTGGCACGTTGTTGGCACTCAAAAAATAGCAGCTATGATTAAGATTTGGGCTGAGCAGGCTCAGAGAACACTTGCTCTTCTCCAGAGTCCAGAGTCTGGCTGATAGTGAGTGTCCCAGCCAGGCCTCCTCTGGGCCAGCCTCAGCTATTTGACTTCCTGTATTGGCCCACTGGAGGAGAAGTAGCCAGACCACTGAGCTTAGAGTACCCTGTGGTGCTTCCTTAGGCTGCCCCTAGGGCTCATAGTGGGAAATGTGAAGGGGTCCTTGGAATGTGGCAGTGGTTGTGTCATCAGGGAAGCTGCATCCTCAGTGTCACTCCTGGCTTAGGTTTGCACCAAGACCCTGTAGTTGCCTTATGTTTTAAAATTCAGTCTCTGGAGAGCAGCTTGCTTGGGGACAAATTCCCAGAGAAACTTCTGGTCTTGCAGCTTCTTCTAGAGTTGTGGGTGTCCCAGACTAGCCCCTTCCCACACAGAGCCATTTTCAGGAGCTTTTACATGATTCCTGAACTGAGCTCTGTAACCCCCAGCCTGTGGGGATTATGGCCTCAATTAAACCCAGGACTGCCAGTCCCCTGCAGCTGAGTAATCAGGGGTGTGGGCAGTTCTGTCACTTTACCAGGGAGATACATTCAGCATCACATTTAACAGGGGGATCCTGGGGTCTTTCCTAGGTTCATCTCTGATGCAGATTCAAAGGATGGAGCTGTTAGTATTCGTTTTGAGCAGTCTCCCTTCCCATCTCTTTCTTGTTTTCTCTTTGCACTTTGTCACTTCTAGGGCCTTTAGGTTTGGGGGCCATAAGTGAACAACAGAACTTGACATCTTAGGAATTAGCAGCATAGAAGTGCATAGTGATGGCATCTTAAAAATGTGGAATCCTCCCATTGCCATTATTGAATTCGAGGGTTTGGCAATTATAGAATCTTTCACCCATGGACTCCTGTAGGACTCCCAGGACTTAGGTGGTTCTCTTCCCCCTTCCTTTCACCCCCTTAGCCCCCTTAACTTCCTCTAGCAGGCCTGTTAGATTCTGAAAGAGATGAGATCTTCACTCCCCTCCTTCCTCCAAAGAAAACCCTTAGATTGGGTAGCAGGGTGGTGGTGGTGGGTGGGCATATGGGGTGTGTGTGTGTGTGTGTGTGTGTGTGTGTATGTGTGTGTGTGTGTGTGTGTGTGTGTGTGTGTGTGTGTAGCTCCAGGTATGCCTGGAAGTCTCCCCAAGCCCCTTTCCTTTGTCTGGCAGTCCACCTGGCCAGGTGTTGAGTGAACAGACCTGAGATGGTGGAGTTTCCATAGGGTGGCCTGGATGAGCTGGGCCCCTCTGAAGGATTAAGTTCCTGCTGCTTCTTGCTATATCAGCTTTCCTGAAGCAGCTTGCCTTCATGCTGTGAAGCTAAACTCAGACAGACTCTGGGCCTGGGGTGGGTGAGGGATATCTTTCCAATTTTCCTGAAAGCTTAGCTCAGCCTGAACACATTCCTAAGGGTCAGCCCTACCCTCACTTTGTGGGCCATAATCCATGTCTGAGTTTGGGTCATTTATTTGGTGATATCCTGCTTTTTCCTAATCCCTGTTTACATGAGACCCTTCCTCTGCAGCCATCAGGGCACAGTTTGTCACAAGGGATGTAAGGATCTCAGTATCTAGAGTAGTTCGTTAAAAATGGAGGCTCAGGACTGGGAGGTTGTTCACCCTGTGTACAAGTTATCATGCATAAAGTCCCAGTTTAATCCTGGCCATCATTTGGGAGCACCTGCATGTGGGAAGCTTCGTGAGTGGTAAAGGTATCTTTCCTTTTCTCTGTGTTTCCTTCTACCTCTCTTTTTCACCCTCTAAAGGAGTCCTTCAGATATGGTGGGACTGTGCAGGCACAGAGCTCCAGTGAAAACGCTGGAGGAAAAAAGACAAAAGAACTCTTAAGCCCAACCTGATTTGAGAGGTTGGGATGGAGCTTGGGAGCAGTAAGTAGCATGATAGATTCTGCTACAGGTGGGCAGTGGCAAAAACTTTTGAGAAATCCTGGGGAGAAAGGAGAAGCAAAGGCAAACAGCTTGGTTGCAGTCCATGGGACTTTTGGGACCATATTTCCTCACTAGTAGGAGGGATTATCATCTGTCAGCCAGCATCTTTCTTCCAATGCCAGTGGGACCAAGCTATGGTAGTGCGCAGTGACGAGTACCATGCTGTGAGCCTCTTGACATTATCCTCCAGCGGGATGTCCCTGAGTCTCCCTGCATCACAGAACCAAGGCTCAGCCACTTCTTGGACCCAACACCTTGACTGTGGTTTCCCTGGAGGGGAAAACTGGCCCACTCTGAGCCCATTCTCCCGCTTTTAGTTTTATGGCAAGAGCCATTTCTCAGGAGACTGGGTCAGGGCCACTAGGGTTGTGCATGCATGTGCGGTATTTCCCTAATATCCCATTGGGCTACCCTGGCATAATACTCCACTGGAGAGGACAGGCCCTCATAATCCTTCCAGCCTTATCTGGTTATCTCTCTAGGGCTGAGCAGGCTTCCTGAGCTCTGTATGCCCCCCATTCCCTGGTCAGTCCTGGGCCCTGTCCTTCCAGGAGCTCTGCTCACTGTTCCCTGTGGTTATGATTATGCATATCTGCTCAGCCTGGTCATGGCAGGCAGCTCTCTCAGTCCTCAGCAGTTCATCAAGAGGTCTGGAGGGTTATGGGGCAGGGAAAACTCATAATCAGGTAAAATAACATCCAGTCTTGCTGTTCTCAGCAACTGAAATGACTCTTTGGATTATCTGCACCAGTGAATAAGGATGGAAAGTTAAGCAGCAGGCTGTGGATTCTCCCAGAATAAAGGGCGGGGAGAGGGAGGCACTGATCCATGGGACACTTCCTCTGATATGGGGGTGATGGACCAAGATGGGGGGAGCTGAGAGGCACCCTGACCCCATCTGATAGTTGAGTTGACTTTTAGAGATCTGTGCTCACACTGACATACTTCTGCTTGAGAGCCAGCCAGATGTGGATAGTCATTCCCTTAAATCTCTCCTTCAATCACACCCCCCCCCACTTACCACTCCTCTGACTCATCTAGGGGGCTCCCACTGTTGGACCAGCCTCTGCATCTTTGGTAACACCAAACTGCTCACCTGGATTATCCTAACTTTCAGTTTCTCTCATTCTCAAAACAACCTCCTCCATGAAATTGGGAGGGGTGGCGAGATAGGGAGGGAAAGACACAGACATACTTGTAGTCCTGCTTCACCACTCATGAAACTTGCCCCCTTCAGGTGGGGACCAGGGGCTTGAACCTGGGTCTTTGCACACTGTAGTGTGTGCGCTTAACCCAATGTGCCACCACCTGACAGCCCCACCCACTTCAGCTTTCCCTTCTCTTGCCAACCAGCATCAGACACCAAGTGCTCTGTGTCAGCGGATGGAGTGTGGTGGAGCAAACATTGGGAGCAGCTAAGCCACAACTCTGTTCTGTTTCTTCCTGGCTTTGTAATTCTGAGCAAGCTTCTTTCCTTGTCTGAGCCTCAGTTTCCTCTGACACTTGGAAGGAAATAGCTCTTCCTCACAGGACTGCAGTGTGCTCAGTGCTTCTGCATACCTGGACCATTCAATCTAATACTTTTGTTTCACAGGTGGGAGACTGAGGCTAAAGGAGAGGAATTGGTGCCCCCAGACAAGCAAGGCTGCTACTCTGGTGACAGGGTGCATTTTCTCTAGTATTCCATGGCCTCCTAGAATGCATTTTGAATACACCCTGTGGTAAGGGTTTCCTAGTCATTGGTGCCCCCTTGGTACTACAGGGCTAAGGAGAGAGCCAAGAGTGACCAGTAGCCCAGCATTAGGGTGGCTGGTGGTCTGGGATCTGGATCCTTGCTGTGCTTCTACCAAGTATGAGGAAGAGCTGGGCACAGATGGGAGCTCCTACCCTTCGGGGATGAATCCCTGATCCAGAAGCATGTAAGGCTAGTGGCTACACACGAGAGGGTGGCAGAGAGCTTCCTGAGAATTGGCAGGATGAGAAGCAAACAGAAAGGATAGAGCTAGCTACCTGATGTCATATGAACAGGAGGTATTGCTAGTTATTAAACAGCCACTGCCTAGAGTCCCTTAAATATCTCTTGACTATCCCTGCCACCCTAGTGCCTACTCTAAACCCTTTCAGTCTAGCACTGAAGCTACCATATTCTGACTGGTCTGCTTCTGTCCTACTAGTTGATAGATATTATTAGAATGTCATCTCCTAGAAAGAGCTCTGTAGATCAAGAAAAATAACCCATTTGGAGGTCTTCCAGGGAGAGAGGAAGTGTATGGTGAGGGTCTCTGTCACCTAGCCTGGCCTGCACAGATCTACTCATCACACCCACTTAGAGCAGCTGGCCCCCATGTTCATAGTGCCCTGGCCCATGTTTCCAAGGCAGCTTTCTTTCCTCAAGCACCAACTGTGTGCAGAAGAGCCGGAAACACCCTAAACGCGGCTGGGCAGGTGGAGGCTGGCACTTGGGGTGGCTGAGCCAGGAAAGGATTAGTAACCAGGCAGCGGGAGGCTCAGAGCCATGTGCCCAGGCGAGAGGGCAATCACTGGAAGGTGCTTGGCAGAATGGCCTGCCACTACCCACTGAGAGGCCTGCAAGAGATGGTAGGGGGAGTTGCCCTAGTAATGAGGAGAGGTGAGCAACTGTCTGCACCCTGGAATGATCACAGTGACATCTCTCTGTTACTCTGAAGTGGAGATAGAGGGTCCTGGTGGCACCCTCACTCTGAGAACCAGGCACATGGGGCCCAGGGCCACTGTTATGGGCCCCAAAGGGCTGATAGGCAGATGTGCCGGCTGCTACACACCAGCCTAACTGCTTAGGACAGGAAACCATCTGACAGGATACACTGAGTGCCAGCCACCTGCAGGCCTCAGTATGATGGTGGGGGGGGGGAAGGAGGAGGGACAAGCTGGGGAGACCAAGTTAATCTACAGAGAGTGTCAGGGCTGTTCCTTCCAGAAGGTGACCTTGTGTGCTGGGGACAGCTGCCACCCGTGCTGGCCATCTTTGGGGCACAAAGGGCGGCTGGCTGCGCCATGGCTGGCTAGTTTGTGGGAAGCTTGCCAATGCCTCCCTGTAGTTTGTTCTGCTGTTCCCCTCAGGGTCTTGAGCTCCCCCTCTAATCACTTCCTTCCCCTTGTATCTCAGGCTCTGGAGAACAGGTGATGGATAACAGACCATTTCAAGATGGATGCTCAGCTGGCCAAGGGGTCTTTAGCCAGCCTGCATCTTTCCTACTGGCCATTCCCCCCCAAGGATAATGGGATCAGAGCTGAGATGTGGTGGCCCTGCCTCCTCCTCTGTCATAAGTCTTGGCATCTACTGCACATGCACCTCCCCACACACAAAGGATTCAACAGTCTTTGCACAGATTAGAGTTGAGCAAGAAAAAGTGTGCATGCTTGTGGCTTAGATGGGGGTCCATGGGTGGCATGGGTCCCCCACACTCCCACTATTACAGTTC
Source organism: Erinaceus europaeus (assembly GCF_950295315.1). NCBI lineage: Eukaryota > Metazoa > Chordata > Mammalia > Eulipotyphla > Erinaceidae > Erinaceus > Erinaceus europaeus. The sequence continues at coordinate 36,861,752 of NC_080174.1, forward strand.
ACCTGATACCCCCTGGCCCACCCCCTGGTCCAGGAGGGCTGTGTATGTCCCTGTTGACTCACTGCTCCCGATGCACCCTGCTGTGGTTCACTCTGGTGCTCAAGGGACTCATTGCCAGGTTCTGAGCCAATTCTAACTCATTTTTTTTTGTTGTCTGTGCTTTTGACAAGTTAAAACCAACAAGGCCATGAGAACCTCCAGATTGTTCCATTGTGTTTTCTCAGCCTTGCTCTTCTAGAACCCCAAGGAAGAAAGAGCCCCTTTGGAGACTGTCTTGGGTCACTAGACATGTCCCCAAGGGTGCCAGCGTCTCTCTTTGAACTTACAGAGAATTCCTTTTTAAAATAACTAAAGCATTTTATTTCCATTCGGTTCACTAATGGATTGTTCTGCTCAGGTGCTTGCCTTTGCTCACAAGAGGAAGCCTGTGGTCAGGTCTCTTGGCTAGTTGTCCTTTCATGGCCTGGGCAATTGCCTGGTGGAGTAGTGGAGGTGGGAGAGGGAGAGAAATCACACCCTTTCTCTCTAGGGGAAGGAAGAGCATGCCTGCACACATCTCTGAGGGGGGCACTCTGGAGGGCTGGGATATCACAGTGAATGATCTGGCTCCTGGCCTCTGGTTTAGATTCCCAGAGTTGAAACTGGCCTCTAGCCCCTCATGGGCACTCAGGAACCCCAATGAGGCCTATTTGCCTGGAACGTACTGGATAAATTAGGGCAGATGGAGAGTGAAGAAGGCAAAAAGCCCCTTGATTCTGCAGCCTGAGAGCCCACTTCCTTTTCAATCTGTTGCTTTCACAGTCTTGGGGTGGGTGTTCCTCCATCTCACACACACACACACACACACACACACACACACACACACACACACCCCCCGCTCAATTCTCACCCAGTTTCTGAATGGTCCAATGGCCCTGTAGCAAGCTTTGATGAGGCCTGGCAGCAGGTGGAAACTATGCAGGAGAAGGAAAAAGGGATGGGGGTGTCAATGGAAATCATATAAAAAAATCCAGAAATGTGCATATAAAATCTCGCCCTTGGTGTATTGCCTAAGTCAGTAAGCAGAAAGCACCTTCTTCCTGGAGAAGGATCAAGTTCTCAAAAGGTAGGAAATGTCAAAGTGTCACTTCATTGTCATAAAAATAAGTCAGCAAATGAACCCCCAAACCAAATCCACCCGGACTAAATAACCCCAAGTCCACGAATCGCTGTAAACAAACCCAGATGCATGATCAATTCTTCTCAGTGGCAGTCGAAGCTGATGGCAGTCACTGCAGCATAAATCCTCTGGGTGGGGGCTGGTGTAAGTGGGTGCCCAGGTGGGTCAGGGCTGCCAGGCTGTGCATGTGATAATAGATGTGGAACTGCAGATCAGGGTCAGCCAGCCTCAGGAGGGCTAATGGTGTCCCCATGATCCCTCACCCAAGAGAACAGAAGCTTCCTCTCAGCCCTGGGAGTTGACAGGAGAAGCATATCTCTTGAATTGGAGTGTCCAAAAAAATTCTCCAAAGACAGAATGCTGCTTCTGTTTGCCCAGTGGCAGAAGGAATAGATCTTTCCCAGAGAGCTTCCTGGGGTGGCTGCCTGTCTATTTGTGTTTCCATCCATCTGCTTGGCACCTGACTGCTGAGCGAGACCTGAAAGAGCAGCCTGGAGACAGGAGAGAAGGGTGGCCTTGTCTCTCCCCTTCACCTTGGTTTTGTTTGTTTTGTTTTCCTGAAGCTGTTTCTTGGCTCTGGCCTGGTCACCTTCCCAGAGGGAATTGGAGAGAAACTGCTTCTGGCCTTTGATTGGACATGTTGCATGGATCTCCCAAGCCCTTTTTGATTTTTCCTCAAAAACAATGATCACTTTCCTTATGAGAATCCTCTTTGAAAAATATTCCTTGTATTTCCCACCCCCTCCCAGGATCTATTTTCTTTTGTCCCTGTTCCCTTCCCCCCCCATCATCTGAGGTGCACGTGTTCTTAGTGACATCCCGAGGTTGGAGCACTGCATGGTTCTTCCTGTTGCCCATGGCCTCCTAGCAGGTGGTTGACCCTGTGGTGGATGGACAACCGGGTGCTGTCATGTGGACAGGAGGGGTGGGCTGGAGGAAGAGGTGAGCCAAGGCAGGTGAATGTCAAACCTCTACAGACTGGATCTGGTTCATTTGTGCCCGCATCACCTGGATACTATTCAGAATCTTTTTCTGGTGGCCAGCCAAGGTGACCCCAACCCGGAGAATGTCCCTTTGGGAGAGAGAAAGACGTAGGTTAGGGACATGGGGTGGAAGGGGCTTTGTGTCTGTGGGTTAAGGATATCATGCCAGGGTGAGCTCTCCCTGGACTTCTTTGGAGGGTGGTGCCTGTTAAAGGGAACAAGGAAGGGGGTGAGGAGCACAGGGCAGCAGATGACTGTGAAGCTGCAATGAGTGACTATGGGGTGGAAGGAGTACTTGACTGTGAGTCAAGATGCCTGAGTATGCTTTCTCCTCTGTACTGGGAAAGGGAAATGCAACACATTATCAGTCACTTGCTTTATGTCTCCTCCATGTTCCTCCCAACTTCCAGTTGACAGGAGAGAGAAAACTGGACTGGGCAAGCTTCTGTAGTTTGCCCAAGGTCATATAACCAGTAGGTGGCTGACAGACCTAGGTGTCAGTGTATAGATGCGACTCCAAAGTCTACCCTCTTGCCCTTTGGTTCCCTGTCTGCCAGGATGCTGTTTATTCCTCCCCTTAGGAGGGCCCTGTATGGTGGGATGGGTGAAGAGGTGGTAGGTGAGGCACCCAGGCTCTTACTCCATCATCATCTGTGACACGACATCGAAGGAGGTGAAGCCAGCGTTGGCAAAGCTTTCCTTGTACTGTCCCATCTTGATGGCTTCCAGCCACTCATCCACTGTATTAAAACTGGTGTAGTCGGGGATCGTGCGGTCCAGCAGTGGCAGGTTGATTCTGGGGATTGAGGGGAGGGTGACAGAGATGGTCAGGACTCTATGCTAGCTTGGGGGGGGGGGTTGCAGGGTAAGCATAGGCTTCCCTGTACCTGTGTGTCCCATTTGTGTGAATATGGCAAACATACATGAATATTTCTGTGAGTGTGGGCATGAGTATCAATGCATAGATAACGTATCTAGCATAAAATGTACGAGTATTTGAGAGCAAGTGTGTGTGCAGGACTTGAAGCTGGGGCTTCCTGGGAAGTGTGGGAAGGCCTCTGTAGGGAATGCTGGGAGGCTGGAGCACAGTGGTGAGATAGACTCTTCTTTGAGCTTCTTGCTTTTAGGAGGAGGAATTTTAGCTGAATTAATGGTGCTGATCATTTAGTGTTTTCCTCCAGCAATCCCACTCTCAGCCCTGGCTTTCCTGTAGGAGGCTGATCTTGTGAATTGCATCTCTGAAGCTGGTTGTACTGAGTCCAGACAGAGCTGGTGGTGCTAATGGGAATGTCCCTCTAGTCAAGACCCTCATGAGGTTCACAGTGATTTTATCTGGAGAGAGAGAGAGGAGTGAGTGACTTGAGGTCATGGTAAAGAGCAACAGGTAGAGGTAAACACAAAGATCTATTGACCACAAGAACTTGACAGGTGAAGGACCTGGGCCCAGAGAGTTTGGACACAGCCAGCCCTGGAGCCCAAGGACAGGAGGCTGGATGACCCCTTAGGATCCTTGTGTAGGTGAGAACCTTAAGGAGTGAGTATATGGGGCAGGAGAGGGACCTGTGGCAGTCATCCTCCAAGGTGGTGATAGCTGCAGGCCTGATGGAGTGCCCTGGGAGAAGGCAGCATTGGTGTCTCTGGAGCTACAGCTTGTCTTACTGATGTGGGGCATGTGTGTGTTTGTGGGAGTGTCAGAATGTACTTCTGAATGTGTATGTGAGATTGTCCGTGTGAGCTTAAGAACCAACATTTGTATTTAACTGTGTATATGTAGGACTGTGCTAGGGAGGCTGCAAATGCAAGTTAGCGGCACCAGGTTTGAGAATGGGGTCATCTAGGGAGGAAACAGTGATGATTATATCTGTCCACCAGACAGGATTCTGATAAGTTTTCATAAATATTGCCTTTTTTTTTTTTGCCACCAGGGTTGTTGTTAAGGCTCGATGCCTGCACTATGAATCCATCACTCCCAGTGGCCATTTTCCCCTTTTTATTTTTCATTTGATAATATGGAGAGAAACTGAGAGGGAAGAGGGACAGAGAGAGAGAGAGAGAGAGAGAGAGAGAGAGGAAGGGGGGAGATAGACACTGCAGACATGCTTCACTGCTTGCGAAGCTTTCCTCTATAGGTGGGAAGTGGGGTTTTGAACCTGGGTCCTTGCACACGGTAACATGTATGCTTAACTGGGTGCACTACTGCCTAGCCCCCAAATGTTGTCTTTTTTTAAATTTTAATTATTTATTTATTGGATAGAGACAGTCAGAAATTGAGAGGGAAGGGGGAGAGGGAGAGAGATAGAGAGACACCTGCAGCCTTGCTTCACCACTCACAAAGCTTTCCCCCTACAGGTGGGGATCAAGGGCTTGAACTTGGGTCCTTGTGCACTGTAACATGTATGCTCAACTAGGTGTGCCACCACCTGGCCCTCCAAATATTGTCTTTTTAAATCATGCTTTCAGCAGTGTTTCCTATCACCTAGAGTGCACCTCCTCCCCTTGACAGCCTGTGACTGAGCTCTCCTGTACTCCAAGGCTACACAAATGCTTGCCATCCCTGATTCCCCATTACAGTGGAGAACATCTTCAGAAGTGTGGGAAACTGTGATGGGAGGGTTTCCAGAGAAGATGGGTAGGGAGGAGCCATGTCAGAAGGGTGTGTGTATGTTGCGGGGGGTGGTCAGGCCTGGGGTGGGAGCATACCCGGAGGAGAGGGGCGCCATGGCTTTCAGACTGTTGGGGTTGCGTATCATCTTATCTAGTGTGTTGACAATCTGGCTGAACTTGGGCCGGTGGTTTCGATCCTTCTGCCAGCAGTCCAGCATAAGCTGGTGGAGGGCACTCGGGCAGTCCATGGGTGGTGGGAGCCGGTAGTCCTGCTCAATGGCATTGATTACCTGGGGACAACAAAGGGTGTAGTGGGTCTGGGTGGGTGATGCAAGAACATCTCTTCTCTGGCCTGCCCCAACTTGCCCCCAGTGCATTCCAGGGCAGCCCTATTTGGTTGCTTCCTTGAGATAGCCCACCACATTTGGCCTCAATCAGGAAGTTGAATACCTACCCTATCCTCTCAATCTTGGGAAATCCAGCACCCTGAGCTGGCCGTGGGCCACTCCATCAGCTCCTCCCTTCTTTCTGCCTCTGAGCTTATTCTTGGCAATTATAGCCCTGAGAACTCCTTTCTCTGGCTTTTGACCCCAAGGTGACCACATCATCAGCTTCAGTTCCCTTGGATCTACAGGTGAAAGATACTATCTTTGTCAGGTACTACAGCATGACCTTGAACGTGGCTGGTACACCCTTGCCACCAGCCTCAGCTGTCTTCTCTGTCAAGGAATGGAGCTCAAGGACCTGTCTCAAATATGTCATGACTGTTTGTATGCTTCACATTGGTTTGGTCTCACTCCCCCCACCTCCAGGAGACTGTGGTTTAGTCTTTGCCTTTTTGTGCTTCTCCTTTCTCCCCGCCCCCTATACGATGTACTTCCTGAGTTCCTGCGGCTGCTGCCAGAGGAAAAAGATGCAGGACAGAACTTATGGTGATTAGATTAGATTAGTTTTTTGAACCGTTTGCTCGTGAATAAAGAAATACTGCTTCTCTGCTCAGCCGTGTGTCCCTGGTCTCAGTCTCCCACCCGTGAAGGTAGCCCGGCATACTGGCACCCCGAACCTTGATGACATATGGCACACCAATGTGGGAGCTGACCTGCCTATCCCCCAGATAAGTGAAGACTTTGGCTACCTATCCACTATGAGCTGCTTTTCTGCTTCTGAAGAGGCTTCCAAAGACCTCTGCCCTTTCTTCATGAAACTGTTTCTCTGTTTCTGGAACATTTCGTTCTGGGCCACACTCTGGTTTCTGTCTGCCACCCGTCTGCAGGAGCCGGCTTGCCGCCGCGTGGTGCGGGGCATTCGGCACGGGCTCCCTCCATGCTGCTCGGCCGGCTGCTGGGAGCAGGGCGGCAGACATGGCAGGCAGGGCTGCGCTTTCTGCACGGCTGGCCCACCCACCCTCCTGCTATGAAGTCTGGGCAGATCCCAGACCACCCGGAGACCGCGGGCTCCATGCTGGGACTGGGCCCCCTGGCCGAGATCCCCAGCTTGGCTCTGAAGGCAGAGGAGCTAGAATACGCAGAGATTCGTGCAGTGATGGCAACCTGCAATTCCTGGAAGTAGAGCTATGCGGGAGGCCACCTCCAGATGGCGCACCCCCTGAACGGCTGGGACAGTGCAGATCTAAACTCGTGTTTAAAATGACATGTCTTGGGAGTCGGGCTGTAGTGCAGCGGGTTAAGCGCAGGTGGCACAAAGCACAAGAACCGGCATAAGGATCCCGGTTTGAACCCCGGCTCCCCACCTGCAGGGGAGTTGCTTCACAGGCGGTGAAGCAGGTCTGCAGGTGTCTATCTTTCTCTCCCCCTCTCTGTCTTCCCCTCCTCTCTCCATTTCTCTCTGTCCTATCCAGCGGCAACAATAATAATAACTACAACAATAAAACAAGAAGGGCAACAAAAGGGAATAAATAAATAAAATTTAAAAAAAGAAAGAAAACCTTAAGTTAAAAAAAAATGACATGTCTTCGCAACAAAAGTTTTTCTCCTTGTGTATTGAAGACCATGTTTATGTGTGTGTTTGAAGTTTGGTAAACATTAACTTTAAGGTTAGAAATGTAACTTTAAGGCTACATTCTTACCAGGCAAAGTTAAATGAAAAAGGTTTTCGACATAATTCTCATAAAGGTAAAATTAACTTACATTTAAAGTCTGAGGTAAAAATTAGTTAAAAATCAATATATTTTAACTAAGTTGGTCTAAAAAACCTGTGCACATCTAGGGTGTGTCTCCATCTCAAATGGGTGTAACAAAAGGTTAAATAAGACGTTATTGATATGTAAAGCTCTCAAATACCTTCTCATTTAGAGTTAGAACCAGCCCAGGCATAAGACAGATTGCACAATGGTTATGCTAATGATTCTCATGCCTGAGGCTCTAGCAGTGGTTCTTTGCCTTACCACATTTTATTGCACTTAAATTGGTTAAGGAGCCTTAAAATAAAATGAAAAAGACCTTCCAAATTTATACAGATACCTAAACCAATTATAATCATCGGGTTATCAATTGTGTTAAACTTCTAACCTGCTACAAGTTTTGTTTCATAAGTAAGTGAATTACAGCTGTCAAGTTCTCTACAGAAGAGCAGAATTCTAGCGGCTGACCTTCCTCATGCAATGTTTCATCCCCCTTGCAATTCTTCTGTGGACACCTGCTTTGAACTGGCACTTCTATCGGACTTACTGGTACACAACTCTACAGTAGCTTTCCTTTATGCTGCTGGGTTTCTCAAAGACTGACTACAGCCAGCTGCCTTGGGACTCTATAGGCCATACCCCCCCATGCTAGGTAATGCCCACAGAGGCAGGAAATGCCCATCAAGGCAAGAAAAGCCCACAGAGGCAAAAAGGTCCTTTAGCTTGATAAAGCCTTGCCTACAGAGGCAAGAAATGCTCCCCTCAGGCCTTCCCTTGGCAGCACACTGGTACTTATTGCTCGCTTACTTGTTCCTCCATGTTTGTGCCAGTTTCTTTTTTTTTTTAAAAATGCCTGTGCGATATAGATTTCTGTTCATCCCACACTCCTGATACTATGGTCAATTAGTTAAAAAGAAAAGGGGGAATTGTATGCTTCACATTGGTTTGGTCTCACTCCCCCCACCTCCGGGTGAATGTGGTTTAGTCTTTGCCTTTTCGCGCTTCTCCCTTCTCCCCACCCCCTATCCGATGTACTTCCTGAGTTCCTGCTGCTGCCGCCGGAGGAAAAAGATGCAGGACAGAACTTGTGGTGATTAGATTAGATTAGTTTTTTGAACCGTTTGCTCGTGAATAAAGAAATACTGCTTCTCTGCTCAGCCGTGTGTCCCTGGTCTCAGTCTCCCGTCTGCAAAGCTAGCCCGGCATACTGGCGCCCCGAACCTTGACAACACATGACACCAGAGCTTGATTCACCATCAGTTTGACTGTGATTCACCTACCCTGCTCAAGATGTTTTCAAGTCCTACCTGTTCTGTATTGTTGGAAATAAAAATTTCTTGCAAAACTTCATGAATGGTGAAGCAGTGCAGCAGGTGTCTATCTCCCGCTCTTATTTCCCCCTTCCCTCTCAATTTCTGTCTCTATCCAATAATGAATAAATAAAAATATTTTAAAAATTCCTTGCATTGACTTTTCAAATGCTGTTACTGAACTATGTCAACTTTTCTGACTAGCTTTCCTCTTCAGTGCTCCCCAACATGACACTTCAATTACCCACCTCTGTGCTTTTGTACTGGACTTCTATAGGAAGCTTTCATGTCTCTAAGGCCCACTATGGGAGTCTTAGCTGTTCTGAAGGCTTCTTGGTTGCCCACACTACTTTTACCTCAGTATCTACTAGGCTTGACATGCCAGTTCCAATTTAGCAACTGCTCATACAAGTTCTTGGATTTTAGAATAATCATCTTGTCCCCAACTAGGTGGTCAGTGACTGGTGACAGATAAATTTTCATTCAGGGTTGACCAGAAAGTGAATGCATCCTGAAGAACTGCTGATTTGTGAGTAGGTGGGCTTCTCCTATTCTTGACCCTCTGGAGCATCGAGAATCCTGTGTAGAATCTTTAAACATTGGCCTGGGAACTTTTCTGGTCCAGGATTTCTGACTTCTTGCTCCTGCTTCATGGCAGATTGGCAAAGGACCAAGGATTTCCCCCCCTCCCATCTGGCTTTCCTGAGAAGCTCTCTTCACCCTCTTAGAGACTTACATCTTGGTTGGTCATGTCCCAGTAGGGCCGTTCTCCATAGGACATCACCTCCCACATGACGATACCATAGCTCCATACATCACTGGCTGAGGTGAACTTCCGGTACTGGATGGCTTCTGGGGCTGTCCAGCGGATAGGGATCTTCCCACCCTGGTGAACAGAATGAAGAGGATCGTTGGGTCATAGATATGGCCTCTGCTCTTAATACCATGCCCCCATTCTGTGCACTGTGCTGTACCAATCACATGAAGAACCTTACTGATCCTTAGTCTTATCATGCTGCTTTAGATAGCTGGGCAATTGTGCATGCTGTTGCCTTTGCAGGAGTACCTTTATCTACTCTGCTGTCTAGAAATATCCTTCTCATCCTTTAAGACCTTCTGGAAGACTGCCCCTAAGTCTCAAAAGAGTTGTTTACTCTTCATCATTCTATAATTATGCCTTTACTTCTCTATCAAGGTGGCACTTCGTACACAGACAGGACTCTTTCCTTCATGCCTGACTTACTTGTGCCTTACTTATATTTTTATTCTCCTCTCCTTTCCTCTCCTCTCCTCTCCTCTCCTCTCCTTTTCTTTCCTTTCCTTTCCTTTCCCCTTCTTTTGTTTTCTTTTTTTCTTCTTTCTTCCCTTGCCACCAGGGTTGTTGCCAGGGCCAGGTGCCTGCAGGGAAACTCCACCACTCCTCATGGCCATTTATTTCCCTTTCTTTTTGATAGGGCGGAGAGAAATTGAGAAGGGAGTAGAATATAGAGAGGGAGCACACGTGCACTAGAGAGAGAGAGAAAGAGAGAGGGGAAGAGAGCCACCTGCAGACTTGCTTTATCATTTGTGAAGTGTCCCATCTGCAAGTGGAGAGCAGAGACTTGAAGCTGGGCCCTTGTACCTGGTAACCTGTGGGCTCAACTTGGTTTGTCACTGCCAAACCAAACCAAACCAAACTATCCTTCAACAACCCCAGATGTTTTTAGGAGAGAGTCCTCAACTTGGACATTCAAGGGCCTACACTATTTGGCCCTGTTTATTTCTTCAACATTATTGCTCACAACTTGTTCTTGATACCTGTATTCCTGTCATACCTTGTGGCCCTTCAGCTTCCAGTTCAGATGCCATCCACTCTAGAAAACTCTCTTCTGCCTTCCCAAGCCTGTGTCAGGACTCAGTGCCTTGTCATTCTTTATTCCTGTATTCCTGATCTGCCACCTGCTTATGAGCTCTCATAGGGCAGAAACCATGGCTCATGACTGCATATCTCAGGGTTCTGCATAATGCTTGGTAAGATAGCTGCTAATACAAATGCATTTCAGGGACAGATGGGTAACTGTGCCCAGTCTCCTAGCACCATGGCACCAGTGCTCTCTGCTTTCATCTTACCAGTGCACTGGTGTAGGTGGGGTCTGAGGTATCGTCCTCCAGAAAGCGTGAGAGCCCAAAGTCAGACACCTTGCAGACCAGGTTGCTGTTGACAAGGATGTTGCGGGCGGCCAGGTCTCGGTGCACATAGTTCATATCTGCCAGGTACTTCATGCCGGCCGCAATGCCTCGAAGCATGCCCACTAGCTGAATGACTGTGAACTGCCCATCGTTTTGCTTGGAGGTAAGCAGAGAAAAAAGTAAGTAGAAAGGCAGAATTCTGAGCTCTGAATGAGGAAGACAGCATAATGGTTATGCAGAAAAACAGCAGTAGTAGCAGCAACAATAGAACTCCAAACCCAAATGGGAAAGCAGAGTAGGGCCTTGGTCCCTGTCCCCCCAGCAGTGGTCTCCAGTGGGAACAACCCAGATGCTCAGGAGAACCTTAGGCCCATTAGAGGCCAGTTCTGGGGGTGGTGGAGAGACTGTGGGATAGGGAACAGTCACAGCTGGTTCTCATCCTTGTTGAATATGCAGCCGTGGATAAATTGCCTCGTCTCTCAGAGTTTCACTTCCTAACCTGTGGTTTTAACAGGAATGAGTAGCACCTACTTCGCTGGGATATTTGAGGTAAATGAGAAAGTAGCTGGCACACACTATGTACTTAACTTGTTGATTGGCAACTAGTCTATTGGCATTCTTCTGAATCCTAGTCAGTGCTTTTTATCAGCTGACCCTGATCTGCTCGGTGGGAGTTGGCAGTTGTAAACTTTTCTGTTGGACTTGTGCTCTGAACTGCTTCCCCAGAACTCCCAAGGATAAATAAATAGTAGGGAGAACAAGCTTCATATCACCGATTCCCTGTATAACATAGGGAAAACCAAAATCTGGTAAAAAGGGGTCAGAAGACCCGGCTTTCACCTTGACCCTCTGCATGGCTGTGGGCAAACTCTACTTCTCTGTGAGCCTCTTCTTTCTCATGTGCATGATGAGAGGTGCACAGAGGGTGGAGCCATGGGTGATGCACGTGGTAAAGCATACATGCTACAATGTGGAAGGGCTTGGGTTCAAGACCTTGGTCCCCCCCGTAGGGGGGAAGCTTCACAAATAGTGAAGCAGTGCTGCAGTGCTACAAGTCTCTTTCTCTCCCTATTTCTGTCTTCCCTCTCACTTTCTCTGTCCAAAAAACGAATAAAATAAAATAACAACAAAAGCACAGAGGATGACATATTTCAGTTCATATGACAGCTCTGATAAGACATGCTTTCCTGAGTAGAGGAGGATTTTGAGCTTCTGGCTTTACTCAGCAATGCCCTTCATGGGTAAGGGAATGGAAAGTGGTAGCACATAAACCACTCCTGACCTAGATCTTGCTTTAAGGTCCCTTTCAGATCTAAAGGTATAAAACTGTGTATAAAGGTATAAAGCTCTAAAGGTATAAAACCCCTTCTTTTCCTGACCTTCCAGTGGTTCTCTTGGCTTCCCTTACCCGGAGGAAGGAGTCTAGGGAGCCATTCTCCATGAACTCAGTGATGATCATCACAGGGGTACTCTTGGTGACAACACCTTCAAGGTGGATGACATTGGGATGGTCAAACTGGCCCATGATGGAGGCTTCACTCAGGAAGTCCCGGCGCTGCTTCTCAGTGTAGCCTGATTTGAGTGTCTTGATGGCTACAAAGATCTCTCTCTTGCCTGGCAGCTTCAGGTGGCCACTGCATACTTCACCAAACTCTCCTGGGACAGACACATCAAGAGAGGCAGGTGTCACTGGCCTGGTGGAAATGCCACTTCCTTGTTCCTTATTACTTTTGTTCTGGTTGTCACAGGAGTTACTTTTTATTAGTGATTTAATACTGACTTATAAAATTGTAAGATAATAGGGGTATAATTACATAATGTTCCTACTACTCCATTGGAAACTGATCACAGATATGGGTTAAGTTTATATCTCTATCTCTATATTTATAACAATTTTTCCCCACTTTTCTACATTCTACATTTTTTTTTTTTTTTACATATAGTCTATGCCTTCCTTTCTAAGTCACACCTACACCGATTACTACTTCTGAGTGTCCTTCCTTTTTTCCTCTTCTCTCTGATAAGGGAAACAGTGCCTGGCTTCCTCTTTCATATCTGCTTCCTTTTCTGTGATGGTACAGAAACAAGATTCCCTCACAGGAGATCTTCACAATTGTCAACAGATCCTTGAAGGCACAGAACACATTTATAGAATGTTAGGGCCCCCTAAATCCCAGCCACTTTGGGGAGTATGACTAAGTGTTTTGTAGCTGTCTCAGGCTGGGACAGAGTGAAGATGTTGATTAGCCTTTGGAGGTGGGTAGAGGGACCTGGGGTAAGTAGCAGGAAGGATGAAGCGCTGAGTGCACAGAACTAGCTTCTAGACTTAGCCTAATCTCTGACCTGATGTGCAAGCCACCTCCCAGTCCTGCGCTTCATTTATGAGTCTCCTCAGTCTCCTCATTTATGAGGTGGTTTTACTGGACACAACCTTTGGGGGTCCATCTGCCTTTGGCATTCTGAGCCTCCAGTTCTTGGAGGGTTATTTAAAACCCCTGTCCCACATCCTTCTTTTCGGGAAAACACATTGGGGAGGTCTCCCCACCCCCTACCTGAGGCTATGGTATCTGTGGGGACACCAGTCACCTACCTGCTCCAATCACCTGCTCAATTTTGACACAGGAAATGTCAATTTCCTTGGCAAACTCCCGTACTGCCTCATTGGGGTCCTCATAGGTGAAAGGGTCAATGTAGATCTTCATACCTGGGGTTACTGGGGGAAAAGACCAGGCTCAGTCACATGCATAGACATAAGATGTAGACAAATGGAAAGCAGGAGTCAGTGCCTTCAAGGAGGGAAATATTATTCCGTGTGGTCCCTGTAAGAACTGGGCAGCCCCCTAGAGGTCACCTGACCTCTCTCGACCCAGGTGAGCAGATGAGCATTGATATGAGTAGAGAGGAAGAACAGAGTGCAGTGGGTTAACAACTAGGGTCCAGCACTTGTTTCAACTCTGATTGGGAATAGCTTTTCAGAGCAGTTAAGACTGTCAGCAATGTCTGCTATGGTTGACGGCATAAAAAGGTGAAGGAGAGATAGGTTTGCCATTTGTGTGATAAGAGAATCAGGGGCTGCAAAGTAAAGGAAGAGGAAGTCAAGGGAAGGAGGGAGGGAGAGAGAGAGAGAGATAGAGATCAGGCCATGCTACCTACCAGGTTTTCACTAAGAGGTTCTCCTAGATTTTTGAGACCTAATCCTCTCCTCTTGGGAGCCATTCCAGGCTGCCTTTACCTTCCCAAACTGTCCCCACAATCTAGCTGTTTTACTCGCCAAGGTCTGAGTACTCCAAGCTTCTGGGCTCTCTTTTTTGGTTTCTCACTAGTCAAGTCTTAAATTTTTCTGGATCTCAAATTCCTTGCCTGATGTGGATTTTTGTTTTTTGATGCAGAAAGAAAAGGAGGTAGTTTGGATGTCAAAGACCCAATGCTAACCCCTGAACTGACTGAGTTGCCAACAGTTTTTGTTTGTTTGTTTGTTTGTTTTACTTTCTTGGGGAATTAATGTTTTACATTCAACAGTAAATACAATAGTTTTCCAGTTCAGGTTCTACTTGTGTTTTCTCTTCTGATCTTATTTTTCAACTTCTGCCTAAGAGTGAGATCATCCCATATTTATCCGTCTGTTTCTGACTTATTTCATTTAACTTATTTTATTTAACATTTAACATTTTTCAAGGTCCATCCAAGGTAGGCTGAAAACGGTGAGCCAACAGTGTTTTGAAGGATAGGAAAGATGATCCATTCTCCATTTCCCTTTCCATATAACTAGCTGCCCACTGCTCTGACCCCTCTCTGGCCTTCTCCTAGCCCAGGCTTCCCTCTGGCTTCTCAGCTCCTTGCTCACACTTCCTTAACTATTCCAGGAGCTGTGACTTTGTCATCAGCAGCTTTGGGAACTAGGAGCTGGAGTCTCTGGGCCACAGTGGGACTTGGCTGGCTGGTGAATGGGGCCATTAACCCCACTCAGCTGCATGACCTTGGACATGTTAGCTGACCACTCTCAGCCTCTATTTCAGACATTCTAGGAATCTAGGAGTTGGAATCTCTAAGGGGTTAGCAAACTGACCCCTGCCTGTTTTGTTATAAAGATTTATTGGAATACAGCCATGCACATTCCTTTACCCATGGCTGCTTCCATGCTATAGCTACAACTGCTGAGTTGAGTAGTTTGAACACACTGTATGGCCAGCAAAGCCTAAAACAGTTACTAAGTGGGCCTTTACAGAAATATCTGCCCACTGCTGCTCTAACATAATGGCTTTATTTTGGATTATTTATGTGGTTATCTTTCTAGCACTTTAGGTCAGGGTTATTTAATTTGGATCTAAGAATTACTTAGCAATGCCAGAATGGATATTGGGAGTCTCCTGAGATGGAACCTAGTTATTATTTTTCTTGAGAGAAAGATTTTTTAAAAAGATTTTATTTATTTATGAGAAAGATAGGAGGAGAGAGAAAGAATCAGACAGCACTCTGGCACATGCGCTGCTGGGGATAGAACTCAGGACCTCATGTCTGAGAGTCCAAAGCCCTATCACTGTGCCACCTCCTGGACCACAGAGAAAGATTTTTTTGCTAACATTTTATATATTTTATTTTATTTTATTTTATTAGAGAGAGAGAGAGGGAGAGAGAGAGAGAGCGAGCCCAGAGCACTGCTTGACTTATGGTGATATTAGAGATTGAAACTGTAGCATAGGAACTTCAGGGACAAAAGCTTTTTGCATAACTATTAATGCTATCTGCCCAGTCTGGACTCTATTTACCACTATTGCCTGTCGGCATCAGAAAGTAACTCATGTTCCTTAAAGTCAGTCTACAATTAATAGAAACAGACATGGTTGAGAATCAGAGTTCTCCAAAATTCAACCTGAGTCTAAATTTTTCTGTCTTAAAATTATATATACCAATATACATGGCTATTTGTTCACAGAATCCAAGACTTTTTTTTTTTTTTTTTTAAACCAGAGCACTGCTCAGCTCTGGTTTATGGTGGTGCAGTAGGTTGAACCTGGGACTTTGGAGCCTCAGGCATGAGAATCTCTTTGCATAAGCATTATGCTATCTACCTCCACCCAGGATCCAAAACTTTGAGCAACATCTCAAGGGGTTGGAGACCCCTCCTACCCCAAAAGAAGTTAAGAATAATCATTCTAGACTATGGAAGTCTGGCAGGAGGGTGTGGGAGCACTTGATCTTATTCCTCCTCCCTCCTCCAAGAGGTTGCAGAGAGCTCTGCACACAACACAGACGCAATGCCTGCAGAGCAGAGCAAAATCCAAATGATGGAGGATAATAATAGCAGCTGCCACTCAGTGAGCCCTTTGTCTCTGCCTGACACTATTCTAGGCTCTTTATATGCATTATTGTCTCTGCGGGAAGACTCTTAGAGGAAGGGATCATTATTCTCACTCCATGCGTGAAGAAACTGTAGCTTAGAGAGGCTAAGTAGTCTGCCTAAGGCACACAGCTAGCTAATAGTACTAGCTAGGGTTTGAACTCAGGTCTCTCAGACTTGAACTAAAGGCTGGAGATCCTCTTGATTACTGTGGCCATGCCTCCTGTATAGAAGTCCCCCAGGTCTGGATTATTTCTCCTGCTTTCCCAAGTCAGCACTCCTCAGAGCTGGGGTGTTTAATTTGGGGGTATTTAGTTGACCCAACTAATAGTTCCTTTTTTAAAAAAAGTTTTATTTATTCCCTTTTTTTGCCGTTGTTTTTTTTTATTGCTATAGTTATTTCTTTAAATATTTACTTATTTTCCCTTCTTGTTGCCCTTGTTTTTTTTATTGTTGTTATAGTTATTACTGTTGTTGTTCTTGATGACATAGTTGTTGGATAGGACAGAGAAAAATGGAGAGAGGAGGGGAAGATAGGCAGGGGGAGAGAAAGATAGACACCTGCAGACCTGCTTCACTGCCTGTGAAGTGACTCCCCTGCAGATGGGGAGTCAGGGGCTCGAACTGGGATCCTTATGCTGGTCCTTGCGCTTTGTACCACGTGCACTTAACCCGCTGCGCTACCACCTGACTACCTAATGGTTCCTTGTATGCTCAGATTCATCCTGGTTTGTGGTTCTTGGGAAGTAGCTTTCAGTCTTATTCCAAACAGAACTGGGGACAGGTAGGAGTGGGTCAGCTCAAAAACTCAGCAGAAGCAGAGCAGGAGTTCAAAGCCCATTAGGGCACCACTCCTGGTAGTGGTAGACCTCTTCCATGGGTGCTGCAGCCTGTGCTCCCATCTGGGCCTGGAGGATCACTCAGGAGGCTTGGAAGATCAGAAGCAAGTCTCTTCACCTGGTACTCCAACTCTCCTTAACTTCTCACTGCTCCTTTTGGTGGCAGCAGAAAGGATTTGTTTACCCAGAGGTCCCAGGTACACCTCATAAATTCCCTTTCTGTGTCCAAATCAAATGTCACCTCCTCTGTGATGTCTCCCTTGATCCCTCTGGTAAAGGGAAACCCATGATTCCTTCTCTGACTCCCTCAGCCCTGTCTCTACATGTGTCAAGGTCCAGATATGCCTACCCACAGCTCCTGCCAACCTTTTCTGTAATATTCTGCTGCCTCTTTTACCCTGTTCTCCAGGAAAACAGAGGTGGTTTCTGTCTTGTTCATACTTGCTGGGAGAATGATAGCACTGCTCTAGCTCCAGGGATTTGTGAACCCCATGTTATGTGTCCTTCCTCTAGAGTATTTTCTCTGGAGGACATATGTGAAGGAGGTATATAGCAGATGTTTCACAAATACTCACTGAATGTATGGCTCTGCTTTTCTGTGGCTCTTTGGTTTCACCTTACCATTAATAACCCTGTTCTGGCACTTCATAGCTACTGATCCAATTAATCTTTTAAAAAAATATATTTTATTTACTTATTAATGAGAAAGATAGGAGGAGAGGGAGAATGAACCAGATATCACTGGCACATGTGCTGCTGAGAATTGAACTCAGGACTTCATGCTTGAGAGTCCAGTGCTTTATCCACTGTGCCACCTCCTGGACCACCCAATTAATCTTAATGACCCAACCAAGCAGATGTTATTATTAGCTGTATATTATTCAATTTTTGAGGTTTGACCATCTCTCACCTACAGAAGCGGCCATTTCATTTAGCCCAATCCAATACTTGCATTTTCAAATGAGAAAATGGGACAAGAAAGGTTAAAGGACCTTTAAGAAGTGGGGTTTGAATTCTGGATACACTTATCACTGCTGGGATACCAGTTCCTATCAGGTGTTTCCCCAACCTTTCTTTGAGAATAAAAGGTGTTTTGGGGGCCAGGAGGTGGTGTACCTCGTTAAGTGCACACATTACAGTGTGTAAGGACCCAAGTTCAAGCCCCCTGGTTCCCACCTGCAGGGGGAAAGCTTCATAAGTTTTGAAGCAAGGCTACAGGTGTCTCTGTCTCTTTCTCTCTCTATGTCCCCCTTTCCTTCTCAGTTTTTCTGTTTCTATCTAATAAATAATAATAAAAATAATTTAACAAAGAGGCGAATTTCTAGTAAGACTAAAGCCTTTATAAAACCTGGGTCCTCAGAAGGGAGTGTGCTGAACTGATGCCAACTAAGGATCTCTGCAGGTAGTCTTCAGAAAATACTGGGGTGCTGTTTAGATTACTTAAGTCTATATAAGGGCCACCAATTATAGTACTGAGCCCAGATGGGAAGTTCAGGTTAAGGGAGAAGTCAGGTAGAGAAAACTGCTGTTGAATTGTGCATTTGCCAGTAACATTGGTCATAAATAAACTGCTTTCTAAATTCAGCTCCAGTATTAATTACCATTAATCCAGCTGTGTGTGTGTGTGTGTGTGTATGTATCCTTTTGCAAGTTACTTAACCTCTCTGTGTCTCACACTTTTTCATCTACAAAATGGAACATTATAAGCAGCACCTACCATAGTGGTCTATAAGGCTTAATAATTTTTTTTAAAGGCTTCAGTCCCCACCTGCAAGGGGGGAGCCTTCATGACTTGTAGCAGTGCTGCAGGTATCTCTTTACCCTTCTCCTTTCAATTTCTTTCTGTCCTAACAAATACAATAAAAATAAAGCAAAATAAAAAAAGATTATTAAAACAAATGAATTTTATTTGATTTTTGTCAGAGCCCTGCTCTGCTCTGGCTTCTGGTGATAGCAGGGATTGAACCTGGGACCACAGGGCCACAGGCATTTAAGTCACTTTATGTAGCCAGTATGCTACCTCAATCTGCATAAGTAAGAATGTTTTTAAAAGAAAATTCCAAATGGATCAAAGACTTGGATGTTAGTCCAGAAATTATCAAATGCTTAGAGGAAAATATTGGTAGCATTCTTTTTCATCTAAATTTTATAGGCATCTTCAATGATACAAATTTAATTGCAAGGAAGACCAAAACAAAAATAAAGCAATGGAACTACATCAAATTAAAAATCTTCTGCACAGCAAAATAAACCATCACCCAAACAAAGAGACCCTTTACAGAATGAGAGAACATCTTTACATGCCATACATCAGACAAGAGGCTAATAATCAAACTATATAAAGAGCTTACCAAACTCAGCAACAATAAAACAAATGACCCCATCCAAAAATGGGGAGATGATATGAACAGAATATTTACCAAAGATATTCAGAAAGGCCACCAAACATATGAAAAAAATGCTCCAAGTCATTGATTATCAGAGAAATGCAAATAAAGACAATAATGAGATACCATTTCACTCCTGTGAAAATGTCATACATCAGAAATGACAGCAACAACAAATGCTGGAGAGGTTGTGGGGGTAAAAGAAACCTCCTGCACTGCTGATGGGAATGCCAATTGGTGCAACCACTGTGGAGAGCAGTCTGGAGAACTTTCAAAAGGCTAGAAATGGACCTACCCTATGATTTGGCATTCCCTCTCCTGGGGATATATTCTTAAGGAGTCAAACACACCCATCCAAAACAGATCTGAGTACACCTACATTCACAGCAGCACAATTTATAATGGCAAAAGCCTAGAAGCAACTTAGGTGTCCAACAACAGAAGACTGGCTGAGTACATTGTGGTATATACACTACTCAGTTATTAAAAATGGTGAATTCACCTTTTTTTACCTTATCTTGGATGGAGCTTGAAAGAATCATGTTAAGTGAGATAAGCCAGAAAGAGAAGGATGAATATGGAATGATCCCACTCTTAGAAGTTGAAAAATAAGAAGAGAAGGGAAAACACTAAGCAGAACTTGGACTGGATTTTGTGTATTGCATAAAAATAAAGGACTCTGGGGTGGGGGAGTGGGGACTGTTCAGGTCCTGGAACATGATGGTGGACGAGGACTCAAGTGGGGGGTGGTGGTGGTTATAATGTTATATGGAAAACAGAAATATTACACATATACCAACTCCTGTTTTACTGTTGACTGTAAACCATTAATCCCTCCAATAAAGAAAAAGTATTTTTTAAAGGACTTGATAATGTACTTGGCAAAAAGATCACTAAATGAAATCACTACCATAAAAAGAAGAGCTGGTTACTATTATGTATTATTTTTATTATTTCACTTTTTTAATTTATTTATATTTAATTATTTAATTTTTTAGAGACTTTATTTATTAATTAGAAAGATAGGAGGAGAGAGAAAGAATCAGACATCACTCTGGTACGTGCTGCCAGGGACTGAACTCAGGACCTCATGCTTGAGAGTTCAATGCTTTATCCACTGTACCACCTCCCAGACCACTTATTTATTTATTCTTGGATAGAGACAAAGAGAAATTGAGAGGGGAGGGGAAGATAGAAAGGGAGAGAGATTACAGAAGCCAGACCTTGAACCTTCTGCATCCCACAGTGATCTTGGGTCCATACTCCCAGAGGGGTAAAGAATAGAAAAGCTATAAGGGGAGGGTATGGGATACGGAGGTCTGGTGGTGGAACTGTGCGAAGTTGTACCCCTCTTATCCTATGGTTTTGTCAATGTTTCCTTTTTATAAATAAAAAAAATTTTAAAAAGGGAGAGAGACAGAGAGATACTTGCAGCCCTGCTTCACTGCTGGTGAAGCATCCCTTCTGCAGGTGGGGACAAGGGCTCAAACCCAGGTCCTTGCACACTGGAATGTGAGCGCTTAACCACATGCATCACTGCCTTATCCCTTATGTATTATTTTAAAATATTCATAAGTTTAACCCTCAGGATTGAAATAAACACCAGTTTTATGACTTTCCAAAGAACAAAGCCAAGGCTCAAGGTTTGATGACTTCCTCAAGGTTTCTGAGCTGGCCAGTGGCAGAGGAGGGAAGAGGCTCCAGGTCAGTCTCTGGCTCCATGCCAAGCATAATAGGCCTGGGTCCCACTCTGCACCTACTGAATCATGGACAATGTGAACTGTGCGGGTGACTCTAAGCTACTCACACACACCTCTGGACTGCTGCTACCTCTTTTGTCCTGGTGACACAGGCTTGCTGGTGGCTATGGGATCATAAAGCTGGCGATGCTGGGTGGTGGTGGTGGGGAATCAACCAAAACTGAAGTCCCATTCAGATGTAGGGGGTAGGAGCTTGAGTTTTAGAATGTGTTTCTCTAGCAAATCCAGGGTATATTTTAAAATGAAACCCCCCATTGTCACCTGTTTCCTTGTTACTGATTCACGCTTGAAAATAGTGATGCTCCCAAATGACTCCAGGTGACAGAGTGAGCAAGCTTGCCTATTTTATCTCAGTGGGGTGTAGATCACTTAGAGTGTGGTCTCTGTTGTGTCTTAACCACCGAGCAGTTGAGAGTTTGTGTACTGGAGCCAGACACCCTGGGCCCAGACCCCAGCTCCTTCCCTGAGTAGCTGAGTGACCTCTCTGTGCCTCCCACTCCAAATGGGAAATGAGAGAGCTGAGTGAAGACATACACGTAAAGCATTGGAACAGCTTTTGGCACCCAGAACACACTCAATATGTGTAGCTCTGTCTATGATCATGCTTTTGTTACCTGGAGGGAGAAGTGGGGCTGACAGAATTTATGGCTTTTATTTTTAACATGCAGGTGTTTTTGTTTTTATTTCTGTGTAGTTAAATCTGTCTGCTTTTTTCTTATGATCTTTTCATTGCTTTTACCCTTAAGAAGCCTTTTTCTACCTACCTCTTGGTTAAATTGTTGCCTAAATTATCTTTGGAAATTGTAATGGTTTAATTATTTTTATATTTTATGTCTAATATGACTTTTTAAGCCTGGGAACTTTTACTTCAAATTAAGTCTTACTTATAGGCTTAATATCTAGAGCCCCTGTCTGTCTTTCTTGCACATTTTCCATACTCAATCCTGGAGTAAATCTAGTGCTTTCAAAATATGTCAGGCTCCAGTGACCTCAGGGCTACCACCTGGGTTACCCACTATCACCTCTTCCCTGGTTTATTCCAGCATTGACCTGGGTCTTCCTGCTTCTGTCCTTGCCTAGTACAGAAGTTTCCTACAGTCCATTCTCTACATGGGAACCAAAGAAGTCCTGTCAAAGCTGTTAACTTAAAGGACTGGGTGGTGATTGCACATATTACCATGCATCCAGGTTCAAGCCCAAAGTTCCCACTTGTGGGGTGGGGGAGGAGCTTCACTAGTGGTGAAACTGATCTATAGGTGTCGATTTTTCTCTCTCTCTATCTCCACTTTCTGTCCTAGACCAATAAAAAAACACCCCAAAACAAAATTATTACTCAGTGAATGGTATGCTTTTGCTAAGACCCTTCTAGATCCCCCCTTTCACTCAGTGAAAATCAAGGCCCACCTGTATTGTGACCCTCACAATACATCTTTCTCACAATACATCATCCTCAATATAGTCCTACTTTTCTCTCCATCAGCTCTGGTTATACTGACCTCTTGGCTTGTTCCTGAAACTTTGTTCCAGCCTCAAGACCTTTGCACAGACTGTTCTCTATGCCTGAAATGCTTTCTCCTCAGGTATCTCCAGGCAACTCAACTCCTCCCACCCCCAACTCCTTTCTTACTCTGTTCAAATGGAGCCCTCTCAATAAGCTCCACCCTAATTCTCTTATTTAAAACTGCAACTTTGATCCTGTCAATTCCTTCTATTACCCTAGTATATTTTGCCTCTTTTTCATAGCACTTTCATCTTCTCAGATGCCATATGTCTTACTTATTTTTATGTATATCTTTTATGTCTCTTTTAAAATATTTATTTTATAGAGACAAGAGAAACTGAAAGGAAAAGGAAGATAGAGAGGGAGATAGAAAGGCAGATTCATGCAGCACTGCTTTGCTGCTAATGCAGCCTTACCCGCAGCCGCAGCCAGTGGGGCCTGGGGATTTGAACCCCGGTCCTTTCACATTGTAACATGCACACATTATCAGGTGTGCATGCCACCACCCAGCCCACCTCTGCTTCACACTATCCATTCCATAGAGCCACTGGGTTGGATAGGCTGCTTTGCCTTGCCATACTTGAGGCTCACATTTGAACCCTGGCACTGCACAAGAATGCTATCGCACCTAAGGTGCTACAATGTCTCTCCTTTTCTCTATATATGAATGAAAATGTTGTTCAGGGAATGGTGTAATTACAAGACCCTGAGAGAACACACACACACACACACACACACACACACGGGCAAGAACTTGTTTGTGATAAAGCTTGAGTCACACAGATGAAGAGGAGGAGGGAAAGTGTTCCAGGTGGAGGAACAGTAGAACCTGAGAGGGGAGAGTGAGCTTGGCTCCTTCAGGGAATGGCTTGCTGGCGCGAAGGAAGGCTGAAGAGGACTTTGGGGCCTGAGAGTGAAGAGCCAAGAATGCCAACCCTCAGGGGTGTACTTACTGTGGCCACTGGTGTAATGTTGCAGCTTGTCTGTGTACTCCGAGTCGGCACGCTCAAACCCCCGTCTTCTGAAACAAAAACAAGGGCTGGAGCCACCTGGAGGCACCCAGGGACTGGGAGCCATAACAGGTGATAGGGAAAGGCCATACCCAAGACAGAGGGCTCCTTACCAATCCTTTGCCTAGCAGCCCCATCCTTCCTGGTCCCACTAATTGCTTCCTTTCTCTCCTGCTTCAAGTTCAGGCACACCATTTTCCTTGTCCCCTCCTGAGGCAAACCCTTTCCAAAGAGCTGTTATCTCCCACCCATGGCCCCAGACACTCCAGGGGATTTTGTCCATCTGACCTCAAGAACCAATGTATTCCTAGATAAAGGAAGAGAGTCTCTGTATGATACTGTTAGAAGTCAGGGAGTTAGTCTCACCTTTTGCCTTTGCATATGCTGGTCAGTCCATGGGATGACTTTCCCTTACCCTGCCCACAAAGTGTTCTGTCCACCCCTCCAGCTGTCCTAGCCAGGAACCTTTGCTTGGACTCCTCAGTTACTCATCTGACACTCCGTTTATGGCCCTGTTCCCCCCCCCCCCCCCCCCCCCCGATCCTGCTCAGCTCTGGTTTATGGTGGTGTCTGGGACTGAATCTGGGACCTTTTGTTTCTCAGGTGTGAAAGTCCATTTGCATAACCGTATGCTCTTTCTCCAACTTTACTGCCCTATTTTTGAAGGTGCCTTAAACAGTGAAATGGATTATTTCTACTCCCTTCCCACTAGTCCTTTAGCACCCAGCATCAACAAACAACAAACAAACAACAAATAACAAGCACACACAACAACAACAGAATACTGTTCTGGAAAGGCTGACTGGAAGCACAGGATGATAGGCCTGAAGGGGTTGGGGGATGATCACCCACCTGTTACACACGATGGCAATGACAACCACGGCAATGAGGAAGACCAGGCTGGCCACTGAGGAACCTATGATGAGTGGCAGCTTCTCCTGGATGCTTGTCTGGTATTCAGCTGAGGAGAAAGAACAGTGCAGAGTTCTCACCCTAATGCTTCTCACAGCCCCCATGGGATGTGTTTCCTGGGCTCCCCAGCTTCTGTTCCTGCTCCAGATAGCACCTGTTATGTGTCCTGAAAGATTATGGGGTATCATTTGCTTTCAGGCCATGAACTGCCCCCAAAATCAATCTCTCACCCCTAACATGGACACAATACTTACACCTCAATGTTGACATGGAAATCACCAGTGTAAATCACAAGGTGATATACGAAGAGGCTGCTAAAGGCATAGATTCTGAGGCCAGACTCCTGAGTTCAAATCCCAATGATTCCACTTACCACCTGTGTGATCTCTGCTATAGAAACTTACCTCTCTGTGGCTCATTTTCTTCATTTGTAAAATGGGGAGAAAAATAGTTCCTATTTAATAGAATTGTTGTGGAATGCACTCAGAACAACTTGTGCCACATAGTCTCAGTAAACATGAACTGTACTATTACTAAGTGTGTTCTGTGTCTGTCACTGTGCTAAGTATGTTCTGTGTTTTGTTTCATGCTCACAGCAGTCTTCTGATGCATTTAGCACCTTTGATTATGCCATTTTACAGATGAGGAAACTCAGGCTTGGTGAGGTCCTGACTTTTTAAAAAAATTTCTTTATTGGGGAATTAATGTTTTACATTCAACAGTAAATACAACAGTTTGTACATGCATAAAATCCCCCAGTTTTCCATATAACAATACAACCCCCACTGTCCTCTGTCATCCTTCTTGGATCTGTATTATCCCCTACCCACCCACCCCAGAGTCTTTTACTTTGGTGTAATACACCAATTCCAGTTCAGGTTCTACTTGTGTTTTCTATTCTGATCTTGTTTTTCAACTTCTGCCTGAGAATGAGATATTCACCCTTTTGTTTCTGACTTATTTCACTTAACATAATTTTTTTCAAGGTCGTTCCAACATTAGCTGAAAACAGTGAAGTCACGATTTTTTATAGCTGAATAGTATTCCATTGCATATATATCTACCACAACTTGCTCAGCCACTCATCTGTTGTTGGACACCTGGGTTGCTTCCAGGTTTGGCTATTACAAATTGTGATGCCAAGAACATATGTGTACACAGGTCTTTTTTGGATGGGTGTGTTAGGTTCCTTAGAATATATCCCCAGGAGAGGAATTGCAGGTTCATAGGGTAGGTCCATTTCTAGCCTTCTGAGAGTTCTCCAGACTGTTCTCCACAGAGGTTGGACCAATTGACATTCCCACCAGCAGTGTAGGAGGGTTCCTTTGACCCCACACCCTCTCCAGCATTTGCTGCTGCTACCTTTTCTGATGTATGACATTCTCACAGGAGTGAAGTGATATCTCATTGTTGTCTTTATTTGCATTTCTCTGACAATCAATGACTTGGAGCATTTTTTCATGTGTTTCTCGGCCTTTTGGATCTCTTCTGTGGTGAATATTCTGTCCATGTCCTCCCACCATTTTTGGATGGGGTTATTTGTTGTCTTGTTGAGATTTGCAAGTTCTTTATATATTCTGGTTATTAGCCTCTTGTCTGATGTATGGCATGTAAAGATCTCCTCCTATTCTGTGAGGGGACTCTTGGTTTGGGTAGTAGTTTCTTTAGCTGTGAAGAAGCTTTTTAATTTGATGTAGTCCCATAGGTTTATGCTTATCTTGGTCTTTTCTGTAATTGGATTCATTTCATTGAAGATGTCTTTAAAATTTATGCAGAAAAGAGTTCTGCCAATATTTTCCTCTAAGTATCTGATAGTTTCTGGTCTAACATCAAAGTCCTTGAACCACTTGGAATTTACTTTTGTATTTGGTGAAATATAGTGGTTCAGTTTCATTCTTCTGCATGTTTCAACCAACTTTTTTCCAACACCATTTGTTGAAGAGATTCTGCTTTCCCCATTTAATAGTCTGGGCACCTTTGTCAAAGATTAGATGTCCATAGGTGTGGTGGCTTACTGCTGGGATCTCAATTCTATTCCACTGGTCAGTATATCTAGTCATGTTCCAGTACCAAGCAGTTTTGATGACAATGGCCCTATAATACAATTTGAGATCTGGCAGTGTGATGCCTCCAGTTCTTTTCTTTTTTCTCAAGATTGTTTTGGCAATTCTAGGTCTTTTCTGGTTCCAGATAAACATTTGTAGCATTTTTTCTATTCTCCTAAAAATGTACTTGGGATCTTGATGGGGATAGCATTAAATTTGTATATAGCTCTGGGTAGTATACTCATTTTGATGATGTTAATTCTTCCAATCCATGAACATGGAATATCTTTCCACTTCTTTGTATCTTTTTCAATTTCTTTGAGTAGTGACTCATAATTTTCAGTATACAAGTCTTTCACTTCTTTGGTTAGGTTTACTCTTAGATATTTTATTATTTTTGTTGCTATAGTAAAAGGAATTGATTTCTGGATTTCAATTTCTTCTAGCTTAGTGTTTGCATAGAGGAATGCCACTGACTTTTGAATGTTAATTTTGTAGCCTGACACCTTACTGTATTGCCTGATGATATCCAAAAATTCTTGCTGGATTCCTTAGGTTTTTCTATGTATACTATCATGTCATCTGCAAATAAGGAGATTTTGACTTCTTCTCTTCCAATCTGTATCCCTTTAATTCCTTGCTCCTGCCTGATTGCTGTGGCAAGAACTTCCAACACTATGTTGAATAGTAATGGTGATAGTGGGCATCCCTGTCTAGTACCTGATCTGGGTGGAAATGCTTCCAGATTTTCACCATTGAGTATGATGTTGGCTGTAGGTTTGCTATATATAGACTCCACTATCTTCAGGAATTTTCCATCTATTCTCATTTTTTGTAGTGTTTTGATCATAAAGGGATGTTGTATTTTGTCAAAGGCTTTCTCTGCATCTATTGATATGACCATGTGGTTTTTGGTCTTGCTTTTGTTGATGTGGTGGATCACATTGATTGATATACGTATATTAAACCAAACTTGCATGCCTGGGATAAACCCCACTTGGTCATGATGAACAATCTTTTTGATATACTGCTGTATCCGGTTGGCTAGAATTTTGTTCAATATTTTTGCATTTATGTTCATCAGAGATATTGGTCTGTAGTTTTCTTTTTTGGTTGTGTCCCTGTCTGCTTTTGGTATCAGAGTGATGTTGGCTTCATAGTAGCTGGGAGGGAGTATTCCAGTGTCTTCAATCTTCTGGAAGACTTTTAAAAGTAGAGGTATTAGTTCTTCTTTGAAGGTTTTGTAGAATTCATTTGTAAAACCATCTGGTCCAGGACTTTTATTTTTGGGGAGATTTTTGATAACTGTTTCAATTTCATTAGCTGTGATGAGCCTGTTCGTGTTATCCACTTCCTCTTTACTTAGTTTTGGAAGTTGGTAGGTATCTAGGAAATCGTCCATTTCTTCCAGGTTCTCTAGCTTGGTGGCGTATAGTTGTTCATAGAAGCCTCATATGATATGTTGAATTTGCGGTGTCTGTTGTGATATCTCCTCTTTCATTTACTATCCGATTTATTTGGGTCTTTTCCCTTTTTTGTTTTGTGAGTCTGTCTAAAGGTTTGTCTATTTTGTTTACTTTTTTGAAGAAGCAACATTTACTTTCGTTGATCTTTTGTATGGTTTTCTTATTCTCATGTTATTGATTTCTGCCCTAACTTTAGTGATTTCTGCCCTTCTGGTTGCTTTAGGATTCCTTTGTTGTTCTTCTTCTAAGATGTGCAATCAGGCTGTTTATTTGTGCTTTTTCTTGTTTCCTAATGTGTGCTTGTATAGCTATGAACTTCCCTCTTAGTACTGCTTTAGCTGTGTCCCAAATATTTTGATAGCTTGTGTCTTCATTTTCATTGAACTCTCGAAACATTTTGATTTCTTCCCTTATTTCCTCTTTGACCCAGAGGTTGTTAAGAAGTGTACTGTTGAGCTTCCAGATTTTGGGACTGTTACTAATCTTTTGTTGATTGTTAAGTGTTAGTTTAATTCCACTGTGGTCTGAGAAGATGCTTGGGATGATTTTTTGAATTGGCTGATGCTGTCTTTGTGGCCTAACATATGGTTTATCCTTGAGAATGACCCATGTAGATTTGAGTAAAATGTGAATTCCAGTTTCTTGGGATGAATCACTCTGAAAATGTCCGTTCTAGTTTATCTATCTCTTCATTTAGCTCCCTTATGTCTATATTGATTTTCTGCCTGGATTATCTGTCAAGTTGAGAGAGTGGGGTGTTGAAGTCCCCTACTATGACTGTGTTGCTGTTAATATATTGCTGTAGCTCTTTAGTAGAAGTTTGATGTTTTTAGATGGCTTCTCATTGGTTGCATAGATGTTAATAATTGTTAAGTCCTCTTGATTGACTGATCCTCTGAGCATTAAGTAGTGTCCATTCCTATCTTTTTTAATCTTATCTATTTCAAAGTCTATCGTGTCAGATGTGAGAATAGCTGTTCCTGCCCTTTTTTGTGGGCCATTGGCTTGTATGATAGTTTTCCATCCTTTCACTTTAAGTCTGTGTTTGTCTTGTTGAGTTAGGTGGGTTTCCTGTAGACAGCATATCATTGGGTTCTTGTAGAGTTTTAGAGTGTTTTGATATATGTCCTATTTGTGGTTGTCTGATTGTTTATAGGAGACCTTTCAGAACTTCTTTTAGGGCAGGCTTGGTGATAGTTGATTCCTCCAACTGTTGCTTGTCTGAGAAGGTTTTGATGCCTCCATCTAGTCTGAATGACAGTCTAGCAGGATATAGTATTCTTGGTTGAAAGCCTTTCTCATTGAGTACTCGATAGATAGCTTGCCATTCTCTTCTGGCCTGTAGTGTTTGTATGGAGAAGTCTCCTGCTAATCTTATGGGTTTTCCTTTTTTTATTTTCAATGGTATTGATTTCTACCCTAACTTTAATGATTTCTGCCCTTCTGGTTGCTTTAGGGTTCCTTTGTTCTTCTTCTAGGTCTTTAAGATGTGCAATCAGGATGTTTATTTGTGCTTTTTCTTGTTTCCTAATGTGCTTTATGTCTATGAACTTCCCTCTCAGTACTGCCTTAGCTGTGTCCCAAATATTTTGATAATTTGTGTCTTCATTTTCATTGAACTCTCGAAACATTTTGATTTCTTCCTTGATTTCCTCTTTGACGCAGTGTTGTTGTGCGCCACGGAGGAGAGAGAGAGGAGGTCTGGAGCGAAGAGGGAACACAAATCTTTATTTGCCCTGGCACCTCAGAGTTGGGTGCTAGAGAAGCAGGTTGGCCCACGTGGAGGTAGTGAAAATGGCCGCCTTACACAGTAACCTTTCCTGCGTCTGAACACCGAAGTGGAGTGCTGGCAAGAGAGCGAGGTGCGGAAGAAGGGCTTTTATAGGAGCAGGTTTCGCAAGAATGGGAAGGGGGAGGAGTAACCATAGCACTCCAGGATAGGATAATAACTCTCGTGAGAATGGGAAGGGGGAGGAGTGACCAAAGCACTCCAAATATTGAGGGGAAATAGACAATGCCCTGAGGGCACAATATGGCGAAACAGGCACTCGAGAATGTCCCAACTCTCGAGGGAACTAGCATTAGCCTGAGGGGACAATATGGCAGATGTGATTGCATCTGTACAATATCCCAGCATCTCCCCCTTTCCTTTTATCTAATGCCCAGGGCAACTGTGTGTAAAGTCTATGAACTACTCAGGGTCAGTCTATGAAAAACCAGCAACGTGAAGGGAAGGAAGCTGCTGTAATTGTCTATAAAGTGTCCAAAGGGTATACCAGCAAGTCCGATAGAAGTCTCAGTCCAAAGTAGGTGACTAGGGAGAGAAATGGCAGGGGATGAAATGCTGCATGAGGAAGGTCAGCCTCTGGAATTCTGCTTTTCTGTAGAGAGTGAGCTGGAACCGCCAAAACGTGTCAAAGCAGAAGCAGGAAAATGGCGCCCACATGGACCTGACCTGCGCATCTCTCAGATAAGTGAAGACAGTTTTTCTACCTATGTACTATGGCCTTCTCTTCTGCTTGTGAAGAGATCTCCAAAGGCCTCTGCCCTTTCTTCATGAGACTGTTTCGCTGTTTCTGGAACATTTATCTCTGGACCACTCTGTGGTTTCTGCCCAACGCCAGCCTGCAGGAGCCCAATGCCAGCACGCATGAGCCGGCTTTCTGCCATGTGGCGCGGGACATTGGGCGTGGGCTCCCTCCACACTGCTTGGCCACTGGGAGCAGGGCACCAGACATGGCAGGGCCATGGGGCAGGGCCGCAGCGGCCTATCATGGCCACTCCGGGGCACCTAGGCGTGCGCCTTCTGCATGGCTGGCCCGCCCGCCCTCCTGTTATGAAGTCTGGGCAGATCCCGGGCCACCCGGAGACCGCAGGCTCCCTGCTGAAACTGGGCCTCCTGGCCGAGATCCTCAGCTCGGGTCTGAAGGCAGACGAGCTAGAATACGCAGAGAATCGTGCAGAGATCGCAACCTACAATTCCTGAAGCTGAAGTTGCCCAAGAGACCACTGCTGGACAACACACTCCCCAAACGGCTAAGACAGTACAGTTCTAAATTCGTGTTTAAAATGACATGTCTTCGCAACAAAGGTTTCTCTCCTTGTGTATTAAAGACCATGTTTACGTGTGTGTTTAAAGTTTGGTAACATTAACTTTAAGGTTAAAAATATAACTTTAAGGCTATATTCTTACCAGACAGAGTTAAATGAAAAAGGTTTTCAACGTAATTCTCATAAAGATAAAATTAACTTACATTTAAAGTCTGAGGTAAAAATTAGTTTAAATATCAATATATTTTAACTAAGTTGGTCAAAAAAAAAAACCTGCGCACACCTAGGGTGTGTCTCCATCTTGAATGGGTGTAACAAAAGGTTAAAAAGACATTGTTGATATGTAAAAGTCTCAGATTCCTTCTCAGTTAGAAATGTTAGGTTGCTATGGTTATGCTAATAATTCTCATGCCTAGGCTTTTTTCTTTCTATGGTTCATGTTTGCCTTTCCACATTTTATTGTTTGAACTTTAAATAGCCTTGGAATCATGCTGGAAGGGACTTCCAATTGTGATAGTGTTATCAATTGTGGTAAACTTCTAACCTGCTACAAGTTTTGTTTCATAGTAAGTGAATTGCAGCTGTCAAGTTCTCTACAGAAAAGCAGAATTCCGATGGCTGATATTCCCCATTGAGACAGACATACAACAGTTCACCCCTGGCAATTCTTCGGTGGACATCTGCTTTGTACTTCTGTCGGGCTCACTGGTACACCTCGGACACTTTGCACAAAACTAGCAGCTTCCCTTATGCTGCTGGGTTTCTCAAAGACTGACTACAGCCATGCCTTGGGACTCTAGGCCTCACCCTCCCCCTATGCTAGAAAATGCCCGTCGAGGCAAATAACGCCCCCCAGAGGCAGGAAATGTTTTTTTTAAGCTGATAAAATTTTGCCCACAGAGGCAAAAAATGGCCCCCTCAGGCCTTCCTTGGGAGCACACTGGTTCTTGTTACTCGCTTACATGTTTCTCCATGTTTGTGCCAGTTTCTTTTTTGAAAATTCCTGTACGATATAGGTTTCTGTTCACCCCACACCCCTGATACTGTGGTCATTTAGTTAAAAACAGAAGGGGGAATTGTTGGTGTGTTTCATATTGGTTTGCTCCCCTTCCCCCTGACCTCTGAGAGAATTGGTTTGGCCCTTGCTAGTTTTGCACCCCGCTTTCTCCCTGCCTCCTATGCTAAGGACGTGCAGAGTCCCAGCAGCAGCGGCGGAGGGAGAATGATGGGGAAGCACATGGTGTGGTGATTTTCCCGTTCATGAATAAAGATTAAACTGCAGCTTCTCAGCCCAGCCGTATGTCCCCGAGTCTCTGTCTTTGTCTACCGCTGTGAAGCTAGCCCGGCCTGCTGGAGCCCCGAACTTAACAACAACCCAGAAGTTGTTAAGAAGTGTACTGCTGAGCTTCCACATTTTGGGACTATTACTGATCTTTTGTTGATTGTTAAGTGTTAGTTTAATTCCACTGTGGTCTGAGAAGATACTTGGGATGATTTCAATGCTCTTGAATTGGCTGATGCTGTCTATGTGGCCTAAAATATGGGCTATCCTTGAGAATGACCCATGTGGACTTGAGTAGAATATGTATTCCACTTTCTTGGGATGAGTGACTCTGAAAATGTCCAATAGTTCTAGTTTATCTGTCTCTTCATTTAGCTCCCTTATGTCTTTATTGATTTTCTGCCTGGATGATCTGTCAAGTTGAGAGAGTGGGGTGTTGAAGTCCCCTACTATGACTGTGTTGCTGTTAATATATTGCTGTAGCTCTTTCAGTAGATGTTTGATGTATTTAGATGGCTTCTCATTGGGTGCATAGATGTTAATAATTGTTAAGTCCTCTTGACTGACTGATCCTCTGAGCATTAAGTAGTGTCTATTCCTATCCTTTTTAATATTCTCTATTTTAAAGTTTATCATCTCAGATGTGAGAATAGCTATTTCTGCCCTTTTGGTGGGCCATTGGCTTGTATGATAGTTTTCCATCCTTTCACTTTAAGTCTGTGTTTGTCTTGTTGAGTTAGGTGAGGTTCTGACTTAACTGAGGTCACACAGTTTGGAAGAGGCCCCAGGCCAGTATCTGAATCCAGGTCTGTTTGAGCCCAGATCTTAAATGCAAATGTACAAAATGCATCTAGAGTCACTAAGTATTATATTATTAATTTTTTTGGCACTAAGGTTGTTTATGAGGCTCAGTGCCTACATGATAAGTTGCCAGTTTTACCTGCCTTTCTTCCTTTTTATTATGATAGAGACAGAGAGAAATAGGGTGAGAGCAGGTGACCAAGGGAGAGAAAAAGAGAGATACCTACAACCTGTTCTATTGCTTGTGAAGCTTCCCCTCAGCAGGTGGGGGGCCAGGGACTGGAACCCAGGAACTTCACATAGTAACTTGTATGCTTTACTAGTTGTGCCATCACCTGGCTCCCAATGCCATCAATACTATCATTGTTTGAAATTTTTTCATTTTCCCTTCTCAGTGGCCTCTTTCCCCAAAAAAAGACCTTATTGAAGAAGGGATTATGTCAGCTCCAGTATTTAACATCTGTAGGAGCCAGGTACAGAGCAGGGCCCCAGCACACATTTGTTGAACTAATCAAGAAAGAACCAAGTCTAGTGACACTCATTCATCATGCCAAAGTACTTAGGTGAAAAATACTGACCATGAGGAAGGGTGGATATTACAAGGGAGATGAATAAGGAAAGATTTTTGAGATAAGACAAGAATTTACAGACCCAGGAGTCTCTGAAATGTTGAACCAGACAAAGGCCTAGGCCCACACCCAGTGGCTGAAACAGATGCTGAGAAAGCATGCCAGAGTCCAGTTATAAGTAAAGTAGCCATGGAGCTTTGTTGGCTGGCAAAAAGGATTCTAGATTCATAACAACAAAAACTAAGATTATAACTTCTATTGGGTGAGTTCTAACAATGTGTGGGACCTAGTCCTGTATATAGTTTGGTTTTGTGCATTTGTTCCCTATCCTTACATTGGTTTGATAATGATGAGTTGTTATTATTCCCACTTACAGATGAAAAATTGAGGCTCAGAAATTTATATAATGTGAGTTCCTTACACATGCATATGGCTAATTTATCAGTCAAGCATTAGATGTCAGTTTTTAACTATGCTGCCCCACAAAGGCCATTAGAGGAGAAAAGTTACTTAGAGATCATGTGGTCTCAGCATGGGAAATAAATGGCAAAGAAGCTGGAGCTTCCCAATCTCTTGCTCAGGGCAGACATTACTAATCCATCCTAGAACTTCTTCCTGAAGAAACCAGATGTGACTTCAGAGCTCTTTTCAATCCAAACTATAAGCCATTGGAGTATATGGATAAAATGTTTGCTTTCTCAAAGTGAATACAATATTCACCTTCTAGATGAGAAACATTTGAGCCATGGGACCAGTGTGCCTTGCTCAGAGTGGCTCTGCAAGTTAAGGCTGAGTTCCCAGGTGTCCTGGGGCAGGAATTAGCCTACCTGACATGATGGTCACAGAAACAGCTATTCCTTCTGCATCACAGAAACAGCTCCTCAGTAGATGGCTATGCAGACTATATAGTGCACAAAGATTTCCAACCAGGTGGAGGAGGTGAGGTTATCTAGTAACTTGTCTGATTTGCATCGAGACTCTTTATAAGAATGGTGGCCCTTGAATTTGTTCTGACTGTGAAGTGAGTACTCTCTACCTACCCTTTGGATGTTGCTCACCTTCTGTCATGGTCTGGAAGTACATCTTGCCGCTATAGCGCCCGTAGCCTGCTACGGTGCGAGCCCGCACCTGGAAGACATAGATGGCGCCGGCTTTGAGGCCCTGTACTGTGGCTGTATTGGTGGGACTTTTTATGGCTGTGGCATTGTACTCACTGAGCTCCTGCCAAAGAACAAAGAAGACAATTAGTGAGGTTGTGGCCCATATCAGGCCCAGGCCCACTGCCCCCCCTCCTGCCAGTTGGAGTGCATTTGGCCACTGCCTAGCATCGGAATTCTCTTAGTTCTTCACTCTCTTCCTGTAGCAGAATGATATACCCACATCTCTGCATGTAATTTTGCAACACTTCTCATAAAAGGAGGAAGAGGAGAATTCTCTGTTTTATGGATGCTGAATTTGTGTATGTAACCTTTTTCTCATTCTCTCTTTCTCTCCCCTTCTCTCTTATGAGACAGGGTCTCAGACATGCATGATTTCACTGTTCCTAGGGCTGCATTTTTATTCAGATAGGCAGAGAAAGGGAGAAACAACACCATAGCTGCCTCTCCCCTTCCCCCAAAATATTTCCAAGCATTACTGGGACTTGTGCATGGCAAAGCAGGTGCCCTACCCAGTGAGCTATTCCTCTAAACCTCTACATGACTTTCTTTGGCTAGTGGTATACTCCATTAGTTTCTTCTTTATTTCCTTCCTTCCTTCCTTTCTTTCTTGGTTATTGGATAGACAGAGATAGAAATTGAGAAGGGAGGTGGAGATAGGGAAAGAGACAGAGAGAAGACTGCAGCCCTGGTTCACCTCTTGTGAGGCTTTCCCCCCTATAGGTGGGGACCAGGGACTTGAACCTGGGTCCTTACTCACTGTAATGTGTGTACTTAACCAGGTGTGCCATCACCTGGCCCTACTGTTTCTTTTTAAAAATAACTATTGGGGGGCCAGGTAGTGGCACACCTGGTTAAGCACAAGTTACCATGTGCAAGGACCCGGGTTCAAGCCCCCAGTCCCTATCTGCAGGGGGAAAGCTTTATGAATGGTGAAGCAGGTCTGTCTCAATTTCTGACTCTCTATCCAATAAATAAAGATAGTAAAAAATTTTTAAAAATATCTGAATTTGATAAAAGGTACATTTATTTATTTTTAAATATTTACCTATTCATGAGAAAGAGGGAGAGAGAACCAAAGCATCACTCTAGCAGATGTGATGACAAGGAT
This sequence comes from Erinaceus europaeus, assembly GCF_950295315.1. Classification (NCBI taxonomy): domain Eukaryota; kingdom Metazoa; phylum Chordata; class Mammalia; order Eulipotyphla; family Erinaceidae; genus Erinaceus; species Erinaceus europaeus. The sequence continues at coordinate 36,897,346 of NC_080174.1, forward strand.
CAAATTCAGGACCTTATGCTGAGGGCTCAATGTTTTATCATCTGTGCTATCTCCCAGGCTGCCAGTGGTATATTCTAAAGGACATGAAACCAGCAAAGACTTTACTTGTACTTGGGGATTGAACTTGGCTTCTTTTGCTTCAGTCATCTGCCATGAGAGGGGGTGCTTAACCTGGGTAAAAACTGGTTTCAGAATGAGACACATGTGGAGAAGATCCCAGTCTACTGTCCTAGGCTAACACAGAACCATATAAGTTGACCCAGAGACACAAACCAATGAAAAGCCCTAAGCAAAATAGGCCTTCTTTTTCGTAAGCCATTGGATTTGAAGGACTTTTTTTTTGCAGTACCATCTCCATAATAGCTGACTGGTACACACAAATAGAATTGTCACTGTAAACTCTGAGGGTGGACTGTGAATTCTTGGTGAGAGGAGGAGAGGACCCACTTTATTCACTTTTTGTAACTCCACCTTCCCTGGACACTCTGTCTTTGAAAGCATTGGTACCTCACTCAGAACCCTTATCTGTTTAGCAGTTCCCTACTCCAGTAGTTAAAAACTCAGCACAAGTGCAAACTCTGCTGGGAAGATTACCTAGTCAGGGTTACAGCTTCACTGTCTCCTTTCCTACCTATTATTCTGATATGTATGTCTTCTTTAAGTAAGACTTATGTGTTCTCTAAGGATAGAGACCCTGTCTTGTTCACCTCCAGGGCCTCTAGGCTTGGCACACAGTAGTTTCCCACTAGCTACTGACCTAAGGATTAAGTGAGTGTTCAGAATTTAGTGGGGATAGATGGCATAATGGTTATGCAAAGAAACTCTCATGCCTAAGGCTTCAAAGTCCCAGGTTCAATCCCCCACACCACAATAAGCCAGAACTGAGCACTACTCTGATTAAGAAAAAAAGCATAGGGAATGATGATCTTTTGGGGGTCAGGTGGTGGTGCACCTGGTTGAGCATACATGTTACAGTGTGTAAGGACCCAGGCTCAAGTCTCTGGTCCCCACCTGCAGGGGAAAGCTTTGAAAGTGGTGAAACAGTGCTGCAGGTGTCTCTCTCCCTCAATATCTTCCATTTCTTTCTTGATTTATGGCTGTCTTTATCCAGTAAGTAAATAAAGATAATAATTTTTAAAAATCAGAATTTATTCCAATACTAGAAAGCTGGAATGTAGGGTTTGCCACTAGGTGGCGCTATCTAACATAGGATCTGCTTAGGCTTAAAAAGGGAATTGAGTCTGGGTGAGTGTGGACTAAGTTGTAAATTCCTGACTGAATGAGGAAGAAGGGTAATGGCTGATGGCACTGGGACCACAAGACAACAAGAGACCAACCCAAATTGATCCCTTCTGTGAAGCCAGGCAAAGAACAGGTCAAGGAATTTGAAATTACTTCAAATAAACTCTTTCATTTACTTTCATTGCAGCCTTGGGAAAGAGATTACATTTTCCTGTGCCTGCTTTCTGTTTTAGAAAAAGGGACAATAAATGGCTACCTTTCAAGGTAGTTGTAAAGATAAAACTTGGGCTGGCAGTGTCTGGCATATGAGAGATACTCTGGAGCCATTGATTTCCAAACTCCTGTCACCCCTCTCTGGAGACCCCTTATCTAAATAAGGATAAAGCGCCAAAGAAAGGTTATGAGAAGAAAACCAATATGAAACTCACTAGTTCTGAGTTTGAGTCCTTACTCAGAGACTAAGGGTAATGAGGTACTGGGTGCATTTTCTTCTGAAATCTGAAACAATTCTAACATTTATTTAATGCAGTGCTGGTTATCAGACCCAATGGGTATGCCTCCACCTATTGTACATTGAGCCTCCTCCCTGGTCCAATTTTCACTTTATATATATATATATATATATATATATATATATATATATATATATATATATATATATGTGTGTGTGTGTGTTTGAGAGAGAGAGGGAGAGGGAGAAGAGAAAAAGAGCAACATCAAAGCACTGCTCTACCATCCATATAGTGCCATCTGTCTCAATCCTGGTGCTTTCATGTAGTGACAGGGATTGAACCCAGGGATGGGCATATGGAAGGTATGTGCATTACCTGCTGAGCCACCTGCCTGCCCCATGAGTACATATCTTAAGTTTTTTTTTTTTTTAAATCCCTGAAGTGGGTAACATCTCAATAGACCATACAGGGTGATTCTAGAGATTCAACAGAACAACATGGGTGAAGCTTTTTAGCATAGTCTCTAGCACATATAAGCACAGCACTTTATAAATGTTGGCTATAGGACTGGGTGGTGATGCACCTGGCTGAGTACGTATGTTACAATGTGCAAGGACCTGGGTTCAAGCCCCTGGTCCCCACCTGCAGGGGGAAAGCTTTGTGAATGCTAAAGCAGTTAGGTGCTATCTCTCTCCCTCTCTATCACTCCCTTCCCTTTTAATTTATGGCTGTCCCTATCCAATGAATAAATAAAGATAATTTAAAAAATAAATGTTAGCTATCACTATTGTCATCATCAGCACAAGGTAGAAGAAGTCCTCAGCAAGGTTCATTAAATGAATGAATGATGTGAACTAGAGAGTGAACCCACTGTGCCATGTGGCTACTACTCCAAGTGCACTGGGCAACGACATGGAAACGGCCTGGATTTTCACACCAAGCCACTCCCCTGCCCCCACCTTTGCTCCCTCTGCCTGGAATGTCCTTCCTGCTAGATGCAAATTTTTGCTGAATAAACACATAAATTAACGTGCCCTTCGAGGACCCATCTGCCAGAGGTGGCCTCAGGAATAACTCTTCTCCATGAGCTCTTGATAAACAGAGCAGGAACCTGTATGCTTTGTGACATCTGCCAAAAGAGTCCACCTCCTGAGGACACTGGAACTGGTGGAAGCGTCAGCCCTGGCTTGGCTAATGCCATTGTTAGTGGCATCCAGAAGCCTTTCAGCAAAGTGGTTGTCAGCTCTGGGCTCCAGGAAGGCTGGGAATCCCAATGGAGCTGGGGAAAGTCCAAAGGGAGCACATGCTCCAAAAATGCTCTTTCGGAAGAGGGAAGAGAGGAGTGGGAAAGAGAGTAGGGATGGGTCCCCATATAGACCTCAAGCTCAGTCTCTCACTTCCTACCTAGAAAGATCTGGAGCACTCATTAAAGAAATCAATCACAGGCACCAGGAGGAATCTGAAGTGTAGGTAAGAGTCAGTGGACTTGTCAGATATAACTATCCCCACAGACAGGCAGCCTGGCTGTCTCTCCCCATGGCAGGCTGACTCAGGAAGGCAGAGGTGGTGGCTGGCATATCACAGCTTTGCTTGAGATGTCAGGAAAAGAAATGGGCCTCAGTACCTCTCCTCTTCTGCTGCCACCACTCAGACTCTTTCATCAACGCCCTTTTCTTTCTCCCCTCTATGCCGGCTGCTCTCCCAGATTCTATCCTCTGATTCTATTTGCTACTCTGCATATTCCTGTCTGTGCTTGGTGAGACTTTCCTGCCCTTGCAGGTACCACACCTACACCTGGCCCAGGAAAAGGTACCAGTCCCCACTGGGAGTCTTTCTTCATATTAACTTGGTCCCCCAAGTTTCAAAATATTGGTTGAAGCTGTCAGCTTCTTGCTGCCTCTTGCCCCCACATCTTCGATTCTATGCCACCATAACTTCTCACATGGTGTCTCATGAGAGCCCTGCACAGGGTCTATTGTGTCCCTGGGGCCCCTTATGGCCTGTTCTCTACATAGATCTTTAAAGTAATGTGAGTCATGTGGTCCTGGAGTTGGTGCTATGGCAGAAACACTGGATTCTTAAGCATGTACTCCTGAGATCTCTGGCAGCACATGTGTCAGAGTGGTGTCTGGTTCTCTTTCTTTATCCTATATATTCCACTAGTAAATAAACAAATTATTTTTAAAAAGTAATGTGAGTTGAATCACATCATTCTAGGACCTTTCAGTGGCTTTCCATTACATTTGAACTTAAATTCAGACACTATAACCCAGCCCTGCCTCTCTCTTCAACTGTCTCCCCTGCTTATTTCTCTGTTCATATTCCTCTTGCCACACCTGCCCTTTCTGTTCCCTGAATGCAGGCTGTGCATTCCTGCCTCAGGGGTTTTGCACATCTTGTTTCTGCCATTTGGAGTAATTTTTCTCTCATCATTTGTCCATCTAGTAAATTTTCTGCATTTCTTAAGGCTCAGCTCAAATATCACCTGGATAAAGACTTCCTCTCAGCCATGAGTGCCACCTTGGTTCTCCATGGCGCCTTAGTGGGCACTTCTGTGACTTGTATCATATTTTATCTCGTGGCTATTTATGTTAGAACCACTCTTTTCCTGGGCAGTGAAGTCCCTGAGCCTTCTGGGCATGTCTAGTTGCTCTAAGTACTTCCAATACCCAGCTCAGGGCCCAACTGAAAGTTGGGAGACAGTAAATGATGAATGAATCAGGGTCCATCCCCTGCTGGCAGATGCCTAGTTTCTTCTCTGCACCCATGCCCTGCTGGAGAGACTTAACAGAGTAGGGCCATGTCTCATCACAGTCTCAACTCAGTTCTGCTCCTTACTCCAGCTACTTTTGCCTGAAACTCTCCACCAGAGCCAGCTCCTGTAGACCTCTGAATAATCCTCCTGGGAGAAGTCCAAGAGGCTCGTGGCAGCCAGAAGACATGCAAGAGCATAGCTTCAAATCCTTACTCTGTCACTTAGCAATAATCTGTCTGTGCCTCACTTTCTGCTGCCATCCTCTGGAGCATATAGCACTGCTGTGATGATTGATCAGACGAAGGAGGTGGTGCCTGCACCTAATGAGTGCTAACAAAATGTGGGCAGGTGGTGGCCTATGGTCCTGCACTCTGGGGAGGGACCGGGGGATGCCTGGGCAGCAGCAGAAAGTAGGACAAGCTATCTCCCAGTTCATCTCCCTGGCAGACTCGCCTGCCTCTCCCCATCTTGGAGGAAGTGGGTCGTAGGCAAGACCCGCGCCGGGATTCCTCATTTCCGCTCTCGTCTTTGGGGACAAACACTTTTAGTTTCATTTAATCATAAAGCTTCTTAATTAGGTTTTTTTTCTTTCTAAATTCCAGGTTGCTAAACTGTCCCTGCCGGAGGGGGTGGAAGTGTTGGCTCCTGCAGGGCCTGGAGTCTTTCAGCCCCAGGAACAGCTGGTCCAGCTACCAGGAGTGCCTGGCTCCTTCAAGGCCCCCCTAGGGCCCAGTGAGGGGTGAAGCTGCTTCCCTTCCAACATCCCTGGATCCACAGAATACCTCCTGTGTGCCAGGTGGGGGAAACAGCAGATATAAATTAGCAAGGGCTGACTATTTAGCTCCAAGGGGATTGGTAAATACCTAATTACTCAGCAACATTAAAAAAACATAGTTGTGTGGTCTGGAAGGTGGCACAGTGGTAAAGCACTGGGTTTGCAAGCATGAGGTCTTGAATTTGATCCCTGCACAGCATATGCCAGAGTGATGTTCTGGCTCTCAGACTCTCTTGTGAGACAATTAAGTTAATCTTTTTAAAAATTACAGTTATTTTGAAAAGACATCTTTTAAAAAATAAGTATTTTTTTACCTTTTCTTTAGAGTTAAAAATTTTTTTTTTTAAAAATTATCTTTACTTATTAGATAGAGACAGCCAGAAATTGAGAGGGAAGGGGGAGATATAGAGGGAGAGAGAAAGACAGACAGACACCTGCAACACTGCTTTACCACTTGCAAAGCTTTCTCCCTGGTTCCTTGTACATTGTAACATGTGCACTTAACCAGGTGCATCACACCAAGCCCTTCATTTTTTTAATCTTTAAAAGATTAAAACATCTTTAAGAAACTTCCCGTGCTGCATTGGCGAAAGCTTCAGTGCTGTGGCATCTTTCCTTCTGTCTCTTTATTTATATCTTTCTGTCTGAAAAAAGTTGGCCTGGAGAGGTGAAGCCTCCATTATGAAAAAAAAAGTCTTTAAAAAAAAAAGTATGGGGGCTGGGTGGTAGCGCACCAGGTTAAGTGCACATGGTGTGAAGCTCAAGGTCTGGCATAAGGATCCTGCTTCAAGCCCCTGGCTCCCCACCTGCAGGGGGGTTGCTTCACAAGTGGTGAAGCAGGTCTGCAGGTGTCTACCTTTCTCTTCTCCTTTCTGTCTTGCCCTCTTCTCTCGATTTCTCTCTGTCCTAGCCAATAACAACAAACAACAGCAATAACAACAACAACAATAAGGGTAACAAAAATGGGAAAAAATGGCCTCCAGGAGCAGTGGATTCATAGTAAAGGCACCAAGCCCCACTGATAACCCTGGAGGCAAAAAAAAATAACTGTGATAATGGTTAAAATAACTGTGGTAACTGTGATAATACTATGGAGTATGAAGATAAGCTATGGGGAGCAGGTAAAATTGGGGACCTGCCCTGATCTGGGATATGAGGGGACACTTCTCTGAAGAGGTGAGATTTGAAAGGATGAATTGGAAGCAAGCATGTGCAGGTGAGGGTTGGTCTAGAGGAAATCCATCCATCCACCACCCATCTATCCATTCATCTTTCTTTCATCACTGGCTCCATCACTCACTTCTCTCTCTCACATTCATTCTTTCTTCTCATCCATTGCCTCCTATGGAGACCTGGACACTCACATGTGAGGCACAGCCCACGGGAATAAATGCTCAGTCTGGGAAGAGGAGACATTTGGTCTAAAGGTTCTAATGGGCAGAGCTGAGGGGAGGGCAGAGAGAGAAGTGTGGGTGGCTGAGGAGGTACGAGAAACAGAAGACCTGAAGAGTATTTGGGGGGCATTCTGGGGAGTGGACTGCAGTAGCCGGGGGGGGAAACCTGTGACAAGGGATCACTTATTCATTTGACTGATAATTATCAAGCCAGCCCTGGGTACTGGGAGGAAGGTGGTGCACAGAACAGACATAGCCCTGGCCTCTTGCATGCACTGCCTAGAGCATGAACGAGGGCTAATGATTAGACCCCAGCTAAAGCTAGACAGTTGCTTAATGAGCCCCGGAGATGCCAGAACTGGCTGACCTAGCAATGGAAGTGGAAGTGCCAGGATGGCTGTCAGGAAGATGCCCTGCAGGACTCACAGAGGCTCTCTTCCCCACAGTCTTTAGGGAGCACTCTTCCCTTCACACTGTCTTCCCAGTGGACTGTCCTTAACAAAAGCACTTCCTACAGTAATTTACATCTTAGTCTAAAGGGAAACCTTTCCTAGGGGACCTCCTCATTGTGGCTGTTTGGAGCCTCTGAGAGCAGGTAAGAAAAGGTCAATGGAGAGTTTCCTGGACCTTCCTTCCAGCTGCTTTGTTCTCTTTCCCAGCGTGCAGGCCATATATTCAGGTCTGTGATCCTTGCTTATTGACTAGCAAGGCAGGAGATGCAGAGAGAGAGAAAGCACGTCTTACTGTGTTCAGGGGCATGCACTTTGCTAGGAGCTGCACTGGCCTTTCCTATGCCTCTGCATAGCCTCTGTGAGAGATGGTCTCATTTTCACTCCCAGAGTGGAAAATGAGGTGCAGAGAAAGAAAGAATCTGCCCGAGGTCACACAGCTGGCTATGGATGGAACTAGGATTTGAACCCTTGGCTTCTCCTAGTTTTGTCTCACTTTTACTATACCCATTAGCATTGGGTCCCTGGGTCCTAGAGGTCCCTCAGGGGAGCAGCAAGTGCCTGATTAAAAAGCATAAAGGGGGGAGCTAGGCGGTGGCACAGTGGATTAAGTGCACATAGCAGAAAGTGCATGGACTGTTATCAGGATCCCAGTTCAAGCCCCCGGCTCCCCAGCTGCAGGGGAGTCGCTTCACATGGTGAAGCAGGTCTGCAGGTGTCTAACTTTCTCTCTCCCTCTCTGTCTTCCCTTCCTCTTTCCATTTCTCTCTGTCCTATACAACAATGACAGCAATAACAACAACGATAAACAAGGGCAACAAAAGTTAAAAAAAAAAAGTTAAAAAGTTAAAAGAAAAAACAAAAAGGGAAATTGTCTCCAACCCAGACAAAAGGTACTCAGATCAATGAAGCAAGTGCTTCTGCTGCAATCAGAGTCACACTGGGAAGACATTTCCCTCTTAAGCCTGCATGGGAGTTTTGGGGCTGTTTCCCATTTCTGCTTCAGAATGAGTAAATTAATTAATAATTACTTCTTAATGAATGCAGCTTCACTCCCCCCAAAGTCAGGTTTTTTTTTTTTTATTATTATGCCATCAGGCCCACTGAGGCCAGATGAGAACTGGAATCAAGATGTGGAAGTCTTGGTGGGGAAACGGCTATCACCATTGTCTTATCAAGATTGTTGGCCTGATGCCCTAGAATAGAAAATCAAGACTCAGAGAGATGAAGGCACCTGCTTGAGGCCACACAGTGAGAAGGAGATGTATTTGGTCATTACTTCTGTCTTCCATAGATTCCTAGGTCTCAGCCAGGAAGGTGGACCTCAGGAGGCAGGGTGGGAAGAATACTTGGGAGCACAGATACCTTCTCATAGTACTGAAGCTCATAGTCCAGGATTACACCATTGGGCTGGTCAGGCTGAGACCAAGACAGGGTGATGCTGTCCACAGTGCGGCTCACCTGGTGCATGATGGACACAGCCGATGGAGCTGAAAGAGAGGCCAGAGGTTAGGGGTCAGACAGGCATGAGAAGGGGCAGCTAGCTGCTGGGTCATGCTTAGAGATGCCCAGAGAGAGAGAGAGAGCTGTGGGACCAGAGAGGGAAGGCATCTGACTGAGGTCATACAGCCAGCCTGGGGGATAGGGGATGGTGAGGAGGTGGCAGGGTGCAGAGGGTCTCATGCAGGCTCATGGGTGCTGATCTCAAGGAGTAGTTTCAGATTTCAGCCACCAACTTCAGCCATCCCTGGGGAACCTTGAGCCACAAGTCAGGAGACTCACTGACTGACCCCTTCTGCAGTGTGGTCTGGAGTGAGGTTGGCAAAATGTCATTCTTTCTTTCTTTTTAAGATAGAAACAGAGAGAGAAAGAGGGATGGAGGAAGGGAAAGAAGGAAAGAGGGAGAAAGGAAAAGGGAGGGAGGGAGGGAGGGAGACAGAGAGAGACAGAGAGAGAGAGAGAGAGAGAGAGCTGAAGCTTGCTTCAATGCAGTGGGGCTTGAACCTGGGCAAACATAGCAAAGCAGCACACTATCCAAGTGAGCTATTTTTCCAGCCCTAAATGTTATTCATTCTTTCTTGGACCAGAGGACATAATGACCGAAGAAACTGTGATGAGGGAGAGGAAGGAAGGGGAAGTAGAGAAGGTGAAGAGGTCTTTAATTCTGTCAACAAATTTTCAGTATGTGCCAACTATGTGCCAGTGAATAATAGTGAATAAAACTGCCTCCTCCATAAATACATAAAAATTAACCCATAGCTACAGCTTGGTGCTATTATTTTTTGAGCTAAGTCTCTCATGCATAGGCAATTCTACCTACTGGACTGCTTTTTCATTCACATGGAGAGACAGAGACAGAGAGGGAGAGAGCATAGCACTGGGGCTTCCCCTGGTGCTATAGCATCTCACATAAGATGGTGGGGGATCCAATTGGGGCTGATTGCGTGCAAAGCATGCCCCTACCTGGTGAGCTATCTCTCTTACTCCTAGTAATTTCTTAAAATGTGAAAAATAACATTACCATATGCTCCAGAAATCTCACTTCAAACTGTATATTCCAATGAACTGAAAATAGGCTTCCAAAACAAATACATGTGCACTCATGTTTTATAGCAGTACCATTCACAGCAGCCCTAAAGTGGGAGCACCCCAAATGCCCATCAATAACTGAGAGGATAAACACATCATGACACACACACACACACACACACACACACACACACACGGATATTGTTTGGAATGTGATAATAAAAGAATGAAGCACTCACTTAAGCAAAATATGGAACAATTTCAAGAATATACTATGTGAAAAGACAAGTTAAAGGGTCACACATTCATTTTAAAAAAGTTTTTATAGACACCAGGGTTATCACTGGGCTTGGTGCCAGCACTACAAATCTATCACTCCCAATGGCCATTTTTACCTTCCTATTTTTATTATATAGGAAAGATAGAAATTTGTTTCTTTTTTATTTCTTTATTGGGGAATTATGTTTTACATTCAACAGTAAATACAATAGTTTGTACATGCATAACTTTCCCCAGTTTCCCATATAACAATACAACCCCCACTAGGTCCTCTGTCATCCTTCTTTGATCTGTATTCTCCCCACCCACCCACCCCCACCCCAGAGTCTTTTACTTTCCTTGTCAGAAAGATAGAAATTGAGATAGGAGGGGGAGACAGAGAGGGAGAGAGAAAGGGAGACACCTGCAGATCTGCTTCACTGCTTGTGAAGCTTCCACCCTGATGGCAGGGAACAGGGGCTTGAACTTGGGTACTTGCATATGGAAATGTGTGCACTTGACTGGGTGTGCCACCACCCAGCCATGGGTCACACATTCTATAACTTCATTTATATTCAGGATAGGTAAATCCACAGATGGTTGCCATGGGCTTAGAAATGGGGAATGTTAGATATGGGGATTTCTTCTATGGGGATGGACATGTTTTGGCACCAGATGGAGGTGGTAATTGTATGGCATTGTGAGTGTCTAATGCCACTGACTGTATACATTAAAATAACTATGTGTTGTGCTGTGAATTTCACGGCAGTAGAATCTGCCCACTGATCCAAGAGTGCTGTAGTGTCCTTGCAGAAGATGGTTCCATGTAGAAGGTCAGAAGTCTGGGTAGTGTTCAGTGTTAGAAGGACTCCCAGAAACAATTTAGTCCCATTCCCTTATTTTCCAGAAGTGGAAATAAGTCCAGAGAGGGGCCATAAGCTGCCCAGGGTCATAGGGTAGGATCACAGCATATAGTCCTATTCTTTATTCCTTGCATCAAAATGCATGCTGGCTTGAGTTCTTGCCCCCTTCTTAAATGGAACAACCTGTGTAAAGCACCTAGTATTATGTATCACTCATGGTCTTGTGCCTTTTGCCTATGTTTTCTGAGCTGTGGGTGAGGGGAATGCATTAGCCCATGGATAAATGAAGACACTGAACCATGCTTGGGGATTTCTTGAGTCCTTACAGCCCATGAGAAGGGTGCCAGGACTTGAATCCAGGCCTGCCCTTCTCCAGAGCAGTGTTCATCCCATGAGTTGAATTGGTCAGGGCTGGACTCCCAATCCCCCTTTTCTGTAGGCATCAGGTTCTTATATTCCAGAAGGAGCTAGGGACTCACCAGGGTGAAGGGAGCACCCCAGAGTTTCTCTGGCAGGTCTGTGACAAGCACACTAATGCAGGGGTCACCAATGTGGCTGGCACTTTCACTCACCACCAGATCCTGTTTTGCAGGGACTTGGCACAGATATGAGTATAGACCAGGGACTAGTAGGAGTTCATGGGGAACCTGAAACTTGGTCATACTCCTGTTTCCATTCCTTTCTTCCCAGGGTAGGGGTGGGGAGTGGCCTGATGATCAGATGACCCAGACTGTACTCTCTGGATTACTGCTGTTCATGTGACTTCTGCCCAGGGGCCACTTCGGCCAACTCCATGTTACTTCCCCTATCCCTGACCTCCCTCCTATCCTGCAGGCACAACTGGGGAATAGGGTGCCCCATGCTCCCTGTCTGTCCCTCCCAGCCAGGAGGTGGGTCAGCTCACTGGCCAGTGCAGGCCTGATTAAGTCTGGGATTCTCTCCAGCATCCCAAGGAGCTATGGAAAATTGGCACAAGATACTCCAGATGGTGTGACAGTGCTTGCAAGAAGGATTTGGATCTGGGTCTAGGCATGCCTGAGAGAACCCTGCCCCTTCTACAGCCTAGGGAGTCCACCTCAGTTCAGTTCCTTGCCCTGCCTCTTAGGTGACCCAGAACCCTGCAATGTTCTCATTAGTCAAATAGTTCCTTTGTTCAAAAATCAATTGTTCCCTCCCAAGGGAACCAATTTGAGGGAGGGCCCCAGTAACCACATTTTAATGAGCACCTTCAAAATACTGGGCACTGTGCTCTCTGCATTAAATGCCCTGCATTAAACTATTTAATCTTGCAACAACATATGAAGCTAACATGCTTGAGTCCATTTTGCAGATGGGAAAGCAGAGAATCAGACTAAAGTGCTTTGCTTGAGACAGCAAGATAGTATGTGGCAGAAACAACGAATTGTCACCTAGCGACAGGCAGCTCTGCTTCTCATGCTCCATGAAATCACCTGAAGGATTTTTAGAACTGTTCATATAATTATAACAGGAAAACTAACCTAACCCTTGCTGAGTCCTAATTCTGGTAAACTGCTCCAGGTCTTTGTACCTGTTAACACAGCAGTAAAGAATTCTTACAACCGCTCTATAACTATGATGCTCTTTTTTTTTTTTTTTTTTTTTTTAGCATAGATATGGAGATGGCAGAGAGACACAGAAAGAGAGCACTGAAGCTTCTTTCAATGTGGTGGAGGTCGGGCTCAAACCTGGATTGTGGACAAGACAAAGCAGTGCACTGACCAAGTGAACAATTTCACTCAGTTCAACTACAATGCTGTAAACACTCCCAGTTAGATCAGGAGACTGAGGCTTGGGACTGTTTGGTTACCTCGCTCAGTGGACATGCAGCAAAACCACAGAGGACATGGACTTAAAGCATAGCACAGCACTGGGCACTGGGCACTGTGCAGTCAACCAGGTTCTGCTCACCCGAAATTAACAAGGACAATTGCAGTGTCCTGTGGAGGGGTGGTCAAATGCACTTGATAGCTTGCTTCATCAACTGTGAAATCAGCCTTAGGTAACAGACCTCAGAGGGCCTCAGTGAGGAGGGAATGGGAGAAATTGCACTGAACACTCAGCAGGCTTGCTGGCATTTGGTCAGTGCTGTGAGTGATCACAGTGTCCCTGGGCACATACCATGTGCACTGAGCAGCTAACCCTGCTTCTCAGCAACAACGTGGGATGGGGAGTTAGTAGCTGCTCAGAGAGGCAGGGTGGTTTCCCTAACATGACAGGGGCCTGGAGTTATCTGCTCACAACTATGCTCTCTACTGGCTCTCTCAGTGGCCTCTTAGGTCCATGGAGCATCAGACAACACTAATCCCACAAAGAGGGATAAGGGATGCTCTTATTAAGCCCCACTATCTGCATTCACCTTGTGCTGCATCTTTAGAACCACAGAACCCAGCCAGGCCCAGAGAGGTGGCCCAGTTTATGGCTGGGAACCACTCCTACACAGTCTGAAGTTTTAAAAAGATATAGTTATTGTTATGAGAGAGAGAATGACAGAGGACCAGAGTACTGCTCAGCATTGGCACAAGGTGATGCTGAGGACTGAACCAGCAGCCTCTGGGGCCTCATGCATGCAAGTTACTACTCTAATTGTTGGAACTATTACCTTGGAGTCTGTCTGTCTGTCTGTCTGTCTGTCTGTCTATCTATCTATCTATTGTAGAGTTGTAGAGACAGACAGGTGGAGAGAGGATGTTGACAGTTCTCTAGATGCCACATATGAGTGAAACCACCTGGTAGTTGTCTTTCATCTCTTTACTTAGCAAAATAATTTACATTTCTAGTCCCATCCATTTTGTCCCAAAGGACAAAATATTGCATTTTTTTTTCTGATAATGCAGGGTTTTTTTTTCTCTAGCAATGCTCTACCACTGTGAAGCTCCCCCTCTGTGAGCACTTTCATGTGATGGCCAGAGGTTCAAACCTGGGTCCTCATGCATGGTAATATGTGTGCTCTACCAGCTGAACCAATACCCAGTCTCTTGTACATGCATCAGAACACCACACTGTAAGTGTTTCATTTATTATGTGCCTTAGGCCTGGTAGGTGGTATAGTGGCAGAGCTTTGGACAATGTAAGCATGAGGTCCCTAGTGTGATCCCTGGCACTTCATGTGTCAGAGTGCTGCTCTAGCCTTGCTCCCTTCCTCTGATCTCACTGGATTCCACGAATTGAATAAAAATCTTAAATTTAAACTGTGCATCACAGGTCAACAATATCAATAAAACTGGGAACAAACATTTCCATTTAGAATCACTATGATGCCGGCCTGATGCTTGTTGGTAGGGCTCACAGCCTCATGGGAGAAAGCAGATTTGCTTCAATTCAGTGACTTCTTCCACCAGGCTGGGCACCTCATTAAGTAATGGAGAAGCCATGAGACTAGAACTCAATGTGTGGCTCTGGGGTCCAAGTCTCCAGTGGGGCTTAGCCAAGATGGTCCAGTTCTGTGGGGGGCAATGCAGCCCCCTTCAAATCTGCCCCTGTAATGGCTGCACTTTTCACATTGAAGCCAGACACAGGGAAAAACCAGAAGGTTTTGTGTGCACTCAGTTCTTTTTTAAAAATGTTTTAAAAATATTTATGTATTCATTTTCCCTTTTTGTTGCCCTTGTTGTTTTATTGTTGTAGTTATTATTGTTGTTGTTATTGATGTCATCATTGTTGGATAGGACAGAGAGAAATGGAGAGAGGAGGGGAAGACAGAGAGGACAAGAGAAAGATAGACACCTGCAGACCTGCTTCACTGCCTGTGAAGTGACTCCCTTGCAGGTGGGCAGCTGGGGGCTTGAACTGGGATCCTTCCACCAGTCCTTGTGCTTTGCACCACCTGCACTTAACCGCTGTACTACTGCCCAACTCCCATGCACACAGTTCTGAGGACCTCTCCCACTCCCAGACTGTGATTCAACAGGCCTGAAGCGATGCCCCAGAAGCTGCAATTCTAATAATATCCCAGGTAGTGTGGATGCTGCTCTTTGGGAGCCATAGTTTCAGGAGCAGTGGGTATGGAGCCAGAGCAGGGAAGGGACTTACCCAAGGTCACACAGGCAGAGGTGGGGCTGAGACCAGAGGCCAGACCAGCTAAGTCCTGCCTTAGTAGATTGCCCACACATCACATTGTCTTCCACTCAAGTCTGCCCCTATTACCAGCCCAGGCAGAGGGCTGAGGCTGCTGGGGCCAGAACCTTGAGGAGTTTGCCCTGGTCTGAGGGCATTGAGAACCATGAGCCAACAAAAAGAGGAAGCCCATACAGCTAATTACCACCGTTAATGCCACACCATTTTCCCAAATGTTCTGTGTTGGTTAATGCATACAACACTCATACTAACCCTAGAGGCTGGTGTCATCCTTATGCTGGTTGTATAAAAGAGGGAGTAGAGGCACTGAGCTACGAAGCACCTAGCCCAGAGTCACACAGCTGGCAAGCAAGGAAGTCAAGATCTGAACCCATCCAACTCCAAGAGATCCTCCCCCTCCCATTGGCTGACCAGAAAGGGTTAGAGACTGGTGGACTTCAGAGGGCCTCTGAGGACAGCCTGGTTGGGTTCCCATCCTGCTGCTCTGCCTGGCTCCTGCTGACTCACCTCTCCCATCAGCTGCCCTGGCTCTGGAGCTCAGCTGTTGGTGGAGGCAGACCCCACGCAGCCATGGGGGTCTGGACCCGGTGGGCTTAGCTGGCAGGCTTGAGTTACAGACAGCTAACCCCATGCTGATCCGATAAACCCAGTAACCCTGGGTGTGGCAAGGAGGTGGCATTTGCTGGGAAGATGATCAAGGCGGGCCAGTGGGGGCCAAGCAGGGCTGGCCTTTCTCCTGGAATCCAGGGGGATTAACTGCAGAGAACAGGGAACAGCTGGATGCTCTCTGGATCCTTCTGCTGCCTGCTGCCCACCCTGGGGTGTCAGGTTTCTCTATAAGCTGGCCTTCAGGGAATTCTGGTATTTTCAATTACCAGTCGGGCATGATGGCAGGGGGATGGGGTCACTGGCACCTTGTGACCCCTGTGAGGAGATGGAGCTTCAGGGAGTAAGCACAAAATAGGCTTATGGTTGAGAGGGGAGGGGAGGCTGGCCTGGAGGGCCTGCTTGGCTGGAGCAAGTGGTCAGAGGCCCTGCTGCCCCCCAGCAAACCTGGGAAGCATGCAGTCCCTTACTGTCAAGAGTGAGGACAGTAGCCTCCCTTTGCATGCTCGGTCCCCCTGCAGGGTAGGAAGCTACGAAGGAGATGGTCCCTAAGGGCTTCAGTAACTAAAATCCCTTGGTCACTTCAGGAGGGCAGGTGCTTGGGCTTAGTTTCCTCTCCGTAGTCCTGAGCTCTGAGGAAGGAAGAAGATCCCCATATTTGGCCTCTACCCTTCAGCTTCATGACCTTGGGTGAGAGGCAGAGAGAAGTTACCCAGGTACAGAGCAGTCTGAGGCCCTATCCCAAGCCCCAGGGACTCACGCTTGAAGCCTCTGTGACATACCACCCCACCACAGTCTTCAGTGCTTCCTATTGCACCCAAAATAAAACACAGGTTCTTTAAAGACCATCTGCTCCAGGTCTGCCCTCTGGTTTTCTAGTAACCCAGCCATTCCTCTGTCGACATCTTGGCCCCACACTTTAGACATTTGTCTGGACCCCTCTTCTCCCAGATCTTCCATGGCCAACTCCTCCTTTTCACACAGTCTCTTAAGTCCTAAGGGAGGGCCACCCTGACCACTTTCTTCAGTCATCCACCTCCTCACACTCTTTTCCCTTGCTTCACAGGAGAGCTATTATCTCCCCATACTCAATTCTTTATCCTTGGTACCTGGGACAGAGAGTGACTCAGAATAGGCATTCAATTGTTTCTTAGGTTTTGTGGAAACTATGGTACTTATGGGGAGGGGGGATAGAACTATGCTCCTATGATCTCAGAGTCTTGTAAACTATTACTAAAATCTAAAATACAGTAAAATATATATTTATTGGAGGAAGGGAGGAAAAGAGGAATGAGGAAAAAAGGGATGGGCAGACTCTGTGGCCTTCTCTGCCCCCTTTAGAAACCAGGCTAAGTCCTTGGATGTTGGGGGCTGAGTCCTAGAGCAATAGCCCAGGCAGCATGCAGAGGACTCTATTAACAACTCAGTCTCCCTTAACCTGTTGCTCCCTCAACCTGGATTTTGCTGACCAACAAGTGCCATAGTCTTTTTTAAAAAAATATTTATTTATTTATCCCCTTTTGTTGCCCTTGTTTTTTATTGTTGTAGTTACAGGACAGAGAGAAATGGAGAGAGAGGGAAGACAGAGACGGGGAGAGAAAGATAGACACCTGCAGACCTGCTTCACCACTTGTGAAGCGACTCCCCTGCAGGTGGGGAGCTGGGGACTCCAACAAGGATCCTTAACACTGGTCCTTGTGCTTTGTGCCACCTGCGCTTAACCCACTGCACTACCACCCAACTCCTATGGCACAGTGTTTATGATGGTATCTTACACTCCAGGGTCTATAGTGGGGCTACTTTACCCATATTCACACAACTGTCTTTTGCTCTCTTCTCCTCTCCTCTCCTCTCCTCTCCTCTCCTCTCCTCTCCTCTCCTCTCCTCTCCTCTCCTCTCCTCTCCTCTCCTCTCCCCTCCCCTCCCCTCCCCTCCCCCTCCCCTCCCCCTCCCCCTTCCCCTCCTCTCCTTCTCTCCCTCTTCCCCTTTCCCTTCCTTCTTCTCTCCTTTTTCCTTCTTTTCTCCCCCCCCCTTCTTTCTTTTTTAGAGCAATACTCAGCTCTGGCTTATGGTGGTAATTAAACCTGGGACCTCAGTGCCTCAGGCATGATAGTCTTTTTGCATAACAATTATGCTGTCTCCCAGGCCACACAGCGTTTCCTTAAACCTGTAGTAGTATAGCTGACTTTCCACCCAGTTTCTAAGGTCCTGACCACAACTCTCATAACAGAATTCTCACAAATAAAGCTCCCTCAGAAGATGGATCTTTTTTCAGAGGATCAAGGAGCTAAGAGAGTGATGTGGGGATTGTGGATAGGAAAAACCAAGAACTGGTGCTAGGGTGGCCCAAGAAAGTTTGAGAAACTGTTCTAGAACCCTGTTTATGGGATTCACATCTTTATTTGAGGCTTGGAGAAATCCTTCAAGCTGACAGACTCAGTCACATAATGGCTATGGATGGTCTTTTGGAAATAGCAATCTGTGGAACACATTTTTGAACAAACAAAACAAATAAACAAACAACTAACCCAAAACAAACAGATCCAAGAGGGTCAGAGAGATAGCTCACTGGGTAGAATAGGGCATGTGCCATGAAATTTGTGAGGTTCAGGTTTAAACCCTGGTGCCATATGTTAAGTGCTATGGCACCAGAGAAAGCTCTGGTGCAGTGGTGTCTCTTTCTCTTTTTCTTTCCTCTATCTGAACTGAAAGGCATTCTTGAGAGGGATGAAGACAGACCCCTGGCTTCACAAAAAATCACCACCACCAAAAAAAACTTTGATCCAGAAAATGCTGCTATAATTATTTTTCCTTGAGCCCAAGAGAAGCTCCCCTCTGGGTGGTAATTAGCTGTCCTTTAGTATGATCAGTCTTCTACTGATTTAGTGTAGGTTTAGCTGCACCTACTGGGTGCCACACAATCAATGTGAGGGTCAACCATTTCTATTTTATATACATGGGAAGTGAAGATTAAATCAAGTCTTTTCCCCAAGATTGCTCAGTTCTCAGGTGGAAGGGCTAGGATCAGGACCCAGGTTTACCTGACTCTACAGCCAAGGACATTTTGCTCCCTGCTTAGCTGGTCTTCCCTATCAACAGGACTTGAACAGGCCCTGAGCCAGTAGTCTGTAGGGCTGGCTGGATCTCATCTGTGACTGCCCACTGGGACTCAGTCCTACTTCAGACCTGCACTAGTAAGGCAGGAAGAGAACGAGCATGAAATCAGGTGACCTAGGCAAACTACCTCACCTCTTTGCCTGAGTGTCTCCCTGGTAGAATGGGACAAAGGTGGGGATGCTGGGGTACTAAAGGAAGATCTACATGGAAAATTAGCCAGAACTTGGTGTGTGGTCAGCACTGCTTAGACTTTCAAACAGCATCATGAATAGCCAAGTGCTCTTGAGACAGGCTGGTGATGGAGGAAGGGAGCAGAAGCAGTCATCAGGGTTCAGATCCTAGCTCTCTATGGCCAGACAAGTATGGCCTCAGCAAGCCCTCTGAAGTCTAGGTTCCTCATCCTAATACCTACCAAATCTCTCTCTCTCCCCCCCCTCTCTCCCTCCCTCCCTCTCTCTCTCTCTATATCTATCTATCTATCTATCTATATATATATATAGATAGATATAGATATATAGATATAGATCCTAGTTCTTACCTAGGCACATTGTCCCCAAATAAAACCTTGTTTTCCAAAACTCTCTGGCAGTTAGAAGTGGCCATGTGACAATGTACTTGAGAATGAGAGATAAGTTGAAATAATCAGTGGGACTTCTAGGAAATGTCCCTAAAAGGGAAAGATCCAACCCTTCTTGCTCTACATTTTTTTCCCTCTATATTATCCTATACTAGCACATGGATGTGATAACTAGAATGCTTGTAGCTATTTTGATCTATAAGAATAGGAAATTATGGTTTGGGGAAACAGCATAATGGTTATACAAAAGACTTTCATGCCTGAGGCACCAAAGGTCCCTACCATAAGCCAGAGCTTAGTAGTGCTCTGGACTTTCTTCTTTCCTTCCTTCCTTCCTTCCTTCCTTCCTTCCTTCCTTCCTTCCTTCCTTCCTTCCTTCCTTCCTCTCTGTATCTCTCTCATTAAAATAAAATGTTTTTTAAAAAGGATAAAATACGAGATGAGGAGCCTGGAATCCTGATGATTCCATAGAATTTCCTGAATTCTTATCTTCTGACATCACAAACAACAACAAAATCAAACCCCTTTGTCTAGCCACCAAAGTAAACCAACTGTATCAGTTGTCTTTGTATAGGTATATTCTGCCCTCTATTTTGTATAGTCCCTTCTTTCTTTGAGTCTGGACTTGGTCGTGTGACTTACTTTGGCTAGTGGGATATGGGCAAACACAATTGAAGCAGAGACTTGAAAAAGTGCTTGCATATCTGGTGGTTTTCTTGGTTCCCTGTGCCAGTCACAAGAACATGCCCACCAATCTGCAGAAGGCCAAGATGTACGGAAAAGGGTTATTGTCCCATTACCCTAGTTGGACCCACTCTTGAATAGCTAAAAGCAATCACTCAATAAAACACTGACAGAGGGGTTTAAAATCAACAATATTTATACCCCTTTTCCATATTAGGGAGCTACTCTCTTCCCCGATCCAGCTTTCTGGTCCTTTTTCCAGCTATGATATCATCTCCCCAGACAATAATTTGGATCCACTGGCATATCAGATTTCAGGCTAAGAGGCAAAAAGAAAAAGGAAAACAAACAAACAAACAAACTAGTATAGCCACAGGCCCTTTGGAATTTAACTAAAATATGCCTACTAGCTATCTACAAAATGGAGGACCCCTAACTCTTCATCTGCACTATTCCAGCCTTTAGGTCCATGATTGGTCAACAATTTGTTTGGCTTTGTATGTTAACTCTCTTGTCAACCACCTTGTTCCAGATGCTATCATGATGCCGACCAGAATTCCCTGGACAGACAGCCCCACCAATGTGTCCTGAAGCTCTGCTTCCCCAGAGCCCTTCCCCAGTAGGGAAAGAGAGAGACAGGCTGGGAATATGGATCAACCTGTCAACGCCCATGTTCAGTGAGGAAGCAATTACAGAAGCCAGACCTACAACCTTCTGTATCCCACAATGACCTTGGGTCCATACTCCCAGAAGGTTAAAAAATAGGAAAGCTATCAGGGGAAGGGGTTGGGATACAGAGTTCTTGTGGTGGGAGTTGTGTGAAGTTGTACACCTCTTATTCTATGGTTTTGTCAATGTTTCCTTTTTATAAATAAAAAATTTAAAAAAATAAAATGATGACTTTGTAACTGCCAAAAATTTCCTCTATAGCATTTACTAAATTAGGAATTTAGATTTGGCACACCTCTTACTGTCATTCACTTACTGTCTGTTTCCTTGCTACTCTAGGTATGCTCTTCAGAAAGTAGGTGACTATAGCAGTAGTGGGGTCTTGGTAGAAATGTAAACTCTCAGTCTTAACTCCAGAACCATTAAAACAGAACCTGCATGCTAGTGAGACTCTCAGTTTATCCCTGACACTTTTGATAGGTTCCTTTGGTCTTATTAGAAATATGAAATAAAGCTAAAGGTGTTGGGGAGAAGGTGGTAAAGAAGGCAGGCAAATAAAAGCAGTACCAACATTGTCTCAAGGTTGATGGGGGAAAGATATCCAAAAAAAAAAAAACCAAAAAACGGAGTAGGGCAGTAGCACAGTGGGGTAAGCGCAGGTGGCACAAAGCACAAGGACCAATTTAAGGATCCTTGTTCAAGCCCCCAGTTCCCCACTTGCAGGGGAGTTGCTTCACAGGAGGTGAAACAGGTCTGCAGATGTCTTTCTCTCCCCCTCTCTGTCTTGCTTTCCTCTCTCAATTTCTCTCTGTCCTATCCAAGAACACAACATCAATAACAACAACAATAATAACTACAACAATAAAACAAGGGCAACAAAAGGGAATAAATAACTAAATATTTAAAAAATACCAAAAAAAAAAAAAAAAAACACTGGCAGAATTTTTAAAAAGCCACTGGATGACTGACCTGGAATGAATCAAGCAGAAATATATATGTCCCCTGCCAAGATCAGAGAAACCATACAGTGGACACAGAGACATGTCTTTCTTATTTTCATGCCATTGGCTTTGCAATCGATTGTTAGATAGCATTAATGCAGCAGTGGCTGTCTATTCCTTTTCTTCCTGTTACATGCATTCAGGCCCAGCCTACACTAATACTCTAGGCTGGTCAAGTTTTTCCTGCAGAATATTTAAGAGGTTCAAAGAGGATCAGGTGTACACTGAGCTCCACCCAGGAAAAAAGAGCTCTCTTTCCTTCTCTTCATTTCCCCAGGCACTGACCTCTCTGGGGGGCTTGCTTGCTCCTCCTCTCTGTGATCCTCTTTGTCCCCAGGCAGGAAAGTAGGTGAGCACACACTCATGACAGTTGCAGACTCAGAGTCACTGTGTGTCTGCCTACAGGAGGGCAGGAGGATCAGAGGAGGATGCAGGTGGCAGGAAGGGCTTTGCAAAGCTGAAAGTCTTTTTACCAGACAATTGTGTGGGGTGCTGTTATGGACAGAGGTTGTGACACCTGGCTGGGGTTTGGGGGACCAGCTCTGTCATGGTCCTGCTGTGTGATGCTGGGCAAACACTCAGGAATGTCTCTGCACCTCACTTTTCCTCTCTAAAAGGAAATGCTTTCTCTGGGTGGATTTAAAGGCTCCTGCAAATGACAGTGTACTTAATTTTGACTTGTACCTTTTGGGACAGGCAGAATAATAGCCCCCAAGGACGTCTTATGTTCTAATCCCTGGAATCTGTGAATATGTTGCCTAGCTCTGCAAAAGGGACTTTGCAGATGTGCTTAAAGTGATGGCCAGAGATGGGGAGATTATCTCGGATTATGCAGGTAGGCCCAATTTAATCACTTGAGTCCTTAAAAGAAGGGGACATTTCCCAGTTGAAAGCCAGAGACCAAAGAGCTTCTGTGTGAGGATTCAGTGCCCTGCTGCTGCTTCTGAGATGCAGAAGGCCACATGCAGGAACCAGAGAAGCCTCTGGGCATCAAGGGCAGTTTCCAGCTGGCAGTCAGCAAGGAAATGGAGACTTACCCTCCACATGGAAATGAATTCTGCTAGCACTTTAGTGAACAAGAAAATGGATCCTCCTTTAAGTCCATGAGAAATAAAAACAACCCTACCAGCACTTTGGTCTTGGCCTGTGGTCCAGGCTAGACTTCTGGCCTAGGGAACTGTAAGGCAAGGAAGGACTCGGTGTCATTTGAAATTGTTGACTTAGTAGTGTTATGTTATAGTGGCAATGTGAGACTAATATGTCTTCATTTGAAGTCTAGTTGCTGTGTATTGTTTACCTCCATGCTGAGTATTTTATTGACATTAGAGCCAATCTGACAACCATTTGGCCAAGTGGGAATGCCAGATAAATGCCCATTTTGAAGGTAAGGGTACTGAAGTCTGGAGAAGGGGAGGGTCTCCTTGACAGTCTGGTCACACAGCTCATAAAGGGCAATGCTGGGTGAGAGCTGAGTTTCAGGTCTAGCTCCATAGTGCCTCCCAACTGCTCCCCTAGCCCCCTACCCGGACATGATGATGTGATAAACTTCGTAACTGGTCAACCTACTTTTCAGTATGGGTGGCCCAGAGGCTGATCTAATCCAGACAGGCTGTGGTAGTGACAACCCCATGTTCAAGCCAGTCCCCACCTCTGCTGAAGACAGAGACCTGGCCAATGCTGAACCCTGAGAATATAGCAAGCTCAGTCACTCAGGCTCTGCCACCAAGTGCTGGTGAACCAGGGCAACTCATGCAACTCACTTGATTCTCTTAGTGCCTTGTTCCTTTACCTAAAGACACAGCATCATAGGACATACCCAGAGCAGGGTGATGAAGGCTTATCCCCAGGGACATGCAGTGCCTGCACATAGTAAGCACTTGATAGATGGGAGCCATTATGATGATTAGAGTGAACAGAATGGTGTCCACTTTTAGAGTGATGCCTGCACCAGCCAACCTGGGAGGCACTTTGAGAATATGAGTTGAAGGCTTACAACTGTCCTGAAGGAGTTGGATGACAGTACCCATAGGGACAATGCAATCAGATAGGCTTGATCCAGTCTTCCTGTCTATCTGATTCTGAAGGCCAGACCCTTTGCAGCATCTCCAGTACCAGTCAGGGGTATGGTCTCTGGGCATTGGCTTGGGGGTGAGGGTGTGTGCACTGCAGGCTGGCAGTGCGACCAACTGTGCTAGATGCAGCTCCAATGGTGAGCCCCTACATTACTGAAATGTACACCCCTCTCCCAGGTCTGCACAGTTGTCTCTGCATTGTCTGAGACATCTTGGGTCTCAGCTTAAATGCCGCATCCTCAGAGAGGCTCCTCATTCTGCCTGTGTCCCACCTCTGCCAAGGTTTGCTTCCTCATCCTTCGAGCAGGGCTATGTAGTCTAGCCCAGCCTCCTTTCTCCAGGAACCCTGGGAAGACTCATGAATCTGGGGCAGTGAGACTTCTGGGATGGTGGAGTGTGGTTCAAAGGCAGCATGACGGCTTTATGAAGTCAGAAGACAGTGCTGGTCCCGCTGAATGCCAAGAGATTGCAAGCAAAGCCCAAACTCTTGCCCCAAAGAAATACTTTTTCCTTTTAAGGCAATGAGCTAGATATTTACATACTGAATTTTAGGGTCTGATTAAAAGCTACCAGTAAAACATTTGTCTGGAAATCAAGTTGACTGCCTTGTTTTCCAGCCTTATCATACTTCTCCACATTCCACCTCACTCCACGTTTCTTTGGATCCTACTGCAAATATTCACTGAGCAGTCACTGTGGCATGCCCTTGTCTCAAAGCTGGGAAAATATGGTGAGGAAAAGCAGATCCATTGTGCACCCCTGATGGGTGGTGATGGTGGGGGATATGGGAAGGAAGTGATTTTAACACAAAGCTAAAATCTCAACCATGGGAACTTGAGGGCCATGGCACTAGGGTTGTGTGACCAAGTTTAGGAAGGCCAATAAAGATGAGTTAAGGTCTGAAGGAAGTACCAAGGATGGGGGTGGAGTACTCATTGCAGGCAGAGGGAACAGCATGTACAAAAACCTTGTAGCAAAGGAGTCTGGAGCTTAGGCATAGCAGAAAGGAGAACCAATTCAGTCATCTCAAATTTTTTTTCTCATGTGGGACATCTCCCTCTCTGCATGATTCACTTTTCCATTCTTCAAAGGCAAACTTAAAAGCTTTCTTTTGACCTGGTGGGGTTTGAATTGTTATGTGGAAAACTGAGAAATATTACACATGTACAAACTATTATATTTTATTTTACTGTTGACTGTAAACCATTAATTTCTCAATAAACAAATTTTAAAAAGCCTCCTCTTCTAGGAAGCCTTTCAAAATATTATCCAATTCTCAAGATAAAAATGATCTCTCTTGCCTTTGAACTCCTGTGCCTCCTTTACCCCTCCTTCCTGCCTTCGTAATCAGACCATACATCCTCTAGGGCAGAAATGGTGTTTTCTCCTGTATAGACATAATCAGGATCTTGGGTTTAATCCAAGTTGTGACTAGTTAGTACTAGGGTTTTGTGTCAGTGACTCTACAGGGCTTTTATATAGCTCACCTAGTAGAGCATAAGCCTTACCATGTATGAGGATCTGGGTTTGAGCCCTGGGATCACATGGCAGTACCATGGATGGCACTAGCAGAAATCCCACAGAAGGAGTGGTGCTTTAGAGTCCACCATTCCCGCCTATATCTATAGCTATATCTATATCTGAAATAAAAATAATGAAAATAAAAATGGCCTGAGAACCGTGGAATCCTATATGTGTGAGACCTAATGTGCCAAAAGAAAAAGAAGGAAGGAGGGAGGGAAGTGAGGAAGGGAAGAAGAAAGGAAGAAAAGAAGGCAGGAAGGAAGGAAGGGAGAGGGAAGTGACTCTCCCTCTGTGTGTGAGTTTCCTCATCTGGTGTTGGATAGTATGCCAGCTCCCCCTGGCTTCTGCTTAACCATATGCCTATATAGGGATAGATTTAATCCCATTCAAAGCTTTGGTCTATTTACATAAATCACTTTTACATTTACATAAAGCACCACACTCCCTCCAGGGCATTGGTGGTTTAGTGGTAGAATTCTCACCTGCTCCACCCCCTCTCCTTGTCATACCCTGATCCTCTCCTTGTCACACCCTGATTTTCACCAGTCACTTTTCGCTCCACCCTCTCTATATCACATCCTGTTTCCACCCTACTTGGAGAGTATAAAAACAGCTGCTCTTCTGATTAAAGACACTTGGAAATTGCTTTCTGGCTCCGAGAGTTCCAGAGTGTATCTCCTGCGAAGTTAGTGCGGCACGAGTTCCTGATCCCTCTCCCACGCAGCAGCCTAGATGGGCTCCAGTTGAGTTCTCTCCAACCCAGAGAGCACTAGCTCGGGAAGAAGTACCCTCAGGCTATCCTGGCAATCTGGCAGAGAAGGGTGATGTGGTTTGTGTAGTGCAGTGTGGCTCCACAGCCGTAGGCTGAGCTCAGAGTATCTGAGAAAGGTGGGCTTGTTAAAAGACTCAGAACAAAGAATGGGTGGCTATATCCAGAAAACTTCAGGGCCTTGAGGGATTAGAGAGGCTTAGAGTAACTCAGAGTTCCCCAAATTTGTCTGATCTTAAGAAACACTCAGGTAACTTAGTGAAAATGCAGATTTTCAGTGCCCACACTTGGGGTTCTGATTCAGTAAGTTTGGACTCCTGTCTCAGTGGGGACAAGGG
Organism: Erinaceus europaeus; assembly: GCF_950295315.1. Classification (NCBI taxonomy): domain Eukaryota; kingdom Metazoa; phylum Chordata; class Mammalia; order Eulipotyphla; family Erinaceidae; genus Erinaceus; species Erinaceus europaeus. Next base: position 36,923,515 of record NC_080174.1, read on the forward strand.
ATTTGTATTCTTCAGAAAAAAGTCAAAACCTCATATAATTCTGATGCACAGCTGGGTGGGGGAAATTGACATTGAGAGGGAGGAAGTGATTCTGACAAATCTGATAGACCCAGTTCTTCCTCTCTTGTAACAGGACTACGTCCCCATACTTTTGCTAAGTAACCTTGCAGGGCCTATTGACTGTGGACAGCCATGCCACATGCAGATGCTTTAAGGATTGTATGTGGCATTGCTTGGTTCCCAGCTGTGCTCCTAACATTCACCACAAAGACACAGAAACTTGAATGGCTTCTTAGGAAAATAGGAGAATGAGGAGACATGGGACAGATGAAATCCAACCCACATTCTGGAGACCTGCCCCGCACCAAGAGATTGGTGCTAATTAACTAAACCCTAGTTGACCCACTCAAGAAACTGAGTTTTGCGGTAGTTTTGTTATGCAGCATTGCTGCAGTAATAGCTGACTTAGGTCATATAGCCAATGGGTAGCAAGCTGGGATTGCAGACTCTGGTCCCTGCTTCTAAGCCAGTGCTCACTGCTCATTGCATCTCTCTGTCAGTCCTAAGTGTTCCCCTTATATTGTCCTTGCTGGAAGTCCCATCTCTGCTCTGGGAATTTCTGGCTCCACCCTAGCAATCTGGACGTCACTGCCTGCAGTGAATTAGTCAAAGCTTCTTGAGTGGGCAGTTCTACCTCCAGGGTTCCCAAAAGGGTTCAGGGGTCTCTCCTCCCAGCCAGGGAAGGGCTTCTAGAGCCCCTGTGGGATTTTCAGTTCCTCCCAGTTGGAAAGAATTCCCTTTCCTCCCTCCCTGTTGGGAACCTAGACTTCTCTACCTCAGAGTTTTGTCAAACTAGAGACTCCCATCTGAGGTTTTGCAGTTTGCTAGATGGCTTTGCCAACAGCTGCTGGCCTTTGAACACTCTGGCTCTCTTAGATTGCCTGCCTGAGTCAGCTCCATCTGCACCCCAATCTAAGTGGGGCTCCACTGAACCTATGACCCTGCATGAACTGTAGGCACACACTCACAAAGAGGCCTGCTCAGCCACAATAACACCACCACAAAAATTCACAAGCAAAACCACGCTCCCCAGATATAAGCACCTAGACCTATTCAGATGCTCAAATGCAAGCCCACATGTGTCTCTCCCAGCCCTCAGGTCTAGACACAGGCACCTGCATGTATGCATGTGTGAATAAGGAGCCACCTACCCCAACCATGTGCAATCCCAAATATGGCCACCCAAATGCATATAACAACCTCAGACATTCTCAGTCACACAGCCTGGACTTTGCCTAAGCACTGGAGTCTGTTAGATCTACTTGATCCCTGCCTCTCCCTCTTCCAAACTGTGTGACTCAGCATCCCTAAATGTTATCTGTGAAATGAGGACAAAGATGCCACCTATTCAAGGAGGCTAGGAGATATGTTGGGGTAATGCATGGGAAAAACCCTTCAGCCACATAGAATTGGCTGCCCCCTCTCTCTCCATGTTATTGTCACCCCCTTCTCAAATTCCACTTCTTGTTATTATGCTCCTTATTCTACTGGGTTTTCAAATGGAAGGTAAAATGCTGTGTTCTCCAGGAAGTCTTCCTGGACCTCCACTTCTGGATCTCCTGGTTACTTAGTTTGTGGACACCACCTGGCATCATTCACTTTCTCTTCTGGAGCCTGACCTCTTGAAGCTCTTCCTCAGATATGACCATGCTTATAGAAGGGGTTCGGCAAGGATTGTTGGGTGAATAACTAAGGGGCACATTCACAGCAAGAGCTATAAAGTTAAATTCTTAGGGACCATAAGATGCTTAAAAATTTCATGGTGTGGGGAGAGGTAAGCCTGTGGGGGAGGGGGATCCTGTGGGGAAGGGGGGTCCTCAGGTGACCCTGAGGACAGCAGTCTTCATGGGAAGTGTCTTATGTGGAGTGGACAGAAGAGGGAGTGAGGTGATGATGTCAGTGAATTACTTCCCAACTTTTTTTTTCCTTGAAGGAAAGCCAGATAGGTGAGGAAGGGCAAATGGAATTGCAGAAAGGGATGATTAAAGGTGAATGAACATAAGGAGATGAGTTTGGCCAGAGTTAGGCTAGAGTGGGCTGACGCTGCAGAGAAACCTTTATGGAAACTGTGATGTTCACTGAAGTTTGTCTTTTTTTCTTTTTGGATAGAGACAGAGAGAAATTAAGAGGGAAGAGAGTGCTAGATAAGGGGGAAGAGAAAGAGGGACACCTGTAGTACTGCTTCACCAATTGTGAAGCTTCCCTCAACAGATGGGGACCAGAGGCTTGAACCTGGGTCGTTGGACATATGCATTCAACCAAGTGTGCCACTGCCTGCTCCCTCCTCATCCAATTCTGTCTTCTCACCATGGTGGAGGTGGTGAGCTGGTAAGGCCTCATAATAAAGTTCTCTCCAATACCACATGCATAGGAGGGATGAGTGGCACTTCTACCCCATTGCCACCCTGGGTTTGTTTTCTGTTGCCCATCCCAGCACACAGGCATGTGCCGTGGGAGGGGCAGGGTGGTAGAAACCTGAGACTCTGAATCTCCAAGTGGATCAGAGCTACCCCCACAAACCATACCCATTAGAGAAAAGGCACTTCTGTGTTCAGAAACCCACTGAACACTGGGCCATTTTGTTACACCAACTTCATTTTTATCTCCAGTGACACACGCTTAACAAATGACAGCAATTATACTGTAAATGCCACTACAATGAAGAGGTAGCATTTAACTCTCTCAGGTGGTTGGCTCATAGGAGCAGCCTTTGAAAAGGGGAAAGCACCCCACAGATGTGAGGAAGTCTTGAAGGAGGGTTGGCAGGACACCCACCCAACTGATGGTGACCTCTCAGCCTTGGTTTGAAGTGCTTACCTGCTTGATTGGTAGTGATGTTCACGGAGGCGAACTGAGGCGAAAAGGGGCTCTGGTCAGTGACACCATTCACAGCTTGAATCTCAAAGGTGTATTGGGTGTGGGCCAGCAGGTCGCTGATGTAGATGCGTGGCTCAGTCAGGCCCAGCTGGCGGGGCGCATAATGCACGTTGTCTCCACAGCGGGTGCAGGCCCCCCGGCCTGAGCCACAGCTCTTGCAGATGATGTTGTAGACCAGGTCCTCTCGGCCACCAGAGTCTCGAGGTGGTGTCCACTCTAACATGAGTGATGTCTCATTGACGCTAGAGATCACAGCCTGGGGGGCTGAGGGGATAGCTAGGGAGAAAGGGGGGGGCCTGTTAGTGTGGGCTTTGGGGGACACTCTTAGGAAATCCCTCTATGCCCACTGCCCTGCCTCTAGCCCATGTCTCCAAAAGGTTTCCTCCAAATGATTTCTCCCCTTTTACCACCAGACAGGTATTTCTAGAAAACCTCTAGATGGGCTGGGGGGGGGGCAGTATGCCTGATATACCTGTTAGAGCTTACTTGTTACCATGCCTGAGGATCTGGGTTCAAATCCCAGCACCCTACCTGCAGAGGGGAAGCTGTATGAGCTGTGGAATAGTGTTGTAGGTGTCTCATTTTATCTCTATTTCTCACCTGCTATAAAAAAAATAGCCACCAGATTGGCTGGAGTCATGCAGGCACTGAACCCCAACCACAAACCTGGTGGCAAAAAACCAAAACTAAAAACAAAGTAGAATGTAGTTTATTCAGCTTCACGTCTGCTTAAACATCTTCTCCCTAGGCTTCATCCTCCGTGGTATGTTTATTCCTTATAAGAGAACCCAGCTTTATTCAGGATGGCAGTATGCCCAGCTAGACAACTATATTTCCCAGCCTCCTATGGTTGAGTGCTTGTCCTAATACATAGCAGAAGTTGTTAGATGGACTACAGTCTTCCTGCAACTCTTTGTCTTTTTCCTTCTTTCTGCTGACTAGAATGTGTGTGATGGCCAGGGCTTCGGCAGCAATGTATGATGAGTGAACCAAAGGACAAAAATCTAATGCTATGAGTGGCAGAGCCAAAGGAAAAGCCATATTCCAGAGAGTTTCACAGGTTGACAATACTGTCCCAGGACTGCCATTTGGGGGCATCTTAATGTCTTGCAGAGGATACATGCTTATGGTTTAAGCCACTGGGTTGATGCTCCGTGACTTGCACTTGAGTGCCACTCCTGTCCAGTTTAGCTGTGAACTGGAAGCCACTTTTTCCCTTTTTTTTTTCCTTCTAATTTTATTAGTGACTGAATATTGATCTACAAAACTGCCAGGAGCCATTTCTCTGCTTTGATAGATGATTAGCTTTGAAACAATGGAAGCCCTCGAGACAAGTTTCATTTCCCCCTGGGCAAGCCATTTCCCCCTCAGGTAGACCATTTATCAGAAACAGTGACACAACACATAGTTGTGGTAGCAAACATGATTTCATCCATTGTATGTTGCAAGGAACATTCCCCCTTTGAAGATTGCTCCCCCTCCTCCTCCTCTAGCACTTCCCCCCTCCTTCCCCAAAGCCTTATAATGCCTGTGTTCACAATAAAATTTAGAGCTTGATCAGAAACTTGACTTGCTCTCGTTCTTCGCGTCTCTTGTCCCTATCATTTCAGGTCTCATTGGGTTGCTAGCCCCTGCTCACCGCCCTGCTGGCCGGGGCACAAAACTACAAGATAACAGGGGTACAACTTCATACTGTTCATACCACCAGAGCATTATATCCTTGTTCCCTCCCCTGGAAACCACAGTAGCTCCTCCAAGGCTGCAGACATGAGCAGACTATTATTATATTTATTTATTCCCTTTTGTTGCCCTTGTTGTTTTATTGTTGTAGTTATTATTGTTGTTATTGATGTCATTGTTATTGGATAGGACAGAGAGAAATGGAGAGAGGAGGGGAAGACAGAGAGGACAAGAGAAAGATAGACACCTGCAGACCTGCTTCACCACTTGTGAAGCGACTCCCCTGCAGGTGGGGAGTCGGGGGATCGAACTGGGATCCTTATGCAGGTCCTTGCACTTTGTGCCACCTGCGCTTAACCTGCGGCACTACCACCTGACTCCCCAGACTATTATTCTGTAACTGTCTGTCTATAATTTTATATAGTTGCCAATTTTCTTCCATGTCCTTGCCCTCTCCTTCCTTCCAAGTCACATCCACACCCACCACTACCTCCTAATGTCTCTCCTTCCCTCCTCCCCTTTCTCTGGGTCCTGACAGAACTGGAGTTCAGAGCACTTTTGTCATCTGCCCCCAACGTTTTTCTCCCTCTGGGAGTATGGACCAAAATTCTTTATGGGGAGCAGAAGGTGGGGGTTCTGGCTTCTGTAGTTGCTTCTCCACTGGACAGGGGCCTTGGCAGGTCAATCCATATCCCCAGCCTGTTTCTATCTTTCCCTAGTGTGGTAGGGCTCTGGAGAGGTGAGGTTCCAGGACACATTGGTGAGGTCCTCTTCCCAGGGAAGTCAGGATGGACTCATGATAGTGGCTGTAACTTGGTGAGTCACTCTTTCCTTAGTAAACCTGGACCTGTGGTCTGCGCAGCTGCTACCAGTTAAGAAACCTGGGCAGCCTCACCTGCTGCAGACACTACCACCTGTGTTAGCTCTTCTTATGTCTCCTGGACTCTGTGCCTTTGTGAATCATATCTTGACTCATCTGCCATGTGACTTAGCAGAAAGGGGTAGCGAGCCAGATATCAGGTCTGTGGAAGCCACATGTTGGCAGCATGACCACTACAAGGTCTTTTCCAATGTTACTTTTCATCCAGGAAAGGCTGTTTATAGAGAGATTCTCCTCCTCCTTTTTTTTTTTTTTTTTTTTTGTCACTAGGGCTTCTGCTGGGGTTTCTTGCCTGTACAATTCTACCACTCCCAGCAGACTTTAATTTTTTTATTTTTAGATAGAGGGAGAGACACCACAGCACTGCTCCACTGCTCTTGAAGTTTTTTTCCCCTTTGCACGATGCTTCCATGAGGTGGCTCAATCCCAGGCCCTCTACTGGGTGAGCTACCACTGACCACTCTCTAAACTTTTTTTAAAAAAAGTTTAAAGACACAGGACTCAGTCAAGTGTTACACAGGAGGGGCCCTGGACGTACTTGTGCAGGGCATGTCCAGGGGGTCCAGATCTGCTCTATAGTAGCCGTTGCGACAGACACAGTTGGTGGCCCCTTCTGAAGTAGTCCGGCTATTGATGGGACAGTGGGTGCAGGCTTCGTCTCCTTGGTTGGCCTTGAAGGTTCCAGATGGGCAACCTGAGGGAAGACAAGGACAGTCACTTGAGAAACAGACAGATGGGCACAGGGCATGGAAAGACCATGCAGTGTCCTGGAGGGACCACACAGCGTAATGAAGAGTGAGCCATGTAACCTCACTGAGGGACTATATAGCATCATGGGGGTGGGGTCCTGGCGAGCCCCAATATTTGAAGTTCCTGGGGGCCCCTATACTCCAGTGTGACTTTCCTAACTGTTCAAAAGGCTCAGGCTAACTTGTTTCCAGTCCCTGAAGCTGTCTGTGGGTTCATCTTGGGACCCAGGAAGTTTTCCCTCACCTGTCACAGCTTCTGGAATCAATCCTGACTCAGTCCACAGAAGTCTGGGCCATGCTTGCAGTCTAGTCTTGCTCACCAATGGCTGGTTGGGCCCTAACTCCTGTAACTATGTTCTTGATAGAGATAGTTCAAGTCCTTACTTAAGGTAGTTGGTAGGTTCCCGGGAAAGCAAATTTATGTGAGACTATGTATACTGAAAGCAAATACTAGAAGAAACTTGATCCTTCTAGTGCTGGCCAAGATTTTGCCCCTCATCAATAGTATGATTTGAGACTTTTTATAGTAGAGAAATTATAGCATAACACAAAAAGGCATGTGCATAGAGGTAATGTAAAAGAGTAGGAGGGAACACCAGCTTTGGAAGCAGATGGAACTTAGTCCTTGCTTGGTCCTTGGTCCTTGAGTCCTTGCTTGGTCTTTTACTGGCTGTGTATCCTTAGATAAGTAGCTTAACTATTTTGAGGCTCAGTTTACTAATTATAATTTTTTTAGATAGAGATAGAGAAGGCAGAGAATAAAGGAGATCATAGTACCAGAGTTTTTTAGTGAGGTGGGAACTGGGCTTAAACCTAGGTTGTGTACATGGTGAAGCAATGCACTTAAGTGAGCTATTTTGCCAGCCTTAGCTTCTTCATTTGTAAAATTGTGACTCTAAGGCCCATTATGAGTGTTTGGTATAAACATGTAAGGAACATGGCATAATGCCTCACACAGATTAGGTACCCCAAGAAGAGTAGTCAGTGTTTGACCAATTTATTCAATATTAAAATAAAGGGGGCCTGTAGTACTAGGGATAACCTGATGAGGGCAGTGTTTGCACTTGATGGGGATTTGGCCATCTATTTTCTCCCAGGAGCTTTTGGGGGTGAGTGGGTGTAGTGTCTGCTTTTGGGGGGGGGAGACCCTGATGACTTATATCTAATTTCTGTAGCTCAGAGTTTAGGTGCCAGAAGAAATTATCACTCCTGTGTGGTCAGTGAGCATCCTTCTTCTTGAACTTGGCCTAGGGATCAGGAGATTAGACCTGCCCCTTTTTACTCTTAGTATCTTTGTCTGCTATGACAGGGTGGGTTAGGTGGGGACTGGAGTTAATAATAACAGTAACTCTGCTGTGGTGCCTTGACGGCAAGGGGAAAGTTAGAGTGCAGTCAGGGATAAACTGAGACAGAATGTCCAAAGTCTAAGAACTCTTTCCCAGATCACATTACTTTCTTTTGACAATTCCACCTCTCAGAGCATCAGTTACCTTATTAGTGAATGGCTAGTACAAATTTCCCTAAATCATTTCTCCCAGTGCCCATCTTTAAAACTGACCTTCCAAGCCCAAATTTTAGTAAATTGCCCCCTCTAGTCTTTCAGCTTGCTCCAGGCATGAGACCCTATCCCAGTGGGTGCTTATATCATCTGAGTTCAGAAAGTCTGACTTCCCAGCCATAGTCATTCATCTTGGGCTTCTTTACACACATTCTAACCCCCACCCCCCTGCACTGAGGACTGGAGCTATGTCTGACTCAACAATGTTTCCCTGGCGCCTAGCAGAGAACCTAGCTCTGAACAAGTGCTTCATACATACTTCTAGAGGCTGCCTGCTTAAATACAAAGAACTGGACTTTTGAAAACATGCAGCTTGGGTAAATTACTCAAGGAGCTTCTTCAGCAACAAAATAGAGACAATACTATCTCCCTTGTAATGAAGATTACATTAGTTAATTTTGACAAGGATGCCCAGAACAATTACTGACAGTATTAAGCTGTGTGTAGTTCAAATAGACTTATATTAGGTAGGTGATCTTAGAGAAGTTGTTTAACCTCTCCGAGTTGCAATTTCCTCATTGGTAAGAGAGTATCTACCCCTTAACTTTAAGGTCATGGGGACTGCATTATTATTCTTAAAGATTTTATTTATTTATTCATGAGAAGATAGGAGGAGAAAGAACCAGACATCACTCTGGCACATGTGCTGCCGGGGATTGAACTCAGGACCTCATGCTTGAGAGTCCAAAGCCTTATCACTGCACCACCTCCCAGACCACGGGGACTGCATTCTATTAGAAGTTTCCAGCAAAGGTTAGGATTTCTGGAGAAAGCATGTTTTTGTTAGTAAATTAAGGATGTTAGAGAATGGCAGACCCCTGAGCCTACCTTGCCTTATTTTTGGAGAGAGCTTCTAGATGGTGGTCTTACTCAATAGTCACCCTGGAGGATGCCACCCTCACCACCCCATGGGGATTTCAGAGAAGAACCAGATTCAACTCAGCCATTTAGGAGCTTCCAGACAAGAGGGAACAAGGACCTTGACACAGTTAAGCAGACTAGAGTGACACCAAATGGTATGACAACAAGGGTTGTTAGGAATTGTGGGGGCTGGGTGGTGGTACAACTGGTTGAGCACACAAGTTACCATAAGAAAGGGCCTGGGTTTAAGCTCCCTCTCCCACCTGCAGGGGAAGTTTCATTAGTGGTGAAGCAGGTCTGCAGATAACTCTTTTTCTTTCAATTTGAAAAACAAAAAGAAAAGAAAAAATGGCCACAGGAAGCAGTGGATTAACTGTGCAAGCACCAAGCCCAGTGATAACACTAGTGGCAAAAACAAACAAACAAACAAAAAAACTCACCAAACTGAGTGTGTGTGTGTTTGTGTATGTGCGTGTGCGTGTGTGTGTGTGTGTGTGATCTTTTATGGCTTCCAATGTACAGGTGGGGGAAACCAGGGCACAAGAGTGTAAATTAAGTACTTATTAAGTTCTGGCACTATTCTAAGGACTTAAATGTGCACGACAGTGGCAGTGTAATGTCCTGGATTTCCAGATGGGTGTGTGGAGGTAGAGAGGTGAAGTGATATCCCAAGGCTGTGGGCTTCCCATGGAACTGGGGATTCTGTCTCAGATCGTGGAATCCCAGAGGTCATATCTATAGGCACTATATATGCTGTCTTTAGGCAGATTTTACTGCCTGTGGCCTTTGAGTGCTGCCAGGGATTGGAAACTCCCATTCTGGGTGTCTACATAGGCCTTTCTCCACTCTGCTGTGCTGGCTCAGGGGGCCTTCCCACCATCTTGGCACTGTCCCATTCAAACATACAACTGCAATCCGGATGTGAATTGAGTAGTCAATGTAGCCTCAGTTTCCTTCATTACAGACTCGGGCAGTGAAGACATGAGGCTCCTACGAGGGTCTGGGGTCATCTGATTTATTTCAAAAGGTTTGGGTCCCAAGATCGGGCTCCTCTTGGCTTCCTCCTGGGCAAGAGCCTGCTCAGCTTAGCCTGCTTTTTCCATCTGGCAATTCCCGGGGGCCGGCTGGTGGGTGGCTACCCATGCTTCCCACTGTGCCCGTGCCAGCCCCTCCATCTGGACCACCGTCCTGGCTGCCCTCTCTGGTCACCATGTCTTGGCCCCTTCTCTAGCTTCTCGGCTGCCTCCCCTCATTAGATGTGCTGTTTGGACAGTCCTTGAGTCTCTCACTGGCAACGGTTTCTATATTGATTGGTATCATGCTTCCTAAAATCCACTCTTGCTACTTGGGATTACACCAACCCACTCTTATACCTGCCTGTGCCCCCCCCCCCAACCAACCCCCTTCTTCTTCTAGCGTTTGCCCTTCTTCCGTAGCCAGTCAACAGCGTCAGGTTGAGCCTGATGTAAAGTTTCAAGACCTCCTTTGAATCTGGAGAGGTGGCAGTCGTTGACTATGTGGGTCATAGTCTGTCTGTAGCCGCAGGGGCAATTCGGGTCGTCTCTGGCTCCCCAGCGATGGAACATAGCAGCGCACCGGCCATGGCCTGTTCGATAGCGATTGAGGAGGGCCCAATCATAACGTGCTAGGTCAAAGCCGGGTTGACACTTGCAGGGGTCTGTGATGAGGTGTTTGTTCTTTACCTCAGCTGACTGCCAACTCTGTTTCCAAGAGTCTGGAACAGAGAAGTTCAGTGTAGGCATAGGGGACCAGATTGGGTGACGAGACGTCAAGCGTTGGACAGGGTGGGCGAAGATATCCGCGTATATTGGCAGGTCTGGTCGAGCGTAGACGTGGGAAATGAACTTAGATGATGCCGCAT